>NC_045434.1:159549261-159598622 GCF_002776525.5 Piliocolobus tephrosceles
TTCTCCTGCCTCAGCCTCCCGAGTAGCTGGGACTACAGGCGCCCGCCTCCTCGCCCGGCTAATTTTTTGTATTTTTTAGTAGAGACGGGGTTTCACCGTGTTAGCCAGGATGGTCTCGATCTCCTGACCTCGTGATCTGCCCATCTCGGCCTCCCAAAGTGCTGGGATTACAGGCTTGAGCCACCGTGCCCGGCCGGTAATGATAATCTTTTAGTTCATTTGGATTCTTTTTGCCTTCTCAGGAATGTTTTAGGATAAGCCATAATTTCTGATAATATATACCAGTGGTCACTATACAAATATTTGTGTACACATTTTCCCAGTGAATAATGTTTAAAAAAGGAAGATAAAGTTGACACTAGGGCTCCTTTTAGTTTATATATGGCCATTATCTTATTAAATCTGATAGCAGCCTGCACAGAACCAATATAGTTATCCCTATTTTATAGATGACAAAGCTGAAGTTCCAGAGGGTTCAAATTTATATCTGAAAAAACTAGGAATTTAAGCATTGTTCATGTGTGTTTTAAGAAAATATTTGCATATTGTATTTAGTTTTAGTAAGAAACTTGAGAGGATTGTAAAGGGTCTCATAGGGAAAAAATGAAAAACTGTCTGAATACAGGGGGTATGAATGGACATCGTTGAAGCATTTGACTGAGTTGAGAAATCATAGGAAAGAGAGCTGTACTCTGAAAGTGACACATTTCCTATACACCTTTCACTTCTCATTTTTATGTTCATTATCAGACAATTCAGAGAAAGCTGTCTAAAGGAGTATATATTAGTTTAATTTACTTTTATTATGTATACTTTAAAAAATGTTCTTTTGAAGATATTGAGTCTTCTTAAAGACTTAAATCTGTTATTTAAGTTATACCTGAAGTTAGAGATTTTCACCTTTAAATAACAAACTCTGTCGTTCCCTGCGCCTCCCTACCCCCACACACAGCTGGTCAAATTTATTTGCATAGGGTTAACTGAAGAGGGACCTGATCTTTTCAAATTCTCTGTAGGGGTAAATGAAGATACACAAATATATGGTAGTTTCTAACAATCAGAAAATGAATGATGTTTCTTACTGCACCATACAAGTGGGGTTTACATCAAATTCTTGCTTTATCAAGGAAGTACTTACCCTGTCACAGTATTTTAGAAAAAGTGCTAGTGTAATTGTTAACATTAAGTTAACCAAATAAAGATCTTTCTCAATGGTGAAAAAAATCTTTTATTGGATATTTGAAATCATCTGAAAGTTAGGTAATAGATTGTATGCAATGTTACTTGTGTTCCAATTTGTTACTTGATCACCACTGTTGTATTTGAGTTGTAATAGATCAAGGTACATTAATTGAGCAAATGCTTATGTGTTTTACTGACATTCAGTTTTTAAGAGATACATCCACAGAACACATGGTATTCTTGGCAGGATTGTTAGAGTTAGCCACTTTTCCAGTAATGGCCTTAGTTGTAATCACCTGTTGAATGTGTTTTTCTACTTGGTGTTTTTGAAAGACTGTATCTAGCAAACATGGTGTTACTAAGAATGTAAGAATGAATACAGTGGTTCAGACCTGGTAACTATCAGGGTGAGAAGCAAAAGGATTTTGGTCTGTTAGGAATATGCCCATATATCTCTTAATAAATTTTAGTAAATCTATTTTCTGTGATCTAATCTGAATATAGTTTTAAACTTCTATTACGGAAAATTACAAAAGTAAAGAGAGCAAATTAGTACACCTGCACCTAAAATTAATACACCTAAAAGTAAAGAGAGCAGATTAGTTTTTTTTAAATTTTATTTTACTTTAAGTTCTGGGATGCAAGTGCAGAACGTGCAGGTTTGTTACATAGGTATACGTATGCCATGGTGGTTTGCTGTACCTGTACCTATCAATCCGTCATCTAGGTTTTAAGCCCCACATGTATTAGCTATTTGTCCTAATGCTCTCCCTCCCCTCCCCTCCCCTCGCCCCCAACCCCCTGACTGGCCCCAGTCTGTGTTGTTCCTTTGCTGTGTCCATGTATTCTCGTTACAGAATGGGCTAATTAACTTGCATTGTCATTTTTGTTTTATCTGTTGCTTGTCCTGTCTTTTGTTTTGGTGGTAATATTTTTGAAGCAAAGCCTAGACATCATATCATTTCACTTGAAAATCCTTCAGTATATATCTCTAACAGATAAGGACTTTTTTTTGTGTTTGTGTGTGACAGAGTCTTGCTCTGTTGCACTGGCTGGAATACAGTGGCGTGATCTTGACTCACTGCAACATCTGCCTCCCTGGTTCAAGCGATTTTCCTGCCTCAGCCTCCCAAGTAGCTGGGGCTACAGGTGCAAGCCACCACACCCAGCTAATTTTTTTTTTTTTTTTTTTTTGTATTTTTAGTAGAGACAGGATTTCACTATGTTGGCCAGGCTGGTCTCGAACTCCTGACCTCAGGTGATCCACCCTCCTTGGCCTACCAAAGTGCTGGGATTACAGGCGTGAATCACCATGCCCGTCCAGATAAAGACTTTTAAAAGTTAACCTCAATAACAAATGAAATGTTTTATGATCTCTTTAGAATTTCACTATCATTAGTTTATCTTGAGTAGTTGAATGAGCTTATTAAATACTGATTAAATTTTTTTTCCTAAAATATTGTTTCAAGGAAGAGCTTGGCCAGTCAGAATATGTGTATTATTGATGGTATGACGTGAGAGCAATGTAATTCATGTTTCTTAAACTAGGTTATTACATGATAGTAGGTCCTTTGAACATAGGCTTCTAATTTTTGTGTGTGTACCATAGTACCTTGTGGTTGTCTTGTGAATCCTGTGATACCCTTTTTTGCAATATAGATTGAACATCCCAAATCTGAAAATCCAAAATCTTAAATGCCCCAAAATCCAAAACATTTCAAGCACCCATATCATACTCAAAGAAGATCTCATTGAAGCATTTTGGATTTTCAGATTTGAGGTGGCTCAACCGTGAGTATAGTGCGAATATTCCAAAGTCCAAAACAAATATGAAATTTGAAAGACTTCTGGTCTTAAGCATTTCGAGTAAGGAATACTCAATCTGTAATGTTTAAATGTTTTTTAAATGCATAAAATATATAGAATAACAAAGGAAATCAGTTACATTGAATTAAAATTATCAAAATATTAAAGTTGTGATATTTGTTTATTAATGATTTAAATAACATGATCGGGCTTCAGGTTCAAAAACTATTGTATTTTCTAAATAGTAATAAGCATCAGCAATATTTTGGATGTCTGTAATAGTGATATAAAAATATGTATGTTTCATATTAGTTCAACCATTGTGGAAGACAGTGTGGCGATTCCTCAAGGAACTAGAACTAGAAATACCATTTGACCCAGTCATCCCATTACTGGGTATATACTCAAAGGATTGTAAATCATTCTACTGTGAAGACACATGCACACATATGTTTATTGCAGCACTATTCACAATAGCAAAGACTTGGAACCAACCCAAATGCCCATCAATGATAGACTGGATAAAGAAAATATGACACATATACACCATGGAATACTATGCAGCCATAAAAAAGGATGAGTTCATGTCTTTTGCAGGGACATGGATGAAGCTGGAAACCATCATTCTCAGCAAGTTAACACAGGAACAGAAAACCAAACACTACCTGTTCTCATAAGTGGGAGCTGAACTATGAGAACACACGTACACAGGGAGGGGAACATCATACACTGGGACCTGTCGAGGTGGGGTTAGGGGAGGGATAGCGTTAGGAGAAATACTTAATGTAGATGATGGGTTGATGGGTGCAGCAAACCACCATAGCACGTGTATACCTATGTAACAAAACTGCATGTTCTGCACATGTATCCAAGAACTTAAAGTATAATAATAATAAATGTATGTTTCTATTAATGACAAAATCTTATATCCTGCTTATACTGCTGTGGTTGGTTTACTACATTCATAATTTAAGGAAGTATAAATTTCAGCTGAACGTTACTGAAAATTCAGGAACTTTTCTTTTCTATTCAAGTATATGGTCATCTGCTTTAGAAAGTGTAGGTTTTTGGCCGGGCGTGGTGGCTCAAGCCTGTAATCCCAGCACTTTGGGAGGCCGAGACGGGCGGATCACGAGGTCAGGAGATTGAGACCATCCTGGCTAACACGGTGAAACCTCGTCTCTACTAAAAAATACAAAAAGCTAGCCAGGCGAGGTGGCGGGCGCCTGTAGTCCCAGCTACTCGGGAGGCTGAGGCACGAGAATGGTGTAAACCCGGGAGGCGGAGCTTGCAATGAGCTGAGATCCGGCCACTGCACTCCAGTCCGGGAGACGGAGCGAGACTCCGTCTCAAAAAAAAAAAAAAAAAAAAAAAGTATTGGTTTTTGTTTTTTTTTAGAGTTCATAGATGGCTCAAGCTACTGCCACATACTCTGCTATTTTGGTTTTGTCCTTGTTATACTACTCTTGAGTTTTATTCTATCTAATTGGTCCTAGTTTATTTCAACTATAAAAATTGAGTCGGCCAGGTGTGGGGGCTCACGCCTGTAATCCCAGCACTTTGGGAGACCAAGGAAGGCGGATCACAAGGTCAGGAGTTCGAGACCAGCCTGACCAACGTGGTGAAACCCCATCGCTACTGAAAATACAAAAATTAGCCTGGCGTGGTGGTGCACACCTGTAATCCCAGCTACTCAGGAGGCTGAGGCAGGAGAATCACTTGAACCCAGGAGACGGAGGCTGCGGTGAACTGAGATCACTCTGCTCACTGTGCAGTGCCACTGCACTCCAGCCTGGGTGACAGAGCGAGACTCCATCTCGGGAAAAAAAAAAATTATTGAGTCAAGAGCTCTATTTCTTAACATTTTAACATAGCCACTCAGAAATTTAGTTAGGGGCTTGCATCTGAAGGTGATGGAGTGTTTTCTTAGATTACGAAGGGAAGGAGTAAAGTTCCAGAAACAGATGCAAACTGTGAGAAGGGCAGTTTTGTTCTTCTGTCCTGAGGATTATAGTATGTTCAGTTAGGAAGCATTTATAGAGATTATTTACTTAAAGGAATGTGAAAAATGATATGGAAGATCCTGTTTTTAAAAAGTATATACATTTGTTTAGAACTTTATAGTTCATGAAGCTATTCAAATACAGTGTCCGGCTTGATTATTACAACCCCAGGAAGTATTAATAGATTTGACAGGATTATTATTCCCATCTATTGGGTGAGGAAACTAAGGTTTGGCTGCGTTTTTGAAGATAAATAGCTACAACCTTACATCTTCAAGGTTGTAATTTATTGCTCTTTCAAATTACATACCCATACATTTTATTAGATGTATGACTTTTCTTAGGACTAAACATGAATTTAGAAAAAACAGCTTTTATATTTTAGATAGAATCCTTAAGTTTATTTTATATTTCCTAAAATGTTATTAAAACCTCATTGTATTAAGGGTTGTAGTAGGGGATTGTTAGGGCTACTTTCATGACCTTGAACTGTGCACCAGTTAAGTAATTTTACCCTAGTTGATTTGCCATGAGGATACTTTGGACTTTGATAAAAGGGCCAATTGTTTGGTCACTTTCTTTTCATTTTTAAAACTGCTGTGTTGGATAATCACTCAGTAGTACATACATAAATGCAGTGTTTATGGCTATTAGTGATGGGGAAAAAATCACAAGGAAATTTGATGATCTTACAACAGAAGGTAGAGTATATATGAGTACAAATTTGGAATACATTTTTTAAAGGAGGCAAATAGTAGATGCTCAATAAATATTGGTCAATACCATTTATAAAATTAATGAATGAGTTAATTGATGTTTATGAGTTATGCTATTAGGAAGTAAAGATACAACCATGAAAATATGGTGATTCCAGGATGGCACAGTGTATGTAAATAGATTACACTACACTAGGTTACCCCATAATGAGACACATGTGTAATTAGTTTCAGTAAAATTCATACTGGTTCAAAATAAACTCTTAATATAGGAGTTTTTCAGTAATTCACTAAAATGAAGTGAAACAACTATCTTTGATGCTTTTGGAGCTTTTAGTACTATTTTTCAGAATTTTTATGATGATGATTTGCCATATTCTCTGTATTTTCTCAGTAAGTGCCATTTGAGCAGTATGGACGGCAATTCTGTATGGTTTCAGAGGAATGAGCTGCCATTTGCTAGAATATTTGTGGAAGAATCGAGATATCTGCACCTTAAAATACGGCACAATCTAACCAATCAGAAACGTGTGGGGAGACATTCTAGACAAATGGAATACATTAAGAACGTGTGGAGGACATGTTTAAAAGTAATTTTGATTAGAACAGAAGGTTTGTGTTGTTGAAAAAAATGGCTAAAGAGGCAATTTGGGGCCAGGTGATAGAGACTGTTGAATACCTGGAAGGATTTTGGATTTTGTTCCGAAGGCCTATACTCTTCTAATTGGCATATGCATTCTTGTGAGGGCAGAACTATATGGGATGTGCAAGTCCTCATGATAAACATGACACATCTTCTAGGAGCATCACTTTTTAGAATACTTAGGGGAAAATAAATATTTTTATAGGAAGTTTTTTTTTTTGAGACAGAGTCTCACTCTGTTACCAAGGCTGGAATGCAGTATTATGATCATGGTTCACTGCAGGCTCGACTTCCCAGGCTCCAGCGATTCTCCTGCCTCAGCCTCCCAAGTAGTTGGGATTACAGGCACCTGCCACCGCACCCAGCTCATTTTTGTATTTTTTGTAGAGGTGGAGTTTTTCCATGTTGCACAGGCTGATCTTGGGACTTCTGGGTTCAAGCAGTATTCCCACCCCAGCCTCCCAAAGTACCAGGATTACAGGTGAGCCACTGCAGACATGAAGATAGATTTATAAAGCACAATTCACATGCAATTTTAAAGTAAAATTCTAAGATTTAAGCGAAGATCCAATAAGATTCTGAAAGAAATTTGTGCATATAGTAAGTTATTTTATCCTGTAACTCTAGAACCTAAAAGGATTTGTTTTCATTATCCTCTGCTCTTATACTTCTTCAGTAGATGAGCTTGAAAGACACAGGTCTAAGCAGTATGCACCCATTACAAATTTATTTTCAGAAGATTGACAGGGAGAGGGACATAAAATTAGGAGGAAAGAGGAGACTAATATAATCTAGCACTCAAGTTAAAGACAGACTTTGGGGAAGAAAGCTTATAAGATTAAGAGATGTTTCAAGAAAAGATTGTGTTGAACTTGGTGGCTTATACAAAAGAGGTAATTTACAAAGTTGAGTGAAAAGCTAGAGATGTCTTCCAGGTTTCAGGCCTCTGTGACTGGGAACATGCTGGTCATATTAATGGATATAAAGAAGTGAGGAAGATGGTGTGAAAGAGTCGAAAGGAGGGAAAGGTGGGTAGAAAGAGATAGCAGTAGCAGTCGGGCTGGTGAATTATTTATTTTTTTGAGTCAGTCTTGTTCTGTCACCCAGGATGGAGTGCAGTGGTGTGATCTCAGCTCACTGCAACCTCTGCCTCCTGGGTTCAAGCAATTCTCCTGTCTCAGCCTCTTGAGTAACTGGGACTATAGTCACATGCCACCACACCCGGCTAATTTTTGTATTTTAAGTAGAGACGGGGTTTCACCCTGTTGGTCAGGCTGGTCTGAAACTCCTGACCTCAGGTGATCCACCCGCCTCGGCCTCCCAAAGTGCTGGGATTACAGTCATGAGCCACCATGCCTGGCCTGTTATTTTTGATATGTTGAATTTGAGTGAAGTATAGGGTATTAAAGGGAGAAATGGCAGATAGGCAATGTAAGAAGGGGAACTGGAAAGAGACTTGGGATGAATACGTAGATTTTGGAACTTTATTCATGGTAAATAGATGAGTCTGTGAGAGCAGATAGAATGTCTGACAGTCAGTGTAGAAAAGATGATTGAAGGTTGTCCATTGGCCCACAGTACTAAATGTGAGAAAGGAATAGGGTTATAAAGATGAATTCAGGTAAGGGATAATCCATGGAGAGTATAGTATTGTGAAAGCAAAATGAAGGTCAAGTTTGAAAAAAAGATATTCACATTAGTAAGTAGTAGAGAGATGAAAGGGAAGGTAGACTGAGAGATCAAAGGGGATTAGACTTTGCTTAGATTAGACAACTGTGAGTTAGTGGTGGAATTTGAGCACTTTAAGCAAAGTAGTGAGGACAGGAGACAGTCCTGTGAACCATAAAGAGAAGAGCTCCTTTCTCCTCTTCTACCAGAAGTATCTTTCTGGTAAAAGAAAGCTTTGTATGAGGAAAAAATCTAATTTACTACTCCTAAAAGGAACAAAATGAAACATGTCCTATGAGAATGTTTTTTTTTTTTATTAAAGGAAACCAAATAGAGGAAGCAACTCATATATTAAATAATGAATTATTTTGCATTTGAAATTGTCCAATTTTTGGGGAAGAGGGGAGCTGTTTTGGTATTCTGGCCCTAAAAAAATCAATGTTAATTTCGACAGCTTAGTCTGTGGTCCTGAAAATTATGGATTATTTTTACCATTATTATTTTGTACTTTTCTGGAACAAAATATTTACATAGGATTCACATAAATCATATATATCTTTTATATATGTGACATATAAAAATATATATGACATGTATATTAGATAATTTGAAATACATAATGCTAAATATTGACAAAGGTAGGTTACTGTATAACTTGGGCACTATATCCTTTAACAAATGGGTTTAATTTAAAATTTCTTACTGGTAGTTTTAAAAAATATATTTAAAAATAAATTCTGACAATTTATACTGTGGTAAAAAAAAATTTGTATCTAATCTTTAGGGATTTAGGGTTTAAATTACTTAAAAATAACAATACATCTTTTGTGATGTCAATAAAAATGCAAGAATAATTTAAATTTCTGTAATTTAGGGGACTGGGTCTTTATTTATTGAATTTTAAACATATATACATACTTGTCAGGCTGTTTAGACATTCAGTAACTTGTTACAAGGTTTATTTCTGCTTGAAAACCTACACGAATATATTAGAATCACAGAATATTTAGGGGAAATATAAACTTTAACTCGATGTCACCAATATGTTCATTCCTATTGTAATCTGACAAGATACGTTTGCAATTACTTGTTTTCATAGTATTAAGTATTAAAATACACAAAATGTATACAGTATATATTTCAACAAATAAGGTATAGTGATACCTCATATTAAAGTCAATGTGACTTAGTATTCATCATCTCCATTTGTTTAAAAGACAGTGAACCTATTTTAATACAGTATTTAATCCTGCTTCATTAGGTTTCATAAATAAATCATATCAAAAATTTACGCCAGATTATTTTGTAGCAAAATGAGGCATCAGTTTAAAAATTTATATTACAGATTTTTACACATACTCTGTGCTGACAATTTTTAGTTTTGAAATTAATATTACAACAAATTTAAGAACTGTATAATTATCAGTACTCTGTATTTAGTCAAGTTTAGAGTTTTAACAAGAAAACTAGTTTTTTAAACTGGGAAAGTTGTAATATTAGCTCATATGATGACTTAAAATAAAAGTCTCAATTTTTTATTTAGAAAAATTATTTAATTAGTTCACTTATTGATTATAATTTAGATTGTGACCATTGAAAATTGATTCCCACATCACAAAATATAAAACAAATAGTATTATAAGAATTTTGATTGAGAAATGTAAATGATATTCTTTAAGGTTATGTGATTGTATATTTAATCTTAAATTGACAGTGACTTTAAGATAAAAAAAATCTATTTCTCAAGCCTTCTCTTAAGGATTTAATACCAGAATATTAAACCACATTAACTTGGAATGAGTTTAATGTTTAATTTATTGCCTTTTAAATTTGCCTCAGTTCATTGAAAGCTTTCTGAATCTGTTGGATGGATCAACATTTTGGTTGATTTTATAGAGTATAACTTTCCATTTTGAGACTTCCAGGATAATCCTCTTCTCCGCTCTGGCTTAGATTTTGCTCTTGGTTTGTTATATTTACCATTTAGGTTGTTTTCTCCACACTCATCATGCCACCACCAGCCTCCTAAAGGAGATAGATACGCAGTTTAGTGGGTACAGACTCGTATGTAGTTACTGTTACTGTATTTCCCCATGAGTTTATCTTCCTTTTTTATAAATATTGTGTTTTAGTTGCATGTATCCCAGCTTTAAATAATCTGTATAAGTTCCAGTTTTAAATAATCTCTATAAATAATCTGTAAACCACCAAAAATAGAAAATCTGAGGAAGATTAGAGGTAAAATACCTGGTTGAACTAGAATGAACACTTTCATTATAGTTAAGAGGTTTTCATCTAGAGAGAAAATGCTTATTTGGGATTTGGATTTTTAAAAGTTGTCATTGCAGATAATAGCTAATAATGTGGGCAGATACTTTGAAGATATGAAAATAAAGTATTGTTATCAGAAAAAGATACCTGAATAACTCTCTGGACAGCTGAAGTGTCCTTTTGCTTTGTGATCCCAAGTAGAAAACACCAAATCTTTGTTTTCCGGGATTGCATTGGGGACATTGCCAGTAATCTTAACTACATGTAGCGTATAGTTGGTTTCGTAGTTTCCCAAGTAAAAAGAATATTCAATATAATGTTTGTTGTCTTTCCAGTCTTCCAACTCAATTCGTAAAACGTAATTAGATTGCTTCACTATGGAGTATATCTTCTCTAGGCCCAACCAAAATTCTCCTGAAAAGAAAAGTTTTAAAAATCTGTGAATTATTAACTACAGCTTGGACACTGACAGTTTTTTTAAGTGTTTTTTATTGGTGCAACTAATTGAGTTGTTTAGTCTTGAATCCCTTGATCAGAGTATCTTAAAATAATACCTTTTAAAACAATTTTATTGAAGATATCTATATGCACAATAATGTTAAAAATATTAATAGAACTGAAAGTCTGATTATCCTTTCTATAATGCATATTACAAGACATATTTCACCAGTGAAATGTGTTACATTATTATAGATATTTTAAAGTCTCGTCATTGGTAGAGGAATATTTTCTTGTAAGTCTTTATATAGATAAACTTTACTATCAGGTATTTATTAACATCCATATACAGTCAAGAGATTTTTGTTAAGTATTCCCAGAGACTTGAGTAATAATAGTGTCACTTTTTTCAAGTGTAAACCTGGCCTTTGGTATTTGCTTAATATATGTTTTCTTTGTAGAAAAAGACAGGAATAAATTTTAAAAGTCATTTTAAATGAAAAAACATGGTTCTTAATAACTTTTTTCTATAATTTTAAAAATTATTTTTATTTGGAATTAAAAACAAATAACAAATATAAATAGATTTTTAAATCACAATCCTTTTTATTAAAGTATTTAGTAAAATGCTTAATAAATTACTGTTTTCATTGAACAGTCACTGTTGTCTTATTGCTATTGAGTTAGTAGGAAGCTTCATTTTAAGGATTGCTGGTAAATACAAGTACAAATGGGTTAGTTTCTTACCAGAATTAAGTGAGTATTCTCGACTTACCTGTCAGCCTTTTATTTTGGGGTTACACTCACTATTAGAAGATTTGGAGCTACAAAACATATCATGAAGTATACCTTCTAGGTAGGGCTTTAACTGGTAGTTTGAATACAAAGTTTTTAAATGGTCAAATAGTACTGAGCATTTAAAAATTTGGTACAATAATGAATGTCTTCTACTTTATAAGTGAGTACTTAGACATCATTCATGGATTTTTGTATGTGCTTTTTGGATTTTAAACATCTGTTATTTTATCTTGCTTATTTAACATTATTTATTTTGTAATCAGAATAATTTGCATTGAGTTAACTAATTCATTATAAGCCACACATTCTATATATTATATTTAAATAATTGAAATTTTAAAATTTATACTGTATGTCTGAGTTTCCTGGTCCTTTTAACTTCCAGTTAATGGATATGTAAAACGTTAATGAGAGAATAGAGTGACTAATCCTAGGAGTGGTTCTTTTCACAGCTTATTTGTAACAGTTACTACTTATATAACATTTAATCAGAATTGTCTTTAATAATTATAGTTATGATCATTATAAGCCATCAAATTAAATTGTGATAAGTATATTTAAGAACAGATATGTAACTGTGATAAATATAATTCAAATAATAACAGTTGTAATAAATGTAATTTACTAACAAATGTGTAATTGTTTGATAATAAATTATATGAAGGCTGAGACTGCTGCTCCTTCATTACTACTTTTCCTAATGCCCGGTCCACAATAGGTTCTCAGTAAATATTTGTAGATCTGCAAATGAATGAATGATTGAATGTAGTCACCTTACCATCAAGCCTCCCAAAACCATATTTGTAGTTCTCCCACGTTTCATTGAAGTTTTGTGATCCATCTATTCGATGTTGAATTAATGTCCATGGACTACCTGAATATAATGAATGAAATCATGTATTTTTAGTAGATTGATATTGACAGATGTAAATAACACTTTTTTGTTTGTTTGCTTGATTTTAGTTGGTGGCTTTGTAAGGTAGTTTATTAATGTTATGGCAATACATTTTATT
This sequence comes from Piliocolobus tephrosceles, assembly GCF_002776525.5. Taxonomy (NCBI): domain Eukaryota; kingdom Metazoa; phylum Chordata; class Mammalia; order Primates; family Cercopithecidae; genus Piliocolobus; species Piliocolobus tephrosceles. Next base: position 159,561,800 of record NC_045434.1, read on the forward strand.
ATTTATTATGGTCTCAAAAAGTTAAGTGAAGGGCAGTTAATGAATTTTGGAATAGTAAACTTATTGATAATAGTCACTTCAGATTATTTTAGAGGAAAAGGAGAATATTGAGTAAATACATAAATAAACAAGATAAAAGTATTAGATTTATGCTAATATTCATGTTATATATATTTCATATACATATATGTATAAAACAATTATAACCAGGTTAATCTTCCTAATACGTACTGAGTAACTTGAACTAACTACTGTCTATTCTCCTTAGACAGGTTTTACCTGATATAACATCACAGTAGACATGAAAAACTTGAGAGTTGCTGGGTCTGATGGCATACATGCCACTTATATGTTCACCTCTATTGTAAATGGTGGTACAATCAGCAGGAATGCCTAGAATCAATAAAATGTTATTACATCAGATTTAGTAATAGGAATATTATCTTTGGAGCTTGAGATTTCACTTGAAATTTTATGAAATTGTGGCAAATGTAGCATTTTTTTCAGTAATGTTTATGTTAAAGCATTTTTCTTAGATGGCATGTTATTTAAGAATGTAAGAATCATTCTTACCAAACTATTTTCTTTTAAAAAATTAATTATCTTTTTAGAGACAGAGTCTTGTTCTATCACCCAGCCAGGAGTCCAGTGACCTTTAACTCCTTAAATATTTCAGCATGTATCTCTTAAACAGGAGGTTGTTCTCCTTTAAAACTGCAATACCATGATCACGTCTAAGAAAATTAATAAACCTTCTATATTATCTAATAATCAAGTCCATATTTATATTTCTGTGATTGTCTTAGGTATATCTTTTATAGGGTGTAAAAAGAACCCCGGATCCAATTTAGGATGATACATTGTATTTGATGGATATCTCTTAATCTTAGAACAAGTCCTAAGAATAGGGAATTTGATAATAATGGCTTCAAGAAGGAAACCCACCAAAGTGTCTTACCATCATGTTTTACATTTCTTATTTCATTCAGCTGAAGAAAGGGAGTAGTTCTTGGTGCTCTTGGCTTGGAAGATAGAGAAATTTCTGTGGGTTCTTGAATATTAGTCATTCTGAGCTGATAAAAGAATATAAATCTGTTTTTTAAAATGATACTGAATACATAATTAGGGGAGATCTGAGTAAGGATGTCAAAAGTACAGTTTGTCTTTCAGTTCATAATGTTACGGTGTTTGATATTTAGATAAACAGTGTTATTCAGATTGTACAGATTACCTGTTCTCAAAATATTTAATCAGGGACATTATTTAATAAATTTAAAAAATAAAGCAAGGCAAAAAAGCAGACACTGGTCAGAAAACAGAACAAGACCAAAAGTAGAGACTGCTTTGCTTAGAATGTTGTAATGTATTTTTTTATATGAATAGAGTATATTTGATATTCTGTTCAGAGTTTAATAATTTTCAGTTTTAGGTCTTACTGATCTTCAGACCTGCTTTAAAGACATAATACATAATTTTAACCTGGCTTTCTTGATAATTTGATGATTTTTGACCTGTAAACATATCTGTAGATGTTGGCAGGTTGGCAAGTTTATTTGCTTACTTTCCATATATTCAGTAGTTTATCGTTAGTTTAGCAATAACATTTTATTTAAGTGTGTTGGGTTTGCAATTTATTGAATGATAGTTTTTCTCATTGACAGTCAGAAAAGCAGAATATATAATATCTTGCATTATTAGTGTTAGTTTTTTGATCCTGGCATAAATGACATTTCCTAGGACCTTATTTAAAAGGATCTATTGTAAAGTTTACTTGCTGGATATTACTCTTTTCTACTAAGTAACTATGTGATTTTAACGTTACTTAAATTTTTAGAGTTTTTTTTTAAATTTAGATATGAGAAAGTTAAATCAAATGATCTAACTCTTCTTCCAACTCAGAAATTCATTGTTTTGGTTTCTTCACACATTTTTATTTTTAGACAGAATGTATATTACTGTAGTAACGTATTGCTTTGGGGAGCAGGTTCATTTAATCATAGTAAAAGATATAATTGAAAAGAATTTAGAAAAATAGCATCATAAGAAGGAAAGTATGGAAACCAAAAGTAGTTGGTGAAAAATCTTTTAGCAGCACTACTAAAATTATGTTTGCTTAGTGGAAATTGGTAATAATATTTGTTTCATATCTCTTGAAAATCATTTTGTTTACCAGTTTCTCTGAGTTTACATTATTTTTTCTGAATCCTCTTGAATGACTGTTTAAGAGTATTATTAATATTTTTTAACTATTTACTGTATATTAGAATACTTAGATTCTGACATAGCTTTATTCTAAACAAGTGCTTCCCTCTCTCACTTCACCAGTTGTTTACATTGTAGATTAATTACGTTGTTGAATGTTGACCTTTAATTATGAGGCACACTATTTCTAGTAATCCAAGTAATAATAATTATAGCGCACACTTCTGTGTGAATGTGACATTACATTTATTCAACAGAAATGCCTAGTATGTGCCATACAGTATTCTATATTCTGGAGTATATACAAATAATGGAAATATGAAGATAATGGAAAAAAACCCCTGTATTCACAGAGCTTACATTTTAGTGCAGGAATAGGAGAGAGAAGTAACTAAAATTTATGTTAAATAAAGGTGAGTGTGCAGGAGAAAAGTAGTTAAGGAAGTAGAAGTTTTCAGGGATGGGACCAGGTAGTTGTAATTTTTGGTTAAGTGACCTTGGAAATCTTCATTGAGAATTTTATGTTTGATAACGACCCTAAGGGAGATCAAAGAGTGGGCCATGTAGATACCATGACAAAAGAGCATTTCAGATAGAGGAAACAACAAGGGCAAAGGCTTCGAGGTGGCAGCATGTTTGATGTGTTTGAATACCGGTAAAGCGATCAAAATGACTAGAGTAGAGGAGGTGAAGTCAGTGAGATGATGAAGGGTCAGGTAATCTTGGTCTAAAGAGCCAATATGAGTGAGATGGAAAGCTATTGTGTGGTTTTGAGCAAGGAGAAACATGATCTAATTTGAATTTTAATAGGATGACATTGGCTGCTATGAATTAATTTTTTTCTTACAATAATCCTGTAAGTTCTCTTACTGTCTTTGTAGTGTATGTGAGGAAACTGAGAGACAAAAAGGTGAAGTAATTTATTCAAGGTCACACAAAGTTTTGGAGTCATGGTTTAAATACAGGTAGTTTATTAGCTTCAGATCCTACAATTTTAACAGGCTGATGTGATAATTTTACTCATGATCCAGTTAAAGCTTGTAAATAATTTTAGGATTCAATGTTTTTACAAACCTGTGTGAAAGATGGGACATACTGTTAAAATATTGACTTACCTGATTTTCTATTTCTTTTATTTGACTATGCTGTTGGTTTAATTGTTTATATTGTTCTTCCACAGTCTGGAGAAGGTCTTTGATGCTATTATCTTGTTTTTCTACAAAAGTCTGGATATAGAGATTAGATTGGTTATAAGTTGCTTTCTTCTTTCTTTTCTATTAGAGTTTTAATTTCCTGTAACACTATCATAATCTAAATTTTTAAACTAATAATGGATTTGAAAAATGAATATTGGCAATTCCTTCCCCTTGTATGCTTCTTTCAAATAGCATATATTTTTGTTCTTAACATTTTATTTAAATTGTGCTATCTCTAAAATTTGTTTTTCTGAACTTCAGTTAAAAGAAAAAGCCCAGCAGCATATTTTAATAGGAATAAATCTTTTCCATTTACTGTATTACTTTAATCTGTTTTAAACACTAGAGAATAGTTTTAAATTTTTTTAACTTTTTACTTACCTTCAGTAATTTGCAACAGTGTAATGACATAGTGTTCTAGATTGTGTTACTTAACCGATTTGTCATTTTCATATAAAATGTAAAGTTTCAGTGTTTTCATATATAGCATTAGGGAAACAGAAACTAACAAAATTATAATGGGAAATTTTATTTTCTGGAGATTATTTTTCTTGGAAAAAATAAAGTATTTCAACAATGCAACAAAGTATTTCAAGTAGCATGCCTTAGAAATATTTTTTTAAAATGTTCCACATTGAAAACATAAACATGAACCCTCTTTATTTTCTACTTACTTTAAGTGAGGTTACTTCTGGATGTTCTGGAGTTTCAGGTTGATTTTGAATTAAGTTAGTTAGTTGCTCTTCTAAATATTTCACTTTTTGTTGAAGTAGAATTTTTTCTTCTAGGAGGCTTTCAAGTTTTGAGTTGAGTTCAAGTGACATATTCTTTACCTCTTCATTTTTGACTTGTAGTTTATATGTAGTTCTTCTCAATTCCTTTTCTTCTTCTTTGATTTCACTGGTTTGCAGTGATAGATCATAAAAAGACTGATCAAATATGTTGAGTTTTTGAAATATGTCATTAATTTGGCCCTTAGTCTTATGGACAAAGTCTTTAAGACCGTGTCCCAACTGAAGGAGGCCATTGGCTAAAATTTTTACATCGTCTAACATAGCAAATCTTGATTTTGGCTCTGGAGATACAGAATCAAATGATGAATTGTCTTGGTCAATTCTGGAGGAAATAACTAGAGGAACAATAAAAAGAAGGAGCTTAATTGTGAACATTTTTATCCTGATTTTCAATTTCAAGCAACGTGGAACTGTGTTCTTCTGGAAGCAGACCTAGACTTCTTAACTCTGTATATACCAATATTTGCCACAGAAACGGTAAGGTTGGCAGGTGAATATAGTTAATCATTAAGCCGTGTTAACTTGCACGAATGTAACCTTCCTCCACATTGAGTTACATCAATGCTAAATGAAATCAAAGAAATGAGCAACTAAATAGGTAATTTGAAATTGTATTTAACTTTGCTGTTTTATAAACTGCACATTCAATGATATGGTGACTACCTGTTTTTAAAAGCTGATTTTACTTTTTTATGGTTTTAAGAGATTTACAAGTCAAAAATAAACTTTTTTGTTGAGTAAATTTATTATTAAAGTTGAGGAAAAGAATTAATTAAGTATGCGTTTCTCAAACTGCACTTCAGTTCTTTTGGAAACATTGATCCATCCCAAAAAACACTTTCTCTCTGAAGCCTTTCTCCATTCCCTCAGGTGGTGGTACAGCTCTCAATTCTGTATTCCTTTGGTACTCTGTGTAAATCAACATATAATTATATGCTCCTTATTTTTTGTCACTATAATTGTTAATATGGTTTTTTTGCATCACCTTATATGTCTTAACCATCCTTGTATATTATCACAAAATCCCATATATAGTAAGTTTCATTAAAGACATTTCACTCCCCTTTCTCCACTGTGTTCTGTGTCTCTCTGTTCTAGGCTCTTTACCATGTGCTTACTGAAGGAACAATGGATATGTGGTCATCTAGGATCAAACAGAATTGAATCTTAAATACTTTCAATGTCACAAGCAACTTACCCATCATAAGTTTTTCTGAAGTTTGTGAGCTTAGTAACAATTTTGATAATATACATTTTAAAAAAATAAGAGATTAATAACTTTTTTTTTTAAAGACGATGTCTTAATATATTGCCCATGCTGGTCTGGAAATATTGGGCTCAAGTAATTCTTTTGCCTTGGCCTCCCAAAATTTACAGACCTGAGCCCAGTCGATTACAGGCGTGGGCCCAGCCAATTAATAATATTTCTAAAAATAAATGTTCCACTGTGCTTCCAACTTAGTGTTAAAAAGAAAAATACTAATATGAGTGATTATTCTTATTAAGTGTTCATATTAAGAACTTTGTGAGAAAATAGTATCCTTTAAAACTACTTAATCTTGACATATTAATATGGTGAAATTGTTAAGAATATGGGTGCTGGAGTCAGACTGTAGTGGGGTCCAAAGCCAGCTCTAGCTGTCTGACCTTGGACAAGTTACTTAACTTCCGCTTGGATTAGTCTCCTCATCTGTAAAGCTGGGGTAATTATAGTACATAATTCATAGTGTTATGATAATTTAACAATAATACATGTAGAGCACTTAGAACAGTGTTGGGCAAACAGGTAGTGCTCAAAATGCTAGTTATTATGTCACATGAAACTAACTTTTAACCTGTGTATGTGTGTGAGTATATATAATCAACCTTACCTAAAATAAATTTTTCATAAAGTTAGTATCTTTTTAACACAGGGAAAAGTTTTATCATAATGAATTTCAGTGTAAATTATAAATTGTTACTACAAAATGAACCATTTCCAAATTTCTTTTCTTTTTTTTAGAGTCAGGGTCTTGCTCTGTTGTCCAGGCTGGAGTGCAGTGGCATGATCATAGCTCACTATAGCCACGAATTCCTGGGCTCGAGTGAGCCTCCTCCCTCAGCCTTCCAAGTAGCTGAGACTACAGATGCATGCCAACACGCCCAGCTAATTTTTAAATATTTTGTAGAGACTGGGTCTCACTATGTTGTCCAAGCTGGCTCAGTATGTTGTCGAACTCCTGACTTCAAGTGAACCTCCCACATCAGCCTCTCAAAGTGCTGATATTACAGGAGTAAGCCACTGTGCTCATCCCTAAATTTCTATTCTTAGAAATGCCTCTTCATTGTATAAAATAGAGGGTCTTCTTTTTGATGACTCAGGATTTTGGGTATAATAGTTATAGTACAGGTAGTATTAAGGGGTTTGGGTGTAATAGTTATAGTACAGGTAGTATTCCATAGTGGTTAAGAGCATGATTCTGGAACAAGACTGCCTGAATCAGAATCCTGGATTTGGTATTCTTCAGCTTTGTGACCTTTGGTCAAATTACTTCACATTTCTGAACCCCTGTTCTCTCATCTGTCCAGTGAGAATGACACCTATTTTATAGGCTTGTATAAAGATTAAAAGTTTATATTTTCAAAGCACTTAGAACATTACCTGGTGTGTCATAAACACTACATAATATTAATATATTAGCCATTTTTGTAATTAGAACTAATCAATGCATTTGTACCCATAGTATAGTATTTTACTGGTGAAAATTAATTGCATATTAAGATAATGTAAATTGGGAAATTTTGTTATGGTCTAGATTTTTTAAGTTTTGGTCTCTTGTACCTTTTTAAAGAATTATGTCTTTTGATTAGGTTGTGTATGATTTTTAAGTGTCCAATATGGAACCACAAAAGGGTAAGAAAATATTTTTCATTTCCATCTTACCCTTTACTCTGGTTCGTGTTATGGAATTATAAAAGTGTATGTTGAGCTAGAGAAGAAATTCAAATTTTCTCCTTCTTTAAATAGAAAAGTTACAGTTGTAATTATTGGCCATGAAATACATATTTCAAAACTTCTCTTAACTAAGCTGTCAGCTTTTAGGGCTTACAACTATTGATCCTGATATTTCATCTACTTGCTAGTTGAAGGAGAGTATAGATGGGCAAACTTCTCTCCCCTATTACACTATAAGCCATTTATTGGCAAGATTTGTATGTGTAATTTATATTCCTTATAATGCTTTAGTACAGTAACGCCTTACACATTGTAGAAGCAATGTTTATTGAATGAATAAGAGAATGATAAAATCAACATATAGGGATTTTCCAAGTGCAGAATGTATATGTAGTAGTGATTACCCCCTTTTGATATACTACATTCTTTTTAGAGCAGGGAATTTCTCTTCTCTATGGAAGAAGAGTAGCCCCTTTTTTAGTGCATGGAAGTAACTGAACACTAGTACCAAAGAGAGACTTTATGAAAGTATTTCCTTCTATATTTATACTGTACTAGGATACTAACACTTTTTGCTCAATTTGTGAATGTCTCACAAATAACACTGACAGAGTAGAGGTAATGGTCACGTAGTCTTGGTTTCTAGTATATTGTCTCCTGGTGTAAGTGTCTGTATAATTCTTTTCTTAGAGTAATATGAATGATATTATTGATTATAATTAAAGTAAGTAATTTGCCTAATTATAAACTGCAGAACCATTTCAACATGGGAAAATACATTGAAAGTAGTAATTTTATAAAGGATTTTCTGCCTGCCTTTTAATACTTCCTGTCTGGGTACACATTGCTAAAAGCAGAATCTGATCTTTGCTTGAACTTGTGCCTATTTAAATAGAACCCTGGTCAAATATAACCAGCAATGTAAAAACTAAAAAATTTTATGCCAAGGAAAATAAGAAACTTGTAAGCAAATGTAGGCCCTAATTTAAGGATTCCTAGTTCCTAGGAACCAGTATAAAAATTTCTTAGCTGTAGAGAATTTTAGGACATTTAAGAGCCTAAATTGTTAAATTCCAAGCAGAACAAAGTCCTTTATCCTACACCAGGTTGTGTAATCTTATGGAGATATGACTTTCAAATAAAATACAAGGTATTTTGGCTCTTTTTTACATAGTATTTAATTTCTTCCTTTTTAACTGTGATAATTTGTTTTTGAATTAATGTTGGATAGGAAGATCCTATTGTATGTTTTATACTGATAACATATCTCAGTTAGAACCACTCACCTATCAAGTGTTCAGTTGTCTCATTAGACCATCTTTTTGGACAGTGTAGATCCAGAAGTTAAGTGACCTTTGAAGGAATAATTTTATCTATTTTACTGTTTTGTATGTTCACTATTAACACGTTAAGTTTTGTACATATATATTTTTTAATTGAACAGCCATATCTTTGGACATATAAAGATTTTTATTTGTTTGTTTGTTTGTTTGTTTGTTTATGAGACGGAATTTTGCTCTTTGTTGCCCAGGCTGGAGTGCAGTAGCACAATCTTGGCTCTCTGCAACCTCCCCGTCCTGGGTTCAAGTGATTCTCCTGTCTCAGCCTCCCGAATAGCTGGAATTACAGGTGCCCCCAACCGCGCCGGGCTAATTTTTGTATTTTTAGTAGAGACGGGGTTTCAGCATGTTGGCCAGGCTGGTCTCGAACTCCTGACCTCAGGTGATTCACCTGCCTTGGCCTCCCAGAGTGCTGGGATTACAAGCATGAGCCACTGTGCCTGGCTAAGATTTTTAATGCGCAAAGGACTTCTTGTGAAAACTCAGGTATTTCAAAAACCTATAAAAAAGAAAAATATTGACTCTCTTTACTTTTTGGATCTATCATACCAGACCCTTTGAATGACTAACCATACTTTTTTATAACACAAATGGGATCTTGTTATATATAATAGCTCATGAGATATATATTTTTCAGGATCTTAGTATTTTAAAATTTATTTTCCTGTGAATGTCTATAGAGTTATGACATCCTTTTCAATAGCTGCATACTCCTCTGTTATATACATGAACCTTAATTTAATCAGCCCCCTTTTAATCATTTGTTTCCAATTTTCTAATTATAAACAGTATGTATAGAAAATGCTTTTATGGTGGTGGTGTATGTATATAAATATTTTCATATACATTCATAGACGTTGACTTTTAACTTATGATTGCTTTTGTCAGATTGTCCTTCAGAAGGGTTGTAGCAATGTACATCTTGCCAGGAGTATATGAGAGTTCCTCTTTTCCCATATCCTTTACAAATGCTTTTAATGAAAAAGGCAAAAAATGTTGATAAATCTAACAGACAAGTATATATCTAGTTTGTTTTGCTGGCCATCTCTGTTGCCCTCTTTGCAAATTATCTGGGTAGGTATATAATTTGCTCCTCTCCTTGTTACCCTCTTTTTAAGTTTGTCTCTTTCTGACTAATTTTAGGAATCATTTACATATTGTGGATACTAATTCTTTGTTATATATGTAACAAACAATAGTTTTTTTCAGTTTGTCATTTTCTTCTACCTGTGTTTATGGTATCACTTGCTGTGTATTAATGGATGCTTTAAAATTTATATCTTATAAATGTTCTGGCTTGGGCTAAGAAATGCCTTTCTCACCTGTAAAATCTCATCTCTTTAAAGCTCTTCTAGTATCTTTGTGGTTTTATTTTTGTTATTTTAGCCTTTGATTAATCTATAATTTATTCTGATGAGATTGAAATATGAATTCATCTTTTTCCTGCTAAGTAGGCAACTACCTCAACATTTTTCATTAATTTACCTTGTTGTTGATTTGAAATTTCTTTGAAGGAGAATTTTAAATGCAAAGTAAAGACCTACTAGATTTACTTGGGAATTTATTGGTAGAGTCAGTAGTCAAATGGAAAAGAATTTGGATTCAAAATTCAAAATTGCATGCCTTTCACCTTCAGAGACGAGTTTAAAATTATATTGCTTATGTTGAAAATCAAACATAGTTTATCGATAGTGTTCAGTCAATTTCTATTTAACCTGGAATCTAAACTCCTAGAAGTGTTAAGTAACTAAATTTTTAAATACTGTCTGTACTATTTATTCATTTATTTATTCATTAAATATGAGGCACTATTTAAGGGACTGGTAATAGAGCAGTTATACAGATAATAAGGTCCCTGCCCTCATGTTTTGGTTGTATTAGAGGAGAAATAAAAATAAGAAGTAATACATAAATGAACAAGATATAGATTCTGTAAGAGTTCTGAGTGAAGTAACAAAATGGTGTGATGGGGGAAGGGTAAAGGTGAGGCTTTCCTATATTTGAAAGATGGGAAGTAGCAAGTCATGTCCATGCCCACAAAGCAAAGATAGTAGTAATCCAAATGTGGAGATTTGGGAGTGGGAGTGGCAGAGGGAAACATGCATGGCATGTTTGTTTTTCTGTATGTTTTGCATGTCTATTTCATTTGAAAATCTCTCATTGACATTTGTGAGCAGATTTTTTTGAGTTTTTTTTCCTTTTATTATTTTTTATTTTTTAATGTAGATTAATTTTTTAAGAAACTTTTAGGTTTGGGGACACATGTGAAGGTTTATTAGATAAACTCGTGTTATAGGGATTAGTTGTATAGATTATTTCATCACTCAGGTATTAAACCCAGTACCCAATAGTTATCTTTTCTGCTCCTCTCCCTCCCCCACCCTCCCTTCTCAAGTAGATCCCTGTGTCTGTTGTTTCCTTCTTTATGTTCGTAAGTTCTTATCATTTGGCTCCAACTTATAAGTGAGAACATGCGGTATTTGGTTTTCTCTTACTGCATTAGTTTGCTAAGGATAATGGCCCCCAGGTCCATCCATGTTTTTGCAAGACATGATCTTGTTGTTTTTTATGGTTGCATGGTATTCCCTGTGTACATGTACCACATTTACTTTATTTCTTTATCCAGTCCATCATTGATGAGCATTTAGGTTGATTCCATGTCTTTGCTATTGCGAATGGTGCTGCAGTGAACATTCATGTGCATCTGTCTGTATGGTAGCCTGATTTATATTCCTCTGGGTATATACACAGTAACGGGATTGCTGGGTCGAATGGTAGTTTTGCTCTTTGAGGAATCACTATACTGCGTTCTACAATGGTTAAACTAACTTAGACTCCCCACAACAGTGTATAAGTGTTCCCTTTTCTCCACAACCTCACCAGCATCTGTTGTTATTTTTTTACTTTTTGATAATAGCCATTCTGACTGGTGTGAGATGGTATCTTATTGTGGTTTTGAATTGCATTTCTCTCATGATCAGTGATGTTGAGCTTTTTTTCATATGCTTGTTGGCTGCATGTGTATCTTCTTTTGAGAAGTGTCTGTTCATGTACTTTGTGGACAGATTCTTTAATCCCAGGTCCTTGTCTGGCTACAATATGATTCTGTGTTCACAGCATTGATCATACTACATTATTATCATTATTTGCTTGTCTGATTTCCCCTCTAGACCATGAGTTCTCTGAAGTTAAGGACTTCATTTTTTATCTCCATATTCTCAGTATCTGTCACACTGTGGATACTCAATAAACGTTACAATGAGGAATTATAGACATACTTCAGATTAATATATTATCATGTGCTTTGCATTCTGTTCTTTCCCACCATCTCCTCAGGAATCTTACATTCTTGTTCTAGTATATGCAGACTCTGTCTCAACTAAATTTTTTTCACAAGGATGTAATCAAGATCAAACCTTTCTTATTTTAAAAGACTTCCAAAATTCCCATATTCTGTCTCCAATTATTACATTATATTTTTCCCCTTCACAGCTACTTTTAAGAATTTCATTTTATTTTATTACCTCCTTTTTACTCCTGAACCTACTTTTATCTGTTTGCAGCCTGAGATTTTCAGTGACTTTCATTTTGCTAAACCCTGTTTAATTTTTTCAGTACTTGCCTAACTCTTGAGTAGCATTTAATATTTAATTATTTCATTTTTCTTATATTTTCTTGCTTTGGTTTCCATATCATTGTACTCTCATAGTTTTCTTTCTTCTGTATGAGTAGTGCCTTTCCGGTCTTCTTTGCAGACTTGTCTGTCTCTGTCTGAACATAGAATCTTGGAATTCCTTAAGATGCCATTCTTAGAACAACACAGATGAGTAATTGATATACTTTTAATCCGTTCATAGCTGGTATCCTGGAGAATAACTCTCAGCTTGGGAAAAATTATATATAGATGCAAGACAGAAAAGATTAAGTAAAAACTTTATAGTCCTGAATTTGAATTGGAAATATCAGTATGAAGTCAGGATACTTTTTTTTGTTAGAAGCATTTCCCCCCAGCTCTTTATAACTGAAATCATCTAGAAACAGTGACTAGTCCACAATGAATGCTCACATTGTGGTTTGAAAAAAAAAAATGTTTCTTAAGAAAACTACAGCTTCTTGGTAAAATCACTGACTCCAGGTCTGGGGAAAAAAAAATAAGAAGAGTCTGGAACATCTTGTCATAACAGATAATTGTCACAGACTACTACAATTGAATCAAAAACCAGCTTGCATTATTTTTTTCATTTGCCAAAGATGGGACAATTTAATCATCTATAAGGATAATAACTATAATATACTGAGATTCATCAAATATGTTTCATCCGTGAGTTTATAAATCATGCTAAAAAATAAGATGTAATTGATCCTTTTTGGAGGATTGTAGTACACCAATGTATTATTTTGCAAACTGGCAGATAATGGAAAAGAATCAAGCATTTATTGCTGCCTCTCATATAATGGTTCACTGGCAAAGCAAATAGTAGATGAGGGAAAGCACTCTTCATAAGTGTGCTCCAGATGTAAAATTAAAAAGAAATGATAGAATATTACCATTTGGCAACCTGAATGAATTAATGGATTTAGGCGGGCTAGGCACTGTGGCTTGTGCCTGTAATCTCAGCATTTTGGGAGGCCAAGATGGGAGAATCACTTGAGCCCAGGAGTTTAAGACCAGCCTGATCAACATAGTGAGACCCCATCTCTACAAAAAATAGAAAAATTAGCCCAGTGTGATGACACGTGCCTGTAGTCCCAGCTACTTAGGAGGCTGAGGCGGAAGGATCACTTTAGGCCAGGAGTTCAAGGCTGCAGTGAGGTATGATCACACCACTGCACTTCAGCCTGAGCGACAGAGTGAGACCTTGTCTCTTAAAAAAAATAATAAATTTTAAAAATTAAAAAAAAAATGGATTTAGGCATTGATCATCATTGTCTACTAATTTCACAAAAGGAAGCAACCACGTATTTCCTGAAAAAATAACACAGTATCCTTTATAAAGTGATCTTCCTGAAAAAAATTCTAACCTCAATGTGACGAAGGCTCTGGATTCAACTCTCAATTTACAAAAACCACAGTAGAATATCTCAAATGACACTACAGGAGTGTGATCAGTAAAATCTAGGCTCTGGAAAATCTACACAGAAACAATTCACTTTCTTCAACAAATAAATCACAAGGCTAGAAAAGATGGGGGATCTTATAAATGAGAAGACATCCCCATACTAGGTACCTGTTTTTTCCTCCTATAGGGCTTTTGCATGCCTGTCTTGTAACACTGTGTTGTTTTGAAGCGGTCTGTGTATAGGCATTTTTATCCTGTTATACTATGTTCCTCAAGACCAGGGAGTGATTTCTTAATCCTACTATTTATTTTCCTAGTGCCCACCACAATGCCTGACATTTATTGAAGCAATCAGTAAATGTTTTCTTTATACATTTTACTTGATGATTTCAGTGGTTGGTCAGTCACAGTCAACTTTGATCTTAAGTTCTTTAGATTAGCAAGCTAACCAGTCATAACAGTTCCATATTTGCCTTTTATACTTTTTGACTATTTTGAGCACAACTGATTCTTCTCCATTTTTTTAGTACTTCTAGATGGTGTGCTTATTGTCAAAGACATTCCCGTCCTCTAGCATGGAAATTACTTTATTGCTTTTTCTAATTGTAAAGATCATGTATTTTCACTGTAAAATTTTAAATAAAGTATAAAAATGAAAACCATTACTATTAACTAAAACACACTCAAGCCATCATTATTATTTTTTAGAAATATGATTTTATCCATTCTCTCTCTCTGCCTTCCCCACACCCCCATACAGAGTTTTCCACAAATAGGGTAATGCCACTACACATCCTGCTCTGGAACCTGCTTCTCCCCCACCCTGTGTCCCATTCAATATGCCTAGGTATCTCTTTCTACATCAGTAAATATGGCCGTACATTGTCAGTTTGAGGATACATGATATTCCTTCTTATTAATATATGTTAACCAACTCAGTACTGATAAATATTGTGTTTCTTTGTAATTTTGTGTAATCATTCTCTTATGGAACACAATCATTTGTACATGTGTGCAGTTTTCTTCTCAGGTTAGAGATGTGTTTGTTGGGTCAAAGTGTTGTGTTCATTTAAAATTTCTATATTGCCCTACCACTCTTCAGGATATTTAGACCTGTTTTCATTGCCCCAGCAGTTGATTAGCAAGGTTCTATTATACTCAACGTCTTGTTCATTGGCTATAAGCACTAGTCTTCAGGTAAAGTAACTCTTAATTTTTTTTTTTTTTAAGCTCTTTGGTGTCTTTTCTTGAATTATTTCTCTTCTGTGTGTTGGCAGCGAGGACTATTAAAGTTTGTCTATGATAGAGATCATAAGCTGGACAAGAATTCAAACAAATACAAATTAGGATGTTATTGTCTTGTAGTAACTACCTAACTCTATTATACCCATCATATTGTAATGCATTTTTGAAAAATAATGTGGAATATTATACCTCTTAAATTCTTAATCACATTTATACAAAAGCCACATTTATAAATGTCATCGTATTTATATGTGCTTGGGGGAACTAAGATAATATTATAACTATTTTTTTAACTTAATAATGTTTCAGTCCATATTCATTTATTCCATAAGCCTCTTGTAGAGTGAAGATAATGAGTTTTGAGGTCTGACTGACCTGTACTCTGATTTCAGCTTTGTCATTTACTTGGTTGTATATGAAAATCAATTAACTTTTCTGAATCTCAGTTTATCTGCAAAATTGGGATGTGTTTGCTGTGTATTTGAATGATTGCTCTCAAAAGAAAATAAAACATCACATGTTAAATAGTTAGCATAATGGCTAGCCAATATCTGTAATTCAGCATTTGCTCACTTATTTTGTGGTATTTTGTGAGTGATACATAGTGTTTTTTAGATTTGTGTTTACTATCTTCTATGCTGTTGCTTTCACAGGAATCTTCTCTACATATACCCTCAGAGTCTTAATTTTGCCAATCGTCAAGGTTCTGCTAGAAATATAACAGTGAAAGTCCAGTTTATGTATGGAGAGGATCCAAGCAATGCCATGCCGGTAAGAAATGTTCGTTTACTTTTCTAATTTTTTGTATACAGTTCAAATAGACTTTTTTCTTTCTTTTTGGTTGGCAGCTCCAACCTGGAAATTAATGTGATCTTTCAAACCAAATTTCTAACTGCATTACTTTCTGTATAGAGATAGTAATGACGTTACTTAAAGACTAACTTGTTTTTGAAGACTTGGTATATGTTAGGCACTCCTAGAAATACAAAGATGAATAAGACTTGTAATACAGAGGATATAAAATGAATACATATAAATCTAAAATAGTAGTTTTCAAAAGAGAGTTAGATCAATATCACCTAGAGAACTGTATCAAAGTAGAGATACCTTTTCTGTACTTTTGGCGTCTATGATTCTTATTCTCCTCAATTCCCTTTAGAATGTAAGGCCAACTAGGGGAGGTGGGAAGTGATGTGTGGTATATGAGGCTGCGTTATAGTTTGAAAATGCTCCGCAGGTGATTTAATATGTGTGGCTTTCCCACCTTGGTTGACAGACTCTGGCATTAGTTCTCAATCTTGGCTGCACATTAGATTCACCTGGGGAGCTTTTCCAAGATACCAGTGCTCAGGCTGAATCTCATTTAAATTAAATCGTAATCTCTGGGATTGAACCAGATTTCAGTATTTTTAAGTCTCACCAGGGATTACATTTTGCAGACAATGTTGAGGATCAAGCTATGTGCTAATTATTAGAAGATTGACATAGGGATTCAAAGGAATAGGTAGGTATTCAGAGGTGGGAGAGAATGCCTTACTGAGGTAAGAAGCATCTCATGGAAGAGGTACTTTTGTGCTGAAATCAAAGGTCATTAAAATGTTAATAGCAGTATGTTTGGAGAGTGGGGAAAGGAAAGCATTTCAAGTTGGGGAATGCCCATGAACCGTAATGACAGTGGTGAGTTGCCAGTGAACCAGAGCACTGGAAGAAAAATCAGAAATAGTGGATTGAGACCAGACTAGAGATTCTTGAATGTCCAAATTGTCATTCAGGATTTGTGGGACACTAATAAATGCACGTTTCATGAGAGTGAATTTTTGGCTCAGCCGAGGGTAGTAATATATGGAATAGAAATATGCTATTGCTATAGATGCTCAACCTCTGAGAACCCTAGTGGGATGAAAATGAGCTAAGAATAGGTGCATTGTTAATAGTCTTATTTTATCCTTCCATGTCCATCTTTTAATGAAGTTCTTCTGATTTTCCACATACTAGGAAAGATACGTTTTCTTCTACCCTATTGCCTCGGTTACATCAACATTTGTGTATCTCCTTGACAATAGTGAGCACAAATTATTCATCTTTGTATTCTCCTATGGCATTTTTTTCAGTTTATTGCATATACTACATACTGAATAAATATTTGTTGGATAATTGTAGAACTTATTTTTGAGGTTTGGAATTCACATTTCATGTTTTATACTAGTTTATTTCTGCTGAAGGAATGAATGTACTATGATAGTTGATGAAAAGATACTAGATTGTGAAAATAGATGCTTGGTCAGCCTATGTGTGAGTTGCCATATAAATTTGAGCATGTGACAGATGTAGTATATGTAGAATAATCTACTTTTATTGTTTACCTAACAAACTCTTTCTTGTCTTATCATATATGTGGCCTCCTCTACAGAGCCCCAGCTGCACCCATCCTATACTGGCAGTTAGACCACTCCCTCTTTGGTGCTACCATAGCATCTTCTCACTTCTTTCATTGGACTTTATCACTTTATAATTCTATATTTATTTCTTAATCTCGCCCATTAGATTGTGAGCTCCTTGAGAGCAGGGATGATGTCTTACTCCTATCTATATCTTGACTCCTATCACATTTTTGGATAAATAATTAATGCTCAGTCTATATTACTGAATGATTAAAAATACATGTCAGATGGTCAAAAACGGAACACTGTCTGCTTTATGTCATTCATATTATGAAAGTAAACAAGTTTTGTGAAAAGTGATAGCATCTCAGAGGGAAATAAAGGTATTGCATTTCTTTTACTTGTGTGTTATTAGTCATATGAAAATACAGTGTTTTTATGTGTGAAGTGGCTGATTTGAAAGCGTATATAAACAGAGACATACTGTGTTTGCTTTTTTTTTTTTAAAAAGGACTGTTTAAATGGGTCCTAAGATAAATTTTTGATAATGTAATATTGACATGATAAAATTGTGAACTTCATAATTCTGGCACAGGAACAATTTATGAAAACATACTAAGGTATTTGTAAATTGAGGAAATTATATATATGTTAGGAAAGTCATAATTATTACACTTGTATATACCCTTAAAATAACAGAGCCTGCTTGAAATGTTGCAAAAAGAAACAGAAATACCTGCTAATATGCCTTTCTAATTAATAGGATGATGCCAATTAATCTCTTTATATAAATAATAAACTTCGAGTTGTTTTACCGGTTGTGTTGATGGAAGTGTGCTGACATGTTCACACATCTATTCATGCATGTGTAGAGATGGCTATACAGACTTTAAAAGTTTAATCTCTGGCTAGATAACACTGCAAGTGTGTCTCACCTAGGAATTATTGCTATAACCTTGACGTTGAGCCATTTATCTAATCAGCTGCTCTAATTAACCACAGTATTCCTGTTATTACTCCAGAATTCAAGAGACAGATATACAAGACTGAATTACTTTACCTATAAACTTATTTCAAAAGTAATATTGTATTCTTTTTAACATAGTGGATTAAAAAATATATGTATGCAAAAATATAAGAATGGAGCTCCTCCTCTATTGTAGAATAGCTTGAAGGAAATATTAGAAGCAAAGGATACATAGCTTGACCTAAAATAGGATTTCTGGTATCATATATAATTTATATTTGACTTTCAGAATGACTCTGCTGTTTTAGTGTTGAAGCCAACAATTTGTATAGTAGGTTTATGCCACTATTTATATTTCTTATATAAGTTCCAAATAATATGCTATATCTGATTAAAAGTGAATTCTTCACCTTCTTTAAGAAAAAGGAAAGAAATGTATCTAATTTCCAGTAGATATAAATAAAATTGATAGAAACTTTCGAAATGTTTGAATGTCAGATGGGTCTGTTGTTGAAAAGAAACTTATAGTTAAGCAATTGAACTTTTTGATGAACGTCAGTAGGCACATTGTTCTTCATTGGGCTGATTTTGCCCATTTTTCTCAAATAGTTATTAAATCAGACAAATTCTTACGTAGGTATGAAACATCCAGCATTTACTACAACAAAGTTTCAACATGCTGTTATTTGTTTCAGGTAATCTTTGGTAAATCTAGCTGTTCAGAATTTTCAAAGGAAGCCTATACAGCCGTAGTATATCATAACAGGTACTGAATTCAAATATTTCTTTCAAAGTTACTCACTTCTCAGTGGCATTGTTAGCACTCACATTAGTGTGTTTACCAAATGCTTTGCTGCACTAAATGTGCCAAATTCAAGGCTGACATCAGAGTTATAATTTTCAACCAGTGGATGCACAGCCATTCTCTATTGACATCTCAAATATGACTTTGTACACCAACATCTTTTCTATCGAATTCTCTGATCCTTTCATTTTTATTATATTGTTATTGATTATCATTGTGGCCTCTGGTCCTTTGGTCTTTCCCAGTTATTTCCACCTGACACTTTGTAGTAACTTAACCCTTTACTAAACTTGAACACATTAGTCAGTTAAATTGGTGATGCTACCAGTATCCATTAATTCTTTGATTTAGCGACTTGCCATTTTTCTTCCTTGAGAAATTGCTAACTTTGGATAACCTTTAATTTCTGCTTTCTTTTTGGGGGGATTATTGAATACTGTTGGAGAAAAATCACAAAATTGTATTAATCAGGACTATCACAAATTGATGTTGTATCATATGATAGGGCTATAGTAATTCATTTTATCTTTCTTTTGGCCTCAGCTCTTTTGTAATCTTATTGTCATTGTTTTTTCGTTTTTTGTTTTTAAAATTTTGCCCTCATTTAGCAATAGCTACAGCAGTTTCTTCTAGCTCCTACTTCTTTTCTGTGTGCTTTACTCTCAGCATTCCTATTTATTAAGACCATCCAACTTGAGATGTTCCATCAGCTTCTCTACTCTTCATCTCAAATTCTCTATACTGATTTGCCTTTCCTCTGTTTCATGGGAAATGATGGCCTACTCCCTGGTAAATGTGAATCTTTTCACCCCTGCTTTCAAATGATCCTTTTGACCTCTTTCAGAATATAAGTCAATCATTTATTCTGTTTCTTGCAGCATTAGTCTCCTGCTTCATTGGCTCTGTCTCTTATTCTCAAAAAGAAGCTTCTGTTTCCATACTTACAAACACAACATTCCTTTCTCAGTGCTGTTGTATAGTATGTATTTTCCTCGCCCTTCTTAAAACTTTCCTCTTATCTTTATGTTA
Organism: Piliocolobus tephrosceles; assembly: GCF_002776525.5. Lineage (NCBI taxonomy): Eukaryota > Metazoa > Chordata > Mammalia > Primates > Cercopithecidae > Piliocolobus > Piliocolobus tephrosceles. The sequence continues at coordinate 159,581,754 of NC_045434.1, forward strand.
TGGCCTTGTCTTGGACTTCCTTCTACCTCTTTGAACACTTCATTTTTTTCTGTAGTATTCTTTTTCCCGTAAGTGTAAGGCATTCCACACAAAACACTAAAGTTTTGCCGTTAATCTCATTCTTAATATATTGTTTTCTTAATTAATCGTACATGTATCTCTCATAGTTACATTCAGTGAAAATGCTACTGCCTTAATGTTTATGTGGATTGTTTCCAATTCTGTTTTTAGTCATACCTTCCTTTTGAAGTACAGATACATATTTTTAGTGGCCTATTGGACATGCTTATTTGGATGCCCTGCTGTCTTCTCTGTGTTCATGTATCTATCCCTGACTCTTGTCCTGACCCTATGTCTTTCTTACTCTCCATTTTTACTAATAGTACCACCATTTTTCCAGATACTCTGGCTCAAAATTTAAGACATCTTTGTCTTTCCTGTTTAATATTCAATAATCTGTTAAGTCTTGCTGATTTCCTTTCTGCTTTATTACTAAACATATCCTGTGCTGTCCTGTTTCTGGGCCATTCTTGGTTTTTTTTTTTTTTCTATTATAATATAAAATCCCTTTATTTATTGAACTCCTACTCATTCTTCAAGGTCCATATCAAATATTATCTCCTAAGTTACAATTTCCTGATCTCTAACTTGAAGTAATCTGTTCAGCTCTGTTCTTGAAGCACATAACCCTATATGCTGTATACCAGGGGTCGGCAAACATTTTCTACAAAGGACTGGATGGTATATATTTTAGGCCTGTGGTTATATGGTCTCTCTTGCAACCATTCATCTATGCCTTTATAGTGCAAAAACAGCCATAGACAGTAAGAGATGTTACAAGTAAATGGGTATAGCTGTGTTTCAATAAAGCTTTATTTATGGACATTGAAATTTGAATTTCATATAATTTTCACATATTGTGAAATAGTATTATTCTTTTTTACCCCCATTTAAAAATGTAAAAACCATTCTTAGTTTGCAGGCTATACAAAACCAGGCAGTGAAGTATTTTTAGCTCATAGGCCATAGTTTGCCAACCCCTGTTTTATAGCATAGCTATTGATATATGTATGTCTTATTTATATTCCTACTAAGTTGCATACTTTTTGAGGGTAGTTGTTTTTTAATGTTCATCTTTAACACCACTACAAAAGTAACGCAATGTTTAGCCAAAGGTGGGCAATTAAACCTACTTATTGAATGAATAACTCTCTTAGATATTTAATTTTCAACAAAAGTCTTCACATTATGTGATTTTTTAGGACAGAAGTGAACTAAAACACTGAATACCAGGAAATGTATTGATAAAGAAGATAGTAATTTTTAAAAATTATCCCATTTTATTACTAGGTCTTTTTTGTTGTTGTTTGCAGCATCAGTGGAATTAAAATGACTATGCCATCTGACATTGTTGGTAAACTCAACTTTCTCATAATTCAGTGGTGATTGGTGGGATTAGTAATAAGATGCCTAGTGTCTTTTTTTTTTTTTCACCAAAGTCATCAAGTTCTCAGATGGCTAACATTAGCTATCTTTCTTGTTTATTATCAAAAGCCTTGTTCTACTTAATATTCCTTTGTTCAAGTCTATACCTGTTAATGTTTTTGAGGCTTATTTGAGATGGAAGGATATTTGACCTATTAACATCTAAGGAAGAAAACCTGATTGATGGGACAGACCTCGCTTTAAGGATAGTTGGAGCAATATGGTTTGGTTGTGTTTTTGTTGAATATAATTCTGAGAGACACTCATTGAATATGGAAGGTTGGAATGCTAAGGTTTTATCCCTTTTTGTTATGAATAGCAGCCATGCTTTTCTATAAAAGTGCCCTCTTGGGATTATTCTCAGTGAATATTGAGAAGAAAGTGTCATTGGTTTGATCAAACAAGATATTTGTTGTATTCTTAAGAGTCTGGAAGCACTTCTAAACTAAGACAAATGCAGTTTGTGGGCGTTTCCTGATTTTACTGGGTTTTTTGTTTATTTTAGCGGTCAATTCTAGTCCGTGTTTTGGTAACTTTTTTTATTTCTTCAACGAGATGGTTGATGTAAGACAGTCTATAGAGCAAAACTAGATCTTTTTTAAAAAAATATTTTATTTTATTTATGTTTTGTCTCATTCTGTCACCTAGGCCGGAGTGCAGTGGCAGGATCATAGCTCACTGCCGCCTTGAACTCCTGGACTCAAGTGATCCTCTCATCTCAGCCTCCCGAGTAGCTAGGACTTGTTTTTTTTTTTTTTTTTTTTTGTAGAGATGAGTCTGGCTATGTTATGTAGACTGGTCTCAAACTCCTGACTCCAAGTAATCCTGACACCACAGCCTCCCAAAGTGCTGGGATTACAGGTGTGAGTCACTACACCTGGCCTCCAGTGTGATATTTTGATATTAAGTTGTCTAAAGATGCCTTTTTACCACTTTGTTTACAAATTAGTTTTTTTTACACATTAGTTTTAATATGAAAGCATACTCCTATGTAGGGAAAATGTTTTATGAATTGTTTATCAGAATTGGCTCATAAATATAGAACTCCCTACCTTAGTGTCTTTTTTTTTTTTTTTTGAGACAGAGTCTCCCTGTGTCACCCAGGCTGGAGTGCAGTGGTGTGATCTCAATTCACTGCAAGCTCTGCCGCCCAGGTTCATGCCATTCTCCTGCCTCAGCCTCCCGAGTAGCTGGGACTACAGGTGCCTGCCACCACGCCTGGCTAATTTTTTTTGTATTTTTAGTAGAGACGGGGTTTCACCATGTTTGCTAGGATGGTCTTGATCTGCTGACCTTGTGATCCACCTGCCTCGGCCTCCCAAAGTGCTAGGATTACAGTCGTGAGCCACCGTGCCCTGCCAGTGTCCTCTTTTATATAGCTTCCAATCTAATGGAGATCTCAAGATCAAGGTGGTGATTATTAATGAACTTTCAAACAGTAGGATTACTCAGCCTATTAAGAAAAATGGGATGAGAAGTTTCAGAAACAGTGGCAGCTCTCTTTTATGGAAGTAGGATTTAGTTATTTAGAGATTGGGGATAAAGAAAAACATTTTGGACTAGAGGAAAAATTAAACATGAATCTTAAAATTTTTAAATTATTCAAATATACAAATACATTATTTATTTTGGACAAGTTACTGACTGTTGTGTTTTTTTGTTTTTTTGTTTTTTGTTTTTTTGTATGAAGGTCTCCTGATTTTCATGAAGAAATCAAGGTTAAGCTTCCTGCTACTTTAACTGACCATCATCACTTGCTTTTTACTTTTTATCATGTTAGTTGTCAACAAAAACAAAATACTCCTCTTGAAACACCAGTTGGATATACGGTAAGTCTTTTTGGTTGAATATTTAGATCAAAGAGCTAAAATAATGGTGATATTTAAGATATAGTTGATATTTCTTGTCAGTTTTTGTTTTCTTTCTGTTTTTCTTTTTCTTTTTTTTTTCTCCTGAGATGGAGTCTCACTCTGTCACCCAGGCTGGAGTGCAGTGGCATGATCTTGGCTCACTGGAAGCTCCGCCTCCTGGGTTCTCACCATTCTCCTACCTCAGCCTCCTGAGTAGCTGGGACTACAGGCACCCACCACCATGCCCAGCTAATTTTTTTTGTATTTTTAGTAGAGACGGGGGTTTCACTGTGTTAGCCAGGATGGTCTCCATCTACTGACCTCGTGATCTGCCCACCTCAGCCTCCCAAAGTGCTGGGATTACAGGCGTGAGCCACCGCACCTGGCCTTCTTTTTCTTTTTTTTTTTGTTTTTTTTAGACAGAGTCTCTGTCTCCCAGGCTGGATTGCGGTGGCGCGATCTTGGCTCACTGCAACTTCCGTTTCCTGGGTTCAAGCAGTTCTCCTCTCTCAGCCTCCTGAATAGCTGGGATTACAGGTGCCCTCCACCATGTCCAGCTAATTTTTGTGTATTTTCAGTAGAGATGGGGTTTCACCACGTTTGCCAGGTTGGTCTCAAACTCTTGGCTTCAAGTGATCCACCTGCCTTGGCCTCCCAAAGTGCTAGGATTACAGGCGTGAACCATGACGGCTGGCCTGTCTCTTGTTATTTGAATATTCCCTGTCTGATTCCCCATAGTTACGAAGTTGCATTGATTAGGAAGAGCCATTATAACAAGAAAATGGCCATTAATGTAATTAGCTAATGTAATTAATTGATTTATTAACTAGCATGTATAAACACTTGGGTGTTAGTCCTGATTATTAGGTGTATACCCAACAATGAAGCATAAATATAATAGGTTCACTGACTCTTCAGCAGATAATGATTTTAATATAAAATGAGTAAAAGAGAATATTGGAGAAAAAATTAAAACCCTTGTGTCTTTTTCAAAATTATGATTTCCAGCCTGGGCAGCATGACAAAACCCCATCTCTACCAAAAATAAAACAATTAGCTAGGTGTGGTGGCGTGCACCTGTGATCCCAGCTGCTAGGGAGGCTGAGATGGGAGGATTGCTTGAGCCTGGGAGGCAGAGGTTGCAGTGAGCCAAGATCATGCCACTGCACTCCGGCCTGGGTAACAGAGTGAGACCTTGTCTCAAAAATAAAAATAAAAAAAAAAAATAAATTACTATGATTGAATTGCAAAGATAAACCTAAGATGAAGGACATCATAGTATGGTGTAACACAATCCTGTCAGAAAAATTATGCTTTCAGCCAAAAGAGAAAAGCTAACATTTGATTCATTATTTTTGTCTCTGGCAATTTGTGACATGAGTTTTGCTCTACCTATAAGACAATAAATTTATGATCATACTTTTTGTTTCTAGGATTCCTATCTAATCAATTATTTCTTTCACGATTTACATTGAAATGATTATCTCAGTTTTAAAATATATTTACTTTATGGCTTTTTTCTAAGACTGACTTTTCGCCTCTAGATTTTAATATTGCATGGTTAGTAATAATAATGTTTTGAGGATCTCCTGCTTAATAAAATTTCATTAGGGAAACTTCTCTTTAGAGGAATTATGAAGGCCTATTATTATTATTACTTATATAATTAAATCCCTTAATGTTTGATGATATGAGACAAATTTGGCTTGTACCAAGTTCTTAAAACGTGCTTTCTAAGTAAGTATTTTTATAGCAAATGTATTTAAAATAAAATTGTTTTATTTTCTTTAAAAGTGGATACCAATGCTTCAGAATGGACGGTTGAAGACTGGCCAGTTTTGCTTACCAGTCTCACTGGAGAAACCACCACAGGCTTATTCTGTACTATCTCCTGAGGTCAGTGTCTCCCATGTTGACATTCTCCAGATTGAATGAAATGGGTTTTTTACTATAAATATGTTTTTACCAAGCAAACTCTTGCCATTTCTTCTACTTAAAGTTTATAGATCATGAAGGAAAAGTATTTTCCCCCATGATTAAAATTCTTTTACATAAAACTTAGAAGCTTTTATCCTGTTTTTAAATTTAAATTTAAATATCCTCATTTTAAAAGCAAAATAATACATGGAATGAAAACTCAAAAGATCATTTTGGAGAATTTTCATACTGTAACATGAGAAGCTTCTTTAAATAAATGAATATTTCTTTTTTTTTTTTTAGTAGACTGTTAACATTTCACTAAAAGACTGGAGGAAGAAAAACATTTAAATTAATTTTTTAGAATCTTTTTGTAATTGATGATTGTGTGAATGAAAACACAGTTGCTGTGAACCTGTAATACAAGAAATATTGGCAACTTTGATGATTACATATGTGATTTGAAAGACTCGTAACACAAACATTGGAAAAATCTCAATCAAGAATCAGTAGCCACTGTTCATAAACCAAAGTTACTCTTGAGAGAAACACAGTGGTTGTCAGTGTCTCTTAATGATTTTGAATATAACTGCTGTAAATGTTACTCTAAAATATGTCTTGTGAATATGTCCTGGTGACATTTGTTTTCAGAATACAATTCAAAATGTATTTACAAATAAATTTGTATGTATTTTTATTTTTTAAAAACGATATAAGACTTTTTGCTCTGATCTTATTTCTCACTGTTCTCTGTCACTCACTTTGCCCTAGCCACATAGCACGGAGCCTCTGCTGTTCCTCACACATGAAAAGTGCATTTCCATTTCAGGCCCTTTGCTTTCCCCTCTGCTGGCAGTGCTCTGTTGCAAAGCCTGTTTCTTCATTTTACTCAGACTTCCACTCAAATATCACCTCACCAAGGAAGTTGTCTATGATTATTCTAAAGAGCAGCCTCTCCCACTTTATCTGTTTATTTTTCCTCATATCATTTATCATTGACTTTATATTTAAAATGTTTTTTGTTTATTTATTCTCTGTAGAGTATAAACACCATGAGGGTAGGAACTTTGTCTGTCTTGCTCATTGCTGTCTACAAGTATTTAGAACAGTATTTGGCATGTCATAGACACTCAATATGTATTTATTAGATTAATGAATAAAGACAATAGAGTAAGAAATATGACTCTCCCTCCGCCCAGTCTTTCATTCATTTTTCCAGGGACACATCTTTTCAGGATGACTTTTTCATGTGACTTTGTTATACAGAAAGGTGGCCTTTTGTCAAAGAGTATTGTATTTCAAAGGAGATGTTTTAAAAGAAAATGTATTTTTGTTGAAGTTAAGGATTTGTTTTTACTTAATTGCAGTGCAAGTTCAGCTTTCTAAAGGAAGACTCATGATTTTCTTCTAGCTACCATACTATATATGCTCACGGATCAAGAATATGGTGATAATTTGGATTTGACTATAGATATAAAATATAGACTGCTTGACATGTGAAATAAGCCACCTGATTAAGAGCCAAAACTTTTTTAAACAGTTGACCCTTAAACAACATGGCGGTAAGGGGTAACATCCCTCCTCCCTAGCATGCACTTGAAAATCCACAGATAACTTTTGACTCCCTAAAAACTTAAGTACTAATATAATAGTTTACTGTTGACTGAAAGCCTTACCAGTAACATAAACAGTTAATTAGCATGTATTTTGTATGTTAAATGTATTATATACTGTATTCTTAAAATAAAGTGATATAGAGAAAAGAAAATGTTCTTAAGAAAATTGTAAGGCACAGAAAATATATTTACTATCCCTCAGTAGAAGTGGATCATCATAAAGGTCTTCATCCTCATTGTCTTCATGTTGGGTCGGCTGAGGAGGAGGAGGAAGAGTAGGGATTGGTCTTGCTATCTTAGAGGTGGCAGAGGTAGAAGAGGTGGAAGAGGTGGAAGGGGAAGCAGGCACATTTGGTGTAACTTTACAGAAATACATCATAATTTCTGTCTGACATTTTTGCTTTTTCATTCCTCTAAAAATGTTTCCAGAGCAGGATGCAGTGGCACACCTGTAATCCCAGCTTCTTGAGAGGATCACTTGAGTTCAGGAGTTTGAGGCTGCACTTTGCTGTGGTTGTGCCTTTGAATAGCCAGTGCCCTTCAGCCTGGGCAACATAGCAAGACCCCATCTCTTTTGAGAAAGTGTTTCTGGCCAGGCATGGTGGCTCATGCCTGTAATCCCAGCACTTTGGGAGGCTGAGGTGAGCAGATCACCTGAGGTCAGGAGTTCAAGAACAGCCTTGCTAACATGGCGAAACCCCTTCTCTACTAAAAACATAAAAAATTAACCAGGTGTGGTGGCGGGCACCTGTAATCTCAGCTACTCGTGAGGCTAAGGCACAAGAATCGCTTGAACCTGGGAGACGGAGGTTGACAGTGAATCGAGATTGTGCCATTGCACTCCAGCCTGGGCAACAGAGTAAGACTCTGTCTCAATATAAAAAAAAGGAAAAAAATATTTCTATATGATGCCAATGTTTATTCCATCGTTTGTTTTAGTTTCAGTGCCCTTAGCACAGATGGGTCCATGTTTTAAAAGAAGTCGAAAGCAGTCTTGAATAACCCTTCTGCCATGTTGTATAGTGTCAATTTGTTTTCTGACACTGTTTCTTCTGTGTTTTCTGCCTCAATGTCTGGCACTGGTTTAGAAGCACTCATCTCCATCAAGTCATTTTCTATTAATTCCTCCATGAATTTCTCCTTGGAAATCTTTACCCCTCTTTTTTTTTTTCCTTTTTGCCATATCCACAATTTATTTCATGATTTTCTTAATTGGCTCTGTCATGAAGTCTGTGAAGTCATGACAACCTCTGGACAGTTTTCTACAGCAAGAATTTATTGTTTTGGGCTTGATGGCTTTTGTTACAACAGTGATAGCATTTTCAGTGGTATAATCCTTCCAGACTTTAATGATGTTCTATTTATTGGGGTTCTCTTCATAGCATTCACACTCCTTTCCATAGAGTGCCATGTGTGATGAATCTTAAAGATCCTTATGACTCCCAATCTAGAGGTTGAATTAGAAACATGGCATTTGGGGGTAGGAAGAAGACTCTGGTGCCTTCTGTGTTGAACTCATGGGGTTCTGGGTGGCCAGTGGCATTTTCTCATATCAAAGTAACTTTAAAATGCAGTTCCTTACAGCCAAGGTACTTCCTGACTCCTCCCCTTTTCCGTACTCTTCTTCCTTGTAACTGTATAAAATTAGGATTTTTAAAAATTATGGTAAAAATGCTTGGTGTGGTGACTTATACCTATAATCCCAGTGCCTTGGAAGGCTGAGGAGGGAGGATCCCTTGAAGCCAGGCGTTTGAGTTTACTGTGAGCTGTGATTGCACCACTGCACTCCAGCCTGGGTGACTGAACCAGAACCCGTCTCTTCAAAATAAATAAAAATGTTACGGTAAAAATATATATAACATAAAGTTTTTCATTTTAATTTTAAGTGTATATTTCTGTAACCTTAAGTATATTCAGTGTCCTGTAAACAAGCCTTTTAAAACTACTTTTAAAACGAAATATTTGTATGCCAAAATACAACATTATTTACTTTATTTTATGAATTTAACAAAAAGCTTATCATGTGATATATAATCCTCTGGGACTTGGTTTTTTTCATTCAACATTGTATTACTAAGATTTAGTGTTTCTGGTATATATAGTTCCTATTTCATTCAACTTTCTCTGCTTTATAATATTTTTCAGTTCTTGCCTCTTTGAAACCCATTCTCACAAAATAAAGCAATTTTAAAATTAAAATTAGGTGGTTTCATTCTATTGCTTATGATCAAATAAAACATTTCTCTGGCTTTTTCTTTCACATAGACATAATCCAAGTATTTTTTCCCATGACCTACAAATCTCTGAATGATTTGGTCTGTTCCACTTCTCCAACATCATCTTCTACAATCATTACTACATCCCTTTCTCTCTGCACTGACAACTTCTTCCAAGCTTTTTTCTGCCTCCAGCCCTTTGAATTTTCTCTTTCCTTTTCTTGATCTTGACATAGCTGAGTCCTTTTCTTTATTAAAATTGTAGACACAGCAGCATCTCATCAAAGAAGTCTTTCTTCACGGCATGAATTTGCAACCTTTCTCTCCTCCATGCTGCTGATACACTCTGTTTCTTTTTAATTCTATTTTATTTACTTAACAACATAGCCACAATCCAAGTCTGTATGTAGGTAATTGTGTAGGAGCAAGTTAAATCTTTTTTTTTTTTTTTTTTTTGAGACGGAGTCTTGCTCTGTCGCCCAGGCTGGAGTGCAGTGGCCTGATCTCAGCTCACTGCAAGCTCTGCCTCCCGGGTTCACGCCATTCTCCTGCCTCAGCCTCCCGAGTAGCTGGGACTACAGGCGCCCACCAACACGCCCGGCTAATTTTTGTATTTTAGTAGAGACAGGGTTTCACCGTGTTAGCCAGGATGGTCTCGATCTCCTGACCTCGTGATCCGCCCGTCTCGGCCTCCCAAAGTGCTGGGATTACAGGCTTGAGCCACCGCGCCCGGCCCGCAAGTTAAACCTTTATATACCAAATTGAGCAAAGTTAACTCTCAGAAGAGGTGTGGGATTATGAAAGGATTTTTGTTATTTTTTAAAAAATCTATATGCTTTTGAACAGCAATATAACATAATCTTCTAGGGCTTTAATCCTGGCTGCAACACTTAATTATGTGATCCTGGGCAAGTTTCTTAATCTATCTGCTATGGAACAAATTGTTTTCCCCCCCAAAAATCATATATTGAAGCCTAACCCTCAATGTGATGACATTTGGAGATGGGGTCTTTGGGAAGGAATTGGGTTTAGACAAGGTTACAATGGTAGGGCCTTCATAATGGGATTAGTGCCCTTGTAAGAAGAGACCAGAGAGCTTGATATCCCCTCTCCCCCAGTGTGGGTATACAAGCAAGAAGGTGGCCATCTGCAACCCAGGGTTGGAACCCTCACCAGAAACTGACTATGCTGGCACCTTGATCTTGGATTTCTAGTTTCCAGAGAACAGTGGGAAAATAAATTTCTGTTGTTTAAGCCACACAGTCTATGATATTTTGTTATGCAACCTGAACTGATGAATGCAGACTTTGGTACCAGGAAGTGGGGTGCTACTGTAATGTATTAGTACATTTTCACACTGCTGATAAAGACATACCCAAGACTGGGAAGAAAAAATGTTTAATTGGACTTATGGTTTCACTGACTGGGGAAGCCTCAGAATCATGATGGGAGGTAAAAGGCACTTCTTACATGGTGGTGGCAAGAGAAAATGAGAAGGATGCAGAAGCGGAAACACCTGATAAAACCATCAGCTCTCCTGAGGCTTATTCACTATCACAAGAATAGTATGGGGAAAACCACCCCCATGCTTCAAATTCTCTTCCACCGGGTCCCTCCCACAACACATGGGAATCCTGGGAGTACAATTCAAGTTGAAATTTGGGTGGGGACATGGAACCAAACCATCTCGTGTAATAAATACCTAAAAATATAGAAGTGACTTTGGAACTGAGTAATGGGTAGAGGATGGGAGAGTTTTGAGGTACATGGTAGAAATAAGGACATTAAGGGCAATTCTGGTGAGATCTCATGTAGAAATGAGGAACATGTTATTAGAAACTACAGGAAAAGTGATTGTTGTAATAAAGTAGTAAAGAACTTTGCTATACTGTGTTCTCATGTTTTGTGGAAGATAGAACGTGTGCTATTTGGATATTTGAAGAACTTTCTAGAGGTATTGAACATACAGCTTGGTTCCTTTTGACTGGTTACAGAAAATGTGATAGGAGAGAGTTGAATTGAAGAAGGAACTGTTAAAGGAACCAGAACTTGAAGATTCAGAATATTTTTAGCCTATCCACATTGCAAAAATGAGAAAGCATGTTCTGAAGAGAATACCAAGTGTATGACTGGACTGCCACCTGATAAAGAGTTTATGGAATTATACAAGCAGAAGCACTGCCACTTTCAACTGAAGGGGAAGGAGATGGGGTGAAATGAAGGAAGGATGTTGGACTTTTTGGATTTGACAGGATATAGAGCTATTCAGCTGTCAACATGTACTGTTCTTCAAAATGAGGAGAAAATGACCCTGAAGGTGATTCAGAGATCATCAGGCCCATTGCCTTGGTTTCAACAGCCCAACAACCTCTGCCTGAAGCCTTGGGGGCAGAGTCATTTGGCAGAGCCTTGGGGCAAACCCCTGCTCATAGGAGCTCTGGGGGTAGACCCACGCTAGACCTGTGGGGATGATGCTGTTGCCCCAGTGGTCCCAGAGGCAGAGCATGAAGCCAAAGAGTGTAATTCTTTAGAGACCTGAAATAAATCCCAACATATGGACAGCTAATTTTCAACAAGGGCACCAAGAGGATGTGATGAAGAAAGGATAGTCTCTTCAATAAATAGTGCTGGAAAACTACATTTCCACATGCCAAGGAATGAAATTGGACCCTTATCTTACACCATTACATAAAAATCAACTGAAAATGGAAAAAAGACCTAAACATAAGACCTGAAACTTTAAAATTCCTAGAAGAGAACATAGGGGGAAAAGTCCTTGGCATAGGCCTTGGCAATGATTTTTAGGATATCACACTAAAAGCTCAGGCTACAAAGGCAAAAATAAATAAATGAGATGAAATAAAAACTAAAAAGCTTCTGTACAGTAAAAGAAATGAAACAAAAGTTGGTGAATTGGGAAAAAATATTTGAAAACCACATATCTGTTAAGGGGTTAATATCCAAACTTTACAAAGAACTCATATAACTCAGTAGTAGAAAACCAATAACCTGATTTTAAAATGGGCAAAAGATGTGAATAAACTTTCTCTAAAGAAGATAAAAATGGCCAAGAGGTATATGAAAAGGTGCTCAAGATCATTAATCATTAGGGAAATGCAAATCAAAACCTATGCAGTATCACCTTACTTCCATTAGTGTGGCCGTTATCAAAATGTCAAGAGATACAAATGTTGATGAGAGTGTGGAAAAAAAAAGAGAACCCTTGTACACTGTTGGTAAGAATGTAGATTGATGCAATTATCATGAAACACAGGATGGCGGTTTCTAAAGAAAAATAGAACTACCCTGTGACTCAGCAGTCCTCTTCTGGGCAAATACCTAAAGGAAATGAAATCACTATCTTATAAAGATATCTGCACTTCCATGTGTATTGCAGCATTGTCCACAGTGGCAAAGATATGGAAACAACCTAAGTGTCTAACAGATGAGTAGATAAATTGTTTTGTAGAGAGACATAAATACATATATAGTGATAGAGATATACTATATATGTATATATAGAAATTGTTTTTTAATATATTCACACACACACAATGGAATATCAGTCAACTTTTAAAAAGAAGGAGATTATGCCATTAGCCACAGCATGGATGAACATGGAGGACATTATACTAAGTGAAATAAGCTAGACATAGAAATATTAAATGATCTCACTCAGCATGAGGACATAGTTAATAAAATTGCACTGTATTTGGTATTCTTAGCAGGTTTTACCTGCTCTTGCCACAACAACAAACAAAAAAATAAGTTAACTATGAAATTACGGATATGTTAATTTGCTTGACTGTAGTAGCCATTTTACTGTCTGTATATATCCCATAACATTGTGGTGTATATTAAACATATACAATATAATTTATTTAGAAAACAAAAACCAGTATTGTTTGAGCTTTAAGAGCTAATGGACCCTTCAGAGCCAATTCCTTGGTAGATTTTGGACTTTCTTGGGACCTGTCACCCCTCTTTCCTCTTTCTCCTTTTTGGAATGGGAATGTCTATCCCATCCCTGTCTCACCATTGTATTTTGGAAGTACGTCTCTGGTTTCACAATTTTTTTCTCATTGGGATATTGTAATTTTTGTTTATTTTCAGAGTTCATAATCTACTTAAGCAGCTGTGATCATTATATTTAATATCTTACAGGTTCCTCTACCTGGCATGAAATGGGTAGATAATCACAAAGGTGTTTTTAATGTTGAAGTTGTTGCTGTTTCATCTATCCATACACAAGTGAGTTTTAATAATTTTTATTATCAATTTTCACTTAAATAAATTGAATGTATTATCTAATATTTGTGATGTCAGTTTTGTTACTTGTCATAAATCTGTCATTGCTGTCAGATTTATGAGAATATATGTCAGTTAAAAACATGGAATATTTAGAAGATTTTTTTAAAAAGAATCAACAAAATGTCATTGAATGTCAACAAAAGCAAACATTTTATGTTTCAAAATGTCATTGACTTCATTTTAAATAGTTAATTGACTTGTTTTTTCTAAGTTTCTGGTACATGGCAGAATAATTAGAATTGAGAAACCATCATCAGCTCACTTTATTTATCATAGACTTGGGTATTTCAGGTGGAAAGAGTTTTTAGGGATCATTTGTTCCAAATTCCTTATTTTTGGAATATACCAAGTTCTAATGGGTTTTATATATCCTCTTTCTCTGTCTGGAATGCTTTTCCTCCTGGTATTCATTTGACTTATGAATTAGAGTTTCTCTTCCTCTCAGAGAGGCCTTCCTTGGTTACTCTTTTAAACATAGCAGCCTCAGTACAGTATGTCATCTTACTCTGCACTTATTGCTGCCTATGCCCAGCTTCTCTGTTGCGCTTTGACTCTGTCACTGTGTGTGTGTATATAACACACGTAAATACACGTTTGTTTATTGTTTCTTTCCCACATTAAATGGTAAGTTCCATGAGATCAGAGATGTTACCTGTTGAGGAAAGAGCTTTTCCTTCAACAACCTTACAGTGTAATATGGGAAAGGGTAAAATGTATGATAAAATTAGTACAGTGTTACATATATTAACTAAATTCTTTAAAGTACAGAGGGGAGAGTTATCTGTTCTGCTAGAGACTGAGCTGTTGCATTTGTAAGTAGGCATTTACTACACAGAGAAAGGGAGAGTGGGCAACTCAGATGATGAGTAGCAAGTACAGAGTTACAGTAGTCTAAGGACCATCAGGTAACCTGGTGTGAAAGTAGTTTAAAGTGCATAGGAAATCATGATACATAAGGATAGAAGGCTGGTAATAGATTGTGAAGGACCGTGAATGCCATAGAGTCCAGGTAGATGGTAATTTCTACCCTAAATAGAGAACATGAGAGAAGTACTTTTCGGGCCATGCTAAGGGGAAGCAGTTATGGTGCCTGTGAATTTATTTTTGAACCTGTTGAGTTTGAAGTGCCTATGTACTTCAGATGGAGATGTCCTGTAGGTGGTTGTAATTAGTTTGAAGTTTGGGTTTGGAGATAACAGAATAAATGTGATAACTGAAACTGTATTGGTAAATGTGGTTTTCCATGGAGAATATGTAGAGTGAGAAGAAGCAAGTATTTAAAATGAAATTCAGGCTTCACTAACCTGTACAGGGAAAGGGTGGTGTGGAGGGCTTCCCAAAGCAGAATTCGCCAAGGAAAAAGGCTCATAGGATGAAGTCCAGAGGAAACAAGAAATAAGCTTCCAAGAATCCTCTCCCAGTGGAATCACATGGGGCAAGTTGAAACAGCATGTGTGAAATGTTGTCTGCCATGGAAGTTCAGTACAGACTCAATTCCCAGGGTTTTTTCCTAGGGGCTTGTCACATAGGCACCCTTTGCACAACATGTACCAAAATTCCACATTCCCAGAAGGAAAGTAGGTGTTCTGCTTATACCATATTGTTTGCACAGATGGTTTAGGCACAGTGAACCATCTCTGTCAATGGGAACCCCCCTGAAATCCAAGTCCCAGTCATTAGCCCAAGGCCAAACTTGTAAACAGGGCTTCCAAAGAATAGCTGTCTTAAGCCCACTGTGTTAATTCTTTTCTGCACAGTGAGGTAGGGGAAAATAAGAAGACACAGCACCTGTATGCTGTCTTTGGGAAGAAAGTTGGTAGTATATAGATTTTACTTAGCAGTACGCAGGTGGCTTCCAGTAAAAGAATGACTCCAGTATTATAAGATATGGCAGTGAGTTTGCCTTGTATCCAAAGGCTTTGGCCCTGAAAGACAATAAATTAATAATGGACAAAAGTGGGTTACTCATATACCTGCCACAATAATTGAACTTCAAACTGATAAAGCAAACTAAAACTAAAAAAAAAGAAAAAAAATTCTTAATTAGTATCAGTAGTTTTCTTAACTAATAGTATTTGAAGTGATCATTTTATAATAATAAATGAAAATGGATTTAATTGGAAACAATGTTTGTTTACCTATATGAACTTTTTAGTGTTATCAAGTAATATGACATGTTAGTGGTCCGTGGTCCTTTAGAATTGGGAAATGTATAAAGTTGTAAGTGCTTAGTGCTTTTGTTCATTCTTTGTTTTAGGATCCTTATCTTGACAAATTTTTTGCTCTGGTCAATGCTCTGGATGAACACATGTTCCCAGTCCGAATTGGGGACATGCGAATCATGGAAAATAACTTAGAAAATGAATTGAAGAGCAGTATTTCAGCACTGAATTCATCCCAGTTGGAACCAGTGGTCCGATTTCTTCATCTTCTGCTAGATAAACTGATACTTTTAGTTGTTAGACCTCCTATCATTGCTGGCCAAATAGGTAATTTACGTTTGTTTGGGGATGAGACATGAAATCTATAACTTGACATCTCTAAATTTTGTTTTAAAACAAATCATGGTTTCTATTTGCTCTATATAAGGACTATATTTGATTTGAGGTAGAGGATGTTATTTACTTGTTTATAATGCCATAAAGTGATAACTTTTATTTTGTTTTTATAAAATGTGTCCTTTAGGCATATACTCAAATTATAGAAACAAATGTATTTATTTACCAAATATTTATTAAGCACTTACTATGTACCTGACACTGATAGACACTGTTCAAGGCATGGTTCCTGACCTTAAGATCTCACAGACTAGTTAAGAAAGCAGGCAAACAGGTAAATCATGTTGTACTTTACAGGATGTATAATCTACCTACTCTACATTTTCATTCATCTGCTATCCTCCACTTAATGTAGCTCTTCTTTCCTTCATTTGCTCAGTCTCTGTATTCTCTTTTTCTTTTTTATAATTCTGGAAGGAAAAGTGTTTTTCATTCCCATCCTTTTTCAAGGTTTACTCCTTACTTTTTACTAAAAGCTTTCACCCAAATCCTGCAGGGAAGTTGAACTTGAAAGAAATTTCAGCTAACCAGATAGAATTTTTATGTTTGACTAGTGGCACAAAGGAGAGGGATATTCGATTAGTTGAGTTTTTTTAGGGGAGACTTATAAGTAGAAATAATTCCTGGGCTGAGTATTTAAAGATGAAATAGGAGTCTGACAGGTTAACATTATTCCAAGGAGATTAAACAGCATGAAACAGCATGTGCATAGTACACAGACATAATGAACTCAGAATGAATTTGGGGAAGAATTGTAAGTAGTTATAAATTGGAGGATTGATTAGAGGTAATATGGAGAGTGGGAGATGAAGTTGGGTCTTCCACACTTTAGGAAATTGGGACTATTTTTCTGTAGGGAATAAATAGCCTTTGAAGGATTTGGTCTTTTTTTTTTTTTTTTTTTTTTTTTTTTTGG
>NC_045434.1:159598722-159664238 GCF_002776525.5 Piliocolobus tephrosceles
TTTGAGGCGGAGTCTCGCTCTGTCGCCCGGGCTGGAGTACTGTGGCCAGATCTCAGCTCACTGCAAGCTCCGCCTGCCGGGTTCACACCATTCTCCTGCCTCAGCCTCCCGAGTAGCTGGGACTACAGGCGCCTGCCACCTCGCCCGGCTAGTTTTTTGTATTTTTTAGTAGAGACGGGGTTTCACCGTGTTAGCCAGGATGGTCTCGATCTCCTGACCTCGTGATCCGCCCGTCTCGGCCTCCCAAAGTGCTGGGATTACAGGCTTGAGCCACCGCGCCCGGCAAGGATTTAGTCTTAATTAGAGAAGTAACATGACCAAGTTTGACTAGAAAAAGATGGCTGTGCTATGTAGAGATGAGTTAAAAGTGGGAAAACCTACAGGTGGGGAGACAAATTAGGAGTCTTGCAGAATTTCATACAAAAAATGACGAGTTCCTGTAGGTGACAATGGGATGGAGAAGAGAGAATGGATTATGAGATCATAGAGTGTACAGTTACAGAAATTATAGAAGAAGGAGGTTTTAAGGAAAAAAAGGTTAGCATTGTTTTTTGTTGTAGATTATTTAAGTAAAATAATAGTAATAACAGTAATTGCAAACACTTGCATAGCATTTACTGTATACCAGGAATAGTGCTGTATGCTTTATTTACATTTGAGAGCCAAGATTCAAACTGGTTCCAGAGTCCCTCTCTTATCTAGTATACTTGAGAAATGTCTGCTCGTGAAATTACATCAGTAATTTTAGTCTAAGTGAAGGTAGAAACCAGATTACAGGGAGTTAAGAAGCAAATAGTATAAAATAAACACAAGAAGCATATACTACTCTTTTACGAAGTTAATTGAGTAGGGCAAAAGAGGGGAGACATTTTAGCATGTTTACATGCTGAGAGAAATCAGCATATGAACATGC
Organism: Piliocolobus tephrosceles; assembly: GCF_002776525.5. Lineage (NCBI taxonomy): Eukaryota > Metazoa > Chordata > Mammalia > Primates > Cercopithecidae > Piliocolobus > Piliocolobus tephrosceles. The sequence continues at coordinate 159,599,636 of NC_045434.1, forward strand.
TCAAATGGGAGAAGGGAGAAAAATATATGGGGAGAGAAGAGGTTAATCAATGAAGTAGTTACGTGAGACAAGAGTAAAGGTGATAGATCACTCTTACATAGGAGAGGGCACTAATTCCTTTGGAGAGGAGATAAAGTAGTTTCAGATTCTGATAAATTTGTAGAAAAATATGAAGATTTTTGGCCAGGTGTGGTGGCTCACAACTGTAATCCCAGCACTTTGGGAGGCCAAGATGGGAGGATTGCTTGAGGCTAGGAGTTCCAGACCAGTCTGGTCAACATATCGAGACCCCATCTCTTAAAAAAAAAAAAAAAAAAAGGAAAAGAAAAAAAAAGACATGAGGACTTTCATGCTTTATATATTTCTTCTGTGAGACAGAAGGCAAGATTTGCTAAGGAGGGATTAAGGAGGACCTGAGTTTTGAGAAGGATTCTGGTAACTTAGAGTAGCCACTGTGAGAAAAAGGAAAAGGATTAACCAGAAACACAGGTAGGATAACTTAACTTCACTCAGGTTTCTGTCTCTGGTCTCTTTCCCCTCTAGTTCAGTATATATAGATTAATCTTCCTAAATGACCATTTTATCTGGTTATTCTACTTTTGGGAAAACTTAATTGGCCTCATTATCTCTTCATAATTTCCTGTCTTGGTTAAATAAATTACAGAATCTAAGATTCTATTGCTCAAAGTGGCTGTTCAGTTTACCCATTTATTCAGTATGCTATTTATCACAATTCCCCAATTTTTGTAAAATTATTGTTATATACTGACTTGAGTGACTGAGTAGGTGTTAGTCTTACCTCAACCTGTTTTTCTAGCCCTGCCTTTTTTCCCCCTTCTAATCATTTTACAGATTCACTCATTCCAATCAAGTTGCTTATTCACTATTTTATTATGATATTGTTAATATTTTCAATAATCCATTTTATTGTTATTTTTAATTTTTTTAAACAGAAGTAATATATGCCCTTGTATGCTATTTAGATTTTTGGAGTAATCTTTAAAATGAGAAATTGCTTCTTAAGGTATTACACACAATGTATTTTCTTTTTTCTTATGTACTTTGTATTGTTTTACTAGATAATAGATATTTGTTAAGCATTGTTTTCTTTTTTTGGGTAATCAAAAATTACCCATGTAATTTTTGTCTTAAATTAGTAAAATGAGTTATTTCTCATTTTGCTCAGAAAAGTATTTTTGGCTCAGCTAATCCAAGGTGTCATTAAAAGTCATTTATCAAATAGTAATCATCTTTATACACTTACTGTGGAATCACCATATTTAACATATGTAGAGATGACAAAACTTTGGTGTTTGTGGAATTTACAGTCTAAAAATAGTTAAAGCAAAGGTATTTTCTTCTTTCTCAAAAGTTAACCTGGGTCAAGCATCTTTTGAAGCCATGGCATCAATTATAAATCGACTGCACAAAAACTTGGAAGGAAATCATGACCAGCATGGCAGAAATAGCCTTCTTGCATCATATATTCATTATGTTTTCCGCCTACCAAATACTTACCCTAATTCATCATCACCAGGTATTTTATTCTTTTTACTATGAAACTGTCTTTCATAAATTATATGTTCATGTCAGTATTGAGATAATTTTGTAGTCTGTACTGTGACCCATTTATTCAATAGCAAACATTTATTGAACACCTGCTAAGTACCATTCACTGTGCTAGGTGCTGAAGTTAAAGGGATAAATAAATTACATTTTTAGTCATCTCTTTTTTAATACAGTTTTCTTTAGTTTGAATTAGAGTTCTTGGTTGAATTAATTTTTGGAAATGAACTTTGCAGATCACTTTGTCTCTGGAAGCATTTTATCATTCCTTGTTAAGATAAGGAATTGCCTGCCCCTGTAATCCCAGCTGTTTAGGAGGCTGAGGCGGAAAGATCTCATGAGCCCAGGAATTTGAGGCCAGAGTGAGCTATGATCTTGCCAGTGCACTCCAGCCTGGGCAACAGAGTGAGATCCTGTCTTTTAAAAATAAAAAAGACAAGAAGAATAGAATCTTGTATTTGTCATTCAGAATGCTATTGGTCATTTAAGGAGAAATGTGGTGGCTCGGTAGTTTTCCGAAAACCCTTTGAAATCTACGGTGATATAAAAGATTGTTCCTAGAAACATAAAAATTCTATCTGGTTAGCTGATCTCTTCATGGTCAGTGAAATAATATAACCTTTCTGAGTATTGGAGACTCAACTTGTTACTGTCTTTCGTGTACCACTGGTGATAGTGGAGGTAGTGGTGGGAGATGTCTTAGTGTGAATAATCCTTTAGTTGTTCATTTAACTAACTAATGATTATGTTGTGCATATCATTTAATCTACTCACATATATGTCCGTATGACACTAATGATAATGGCAAGTGCCCTTTATCAGCTGTTGGCAATGTTAACATTCATAACGGTGACTAATAATTGTGACATTCCTCATGAAAACTAGACATAATAGTAACCTGATTTTAAGTTTCAGCCCAATTTGTTTCTTCACTTAATTGCAAAAAGAAAAGCAATTGACATTTATATTCTGGTTTATAATTTACTAACTTGATTTTTAAAATTATACCACTTGAGGACATGAGTGTGTGAGTGATTATGTAATATCTACAATGCTACTCCATTTACTCTTTTATTCAGTACACTATTAGAATTCCACAGATTTTGTAAAACATCTTTTTTTTACATGCCGACCTGAAAGAGTGTATGAATTAATTAGGTAACAGGTATGTATTTATATCATTTGCAAATATGACATTCAGAAAGATGAAGATAAATTATCACTATAATTCCTGGATGTTTTATTTTAAAAATAAAAGGTTGGAAGATGATGTTAGGCTTGATTTTTCTCAGACAAAAAGGGAGTCTTTGCTTTTTTTTTTTTTTTTTTTTTGAGATGGAGTCTCGCTTTGTCGCCCAGGCTAGAGTGCAGTGGCGCAATATTGGCTCACTGCAACCTCCGCCTCCTGGGTTCACGCCATTCTCCTGCCTCAGCCTCCTGAGTAGCTGGGACTATAGGCACCTGCCACCACGCCTGGCTAATTTTTTGGTAGAGATTGGATTTCACCGTGTTAGCCAGGCTGGTCTCAAACTCGTGACCTCATGATCCACATGCTCGGCTTCCCAAAGTGCTGGGATTACAGGCGTGAACCACCGCGCCCGGCTGCCTTTGCTTTTTTATATCACTTGGGACCTGAAAAATATCTTTAGTTTTTTGTATGTATATCATAAAGATACCATTTTGTTATTCACATTGTCACTGATGAAGATAGAGAAATAAAACATGCTCTCATTCAAAAGATGTTAGCAATAATGAAGGTAGAGAAATAAAACATGGTTTAATTTAAGAGATGTTAGCAATAAATTGGCACTCTCTCTAGTGACTGTCAAGGGGCAGAGTAGGAGAGGTGGGAAAAAAGGAAGAGACACCAGCTGGAGCATCTTGGGTCCGAAAACCAACTATACCGAAGTGAAAGGGTGTGTGTGTGTGTGTATGTGTGTGTGTGTATGTGTCTGTGTGTGTGTGTTTCCTGTTAATATTGGTTTTTATTGTATGTGTAATATACAGTTATAGAAACACTGAAGAGATAATGATTTTATTTACAGTTCATATGGTTTTATAAACTGCCATAAAATAGAGCATCTTTGTACAGCAATCATTAGTTCTTGAGTGTTTTTATTTTCTTTCTTTCTAAAAAAAAATTTTCCCAGTGCTTCAGGAGGCCAAGAGAGGAGGATTGCTTGAGGCCAGGAGTTCAAAACCAGCCTGGGCAACATACCAAGACCCCGTCCCTACAAAAAAAAAAAAAGAGAAATTTAGCCAGGCATGGTAGTGTGTGCCCGTAGTCCTAGCTACTCAAGAGGCTGAGGTGGGAGTCCAGGAGTCCAATGTTATAGTGAACTGTGGTCTCACTGCTGCACTCCAGTGCTGCCTCTTAATTCAAAAAAAAAAGTACCTGCCTGTTTAAAATCTCTCTCTCTCTCTCTCTCTCTATATATATATATGTATATGTATATGTGTGTGTGTGTAACTTTTTGTTTAGCAGACCATGTCTCTTCAGGCGGATCGTGAGGTCGTGAGGTCAAGAGATTGGCCATCCTGGCCAACATGGTGAAACTTCATCTCTACTAAAAATACAAAAATTAGCTGGGCATGGTGCCGCGCCTGTAGTCCCAGCTACTTGGGAGGGTGAGGCAGGGGAATCGCTTGAACCCAGGAGGCAGAGTTTGCAGTGAGCCAAGATCAAGCTGCTGCTCTCCAGCCTGGCGAGACTCTGTCTCAAAAAAAAAAAAAAAAGAAAGAAAGTTTAATATTTTTTATTTAGAAACCAAAGCAATTCATGATCTTTGTGAAACTTTCTGAAGTGGCAGAGATTTTTTTCTAACCCTTTCCTGACTAATTTTCTTTAATTATGTGCTATTTCATGTGCCACTCTAGGTCCTGGGGGTTTGGGAGGATCAGTGCATTATGCCACAATGGCTAGATCTGCGGTGAGACCTGCAAGCCTTAATTTAAATCGTTCTCGAAGCCTTAGTAATAGCAATCCAGATATATCTGGGACTCCCACGTCACCAGATGATGAAGTTCGATCAATCATCGGGAGTAAGGTAAACTGAAGACCTGCATCTGTAAATTTGGTTTTTGTTTTGTGAACAAACGAGAAATATCCAGTTGTTGTAATTCATTCTGAATTTTGAGATGTATGTAAGTTAGGAATTAGTAAAGAATTGTACATTTCTGTTCTATCGGTAAACACTTTTATTTTTCTATTAAATATACTTGTTCTTACAAACTACACTAAAAATCCTAAAATTTGTCTGGGATCACTAGCTGCATATAACTTACTGTTATCAGTCTAATACTCTATGATGTGAAAAGTGGCTAGATTGACTTCATATAGAATTAAAATAAATCTATGTGACTGATATGTGGAAGACAGATGTCATCATTGATTTAAGTCATGAGATCTTCTTCTCCAAAAAATATTAAGAACAGCGATTAAACAATTTTCCATTTTTGTAAACTAGAAAGAGTGATACTCAGGGTTATTTATAAGGGATACTGCGGAGTAACCTGAGTATTATGGCAGCTGCAAAAAGAGAAAGCTTCCCCCCCCACATACATATATATTTCCATGTTTAAGAAAAGAACTCAGGTTTTTTATTCTTGTTTTCATTATTGATTATATTTTATTATAATACAGGTAGTATTTAGCATTATTTGTATACTGTGTGTTTATATACTGTATAGTTCTTCTGTAGAATAAGTTTGATTTTTGGATTTTCAGAAATTTTCCTAAAGAAAAGAAGCTATAGACAGCATTTCCTTAAGGTTCTTTTAAAATGTCTCTTAATTTTTGTAAGATTTACATTAGGACTCATTTAGCATAATTCTAGAGTTAGTTATTTCTTATATGTTTGATAGATTATAAACTCAAGGTTTAGAACAGAGGCCTATATATATAAATGATTTTTTGCCTTTTTTCAAGGTGTCCTTTAAATGGATCAATGATTTTTAAAATAGATATAAATACATACAAATATATAAATACAAGGTAATTTCTCAGAAAGCCATTGCAAGATGAGAATTTATCAGCCTTGTCCTAATCAAGTATTATTTACATAGTTTTTATGTTGTTTTCTTTTTATTGCAAAATTTTTGATAGCTACCTTCCTATTGAATTATTTAGTCGTAATCCCTAATAATGTGTGTAATTTTATCTCTAAATTATAAGGAATCTAAAGTTTATTTATAGCTACCCTTCATTGTTTCTTATTTTGTTGACCTAGCAGTTCAAGAAACTCTTCTTTAGGTGATGATGTTTTCCGCTCCACCTCAGTCATGGTCTTCCCTTATATCAAACTTGTTCAACCTGTGTCCTGCAGGCCACATGTGGCCCAGGACAGCTCTGAGTGCAGCTCAGCACAAATTTGTAAATTTCTTGAAACATTATGAGTTTGTTTGGGGATTTCTTCTTTTTTTTGTAAGCTCATCAGCTGTCATTAATGTTAGTATATTTTATGTGTGGCCCAAGACAATTCTTCTTCCAGTATGGCCCAGGGAAGCCAAAAGATTGGACACCCCTGCAGCTTGTCATTACCAATAACTTTAATTTTCACAGTCTCAATTTCATGTATTTTGTTCTCTGTTATCTCCTGTTTTTCTCGTAGTACCACAGCTTAACAATGTATCTACTCCTTTGCAATCTCTAATCTTGATCCTCCAACCTTTTGACTGTGCCTCACCCCCTTAATGTTCTCTCTTCTTCCTCAGCCAGCTTGATGTCTATGGGCAATCATAATTATTCCCATCAGGCCGAGTGTGGTGGCTCATGCATGTAATCCCAGCACTTCGGGAGGCCGAGGCGGGCGGATCGCCTGAGGTCAGGAGTTTAAAACCAGCCTGACCAACATGGTGAAACCTCACCTCTACTAGGAGTACAAAATTAGCCGGATGTGGTGGCAGACGCCTGTAATCCCAGCTACTGGGGAGGCTGAGACAGGTGAATCACTTGAACCCGGAAGGCAGAAGAAGTTGCAGGGAGCCGAGATCTTACCATTGCACTCTAGCCTGAGAGACAAGAGTGAAACTCTATTTCAAAAAAAAAAAAAAAAAAAAAAAAAATTCTTCCCATTATAAGCAAACTTTGGTTCCCTTATCTTTCCCAAACCTGAAACCATAGTTAAACCCAATTGACTGCCTCTGCCATGTCAGCATCTGTGCAGCTAAACATGTTTTGAGAAATACCATGGTGATTGATCTCATTTGAAATAAACCTTGAGAGAGACCTTGATGCTGTCAGGCAATTATACTGTATTTCTCTATCTCCATCACTTTCCTGTTGTCCCAGGAAATGATTTCATTCCTTCTTTTGTTACCTCAAACTTCTAACACTTCTCCCCTCATTCCTTTTCTCATTTTATCTCCCATTTCATTGAGACAACTGAAACCATCAGAAGAAAACTTTAATAAACTTTTACCATCCTATCTAGCTACCTGTTACCATCTACTATCTACTGCCTAATATTCTTCTGTATTAAAAATGAGTAGATGAGCTATTTATTTTTCTAAATTCTTTCACTCAAGCTCTCATCTGGTCTCACCTGCTCAAGATCTACACTCCACCAGTTTTTCCATATCTCTTCCACATCATCAGTTTCTCCCTGAATACTGAATCATTCCCATTCACATACAGGCATGCTATTATTTTTCTCATTTTGAAAAAATAATTCCTCTCATTTGAAAGCAATCTAAGTGTCCATCAACAGATGACTGGATAAACGAAATGTGGTACATATATACAATGGCATACTATTCACCCATAAAAAAGAATGAGATCCTGTCATTTGCAACAAGGATGGAAATGGAGATCATTATGTTAAGTGAAATAAACCAGGCACAGAAAGACAAACTTCACATGTTCTCACTTATTTGTAGAAGGTAAAAATTAAAACAATTGAACTCATGGAGATGGAGAGTAGAATGGTAGTTACCAAAGACTGGGAAGGGGCAGTGGGTGTTGGGAGGGAAATGGAGATAGTTAATGGGTACAGAAAAATAGTTAGAAAGAGTACATAAGATCTAGTATTTGATAGCACAACAGGATGATTTGTACAATTAAATAATAAGTAAATAATGTTTATTATTTATTTTAAAATAATTAGAAATGTATAATTTGATTATTTGTATCACAAAGGATCAATGCTTGAGGTGATGGATATCCCACTCATTCTGATGTGATTATTACACGATACACCTTTATCAAAATATCTCATGTAAACCATAAATACATATGTCTACTATGTACCCACAAAAATTAAAAATAAAAGTAATAATTATTCTCTAGTATTTCAACTGCTACCTTATTTGCTATTTCTCCCCTACCTTTCATAGTAGAATTCCTTAATAATTTTCTTTACTTGCTATCTGCAGTTCTTGTACTTCTATCATCTCTACTTCAGTCAAATATTCCTCCCATTTTCCACCAAAACTGTCCTTGTTAATGTCACCAGCACCCTTCATGTTGCTAAATCCAGTGATTACTTTTCAAAACTCAGCTTACTTTTACCTACGAGCAGCTTTTGACACAGTTAAACTTTTTTTCCTCTGTGATTTAGTCTATTTATTTGACTTCCAGGGTACTGCATTCTGTTGGTTTCCCTCTTGGTTTACTGATTATACCTTTTCAGTCTTCTTTGTGGATTCTTCCTGTTCTGATCTCTTTATCTGGATGTGTTTCAGGCCTCTGTCCTTACTTCTCTTCTCTTGTCTGCTCTCTACACTCTATTTGGGTGAGCTTATCAGGTTCCATGGCTTTAAATACCACATAAATGTTATGCTAATGATTCCCAAAATTGTATTTCCGGTACAGATCTCTCTCTGGAGTTCTAAACTTAACTGCTTTTTCTAAATCGTTTTGTTCAGATTTGGATATATATGAAAGGTAGAGACACTTCTTTCCATCTCCATTACTACCATCTTGGTCTGAGCTACATCATCTCTCTCAGAATTAATGTACTAGCTTTAAAGATGGTTTCCCTACTTCTACCCTACGTTATGTTCACAACATAGCAACCAGAATGTTGCTTTAAAGACTTAAGACATGGTCGGGCATGGTGACTCACGCCCATAATCCCAGCACTTTGGGAGGCCAAGGCAGGCGGATCACCTGGGGTCAGGAGTTTGAGACCAGCCTGACCAACATGGAGAAACCCCGTCTCTACTAAAAATAGAAAAATTAGCCAGGTGTGGTGGCACATGCCTGTAATCCCAGCTACTCAGGAGGCTGAGGCAGGTGAATCACTTGAACCCAGGAGGCGGAGGTTGCTGTGAGCCGAGATGGTGCCATTTCACCCCATCCTGGGCGACAGAACTAGACTCCATCTCAAAAAAAAAAAAGACTTAAGACACACAAAAATTAACTCATTATGTCATTCCTCTGAGCACAGTCTTCTAATGACTTATTCCTTCAGTCCTTTAAGTCTTTACTCTGAAGGCCAACTTCCTAGTGAGGTTGATTCTGATTATCTATTTAAATGTATAACCAGTGGCTGTGTCCTCAGCCTTCTAATCCCCTTATTCTGTTTTTTGTCTTTTTTTTTTTTTTTTTTTGGTCTCACATTTACTACCTTTTAATGTAGCATATGAATTAATTATTTTTACTTTTTTTTTTTTTTTTTTTTTTTTTTTAGTGTTTATCTGCCTTTAACAGAGTGTAAACTTCATCATGGCAGGGAATATTTGTTCCAAGGCACCTGTAATGTCTAAATTATTCAAGGTGCTCAGTAGATGTTTATCCAATGAAGACATGTTAGTATGAGTAACCACTGCAAGACTAGACACTTTTTCAAGAACAGAATTATGCTTTTGTTCGCCCTCTTACTGTTGGGATTAATTATATATTTAAAGATCTGCAGAGATTTGACTTTATGAAAGTTTTGGTTATATTTTATTCCCCAATATAAAATACAGTACTCCTAAAATTTAAGAATATTTATATAACATGAACAGGCTTTTATTACTCCAGTGGCTGTAATGTAAATGTGAAAATATTTGTGAGACTTCTTCATACTTACGTTGCCAAAACATAATGTGCTTCCTTAATTCTAGCAAGTGCTTCCTTAATTCTAGCAAGTCTTTTAACATTCAGTTATGTAATACATAGTTGCATCAGGTCTGAACTTTATTGCTTTTAATCAAATGCCAGTGGAATTTTGCCTTGATATGTTTCTTTCTCATATATCATCTATTTTTTTTATATCTCAAACACTGAGAGCTTACTGTGTGCTAGGCGCTATGCTGAGGACTTGTGAATATGAAGCAAAATCTTTGTAATATAACATAAGTGTTGATGTCAAATCAAATACAGTATGGGCCTTGCTGAAGGATCTTATCTATATGTAAGGGAAAAAATTAATAGTGTTACTGGGATTTGGCCAAAAAAACCTCACACTGACATACACATGGGCACATATTTGGTTAATCTGTTCCATGTTTGTTGGAAATCAGTAAACATAAAGTTATTTTAAATATAAGTGATAAATTTGCTTAAATACGGGCTGTTTGATATAATTCTTAGCTTTATAACACCTGAATTATGGGATTTACTTGCTTTGCCAAATAACTGAACACAAGTTTTCTTTAAATAGTTAGCTTTGACTGGTATAATTATAACTGTTCGGAACATCAGTGTTGTGTATATAAATATAATTCATGGCACAAAGAGATTTTATTTTCATATTAGCAATTATAATATATTGTAGTTTTAAAGGAAATTGTTAAACAGTGAGTTAAGTGAATTTAAGAGCACAGCAAAGTCTTTATTCTTTTTGTGGAAATTTATGAGAGAAAAGAGGACAGTTATAATTTTGCAAAAATCAAATGCTCATGTTTTGTTATTTTTGTAACATGAGTAGTGACTGTAAAAATTGAATATGGTAGGAAGAACTTTACACTTTTATACAAAAGAGACATAATTTTGGACTTGGACATAATTTTGGAGACTAGTGAAAACTTTGTTTTCTCTGAAAAACGTAAGTCTTTTGGTTTGCTTTTATTTGAAATATTTTAATGGGATTCTGAGAAGGTGGATATTTTAGACAAATCTGATGGCATAATTTTAGTAGTATTTTGATATTGTCTAATTTACTTTGATAGAAAGCATTTTAAGAAAAATATGTATGGAAAATTTTTATACAACTGTTTTTGAGAGTTTACTATATTCAAGGCATTGAACTTAGTAATTTACTTCCATTATTTAATTTGATTCTTACCGTATGAAGGGAGATGCTGTCATCATTTTTATTTTATAGATAAGAAATTGAAAAAGAAATTAAGTAATTTATCTTAGATTTTACAGCTAGTAAGCAGGAGAGCCTGGATTGGAACCTTAACTCCCATATTAGACAATCACTGTCAAAAATGATGAGAAATGGGTGATTACTGTACCATCATTTCAGCTTCTCTATATATTTGGGAAAAAATGAAAAAAGGTGGAGCACATATTCTCCTAAAACCTAAGCCTTTGAGGGTTGCAGTTTTTCTTTTGAAAACTTCTCTTGAAGTGTTTAAAAAATACTGATGTCTAGGCCACACTCACAGCAATTTTGATTTAATTGTTTTAAGGTAGGGCACTGCACATTTGTTATGTTACTGTTGTTGTTAATTAAGTTTCCCAAATGACACTAATGTCTAGACAGAGTTGATTATAGTTGTTCCAACTCTTCTCTTTTACCTGTCTTTCCTTTGGTGGTTTCTGGTTTGCGTCCGTACTCATGCCCTGATCTATTTATGTCAGCTTGTCTTCGATTGTCTTTGCTATTCTTACCCTAATAATTCTTTAAAATCTTTTACAACTTACTCCAGTTCCAGTTATTAGATTCTCAAGTTCCCAGTCCAAATTGCTGAATCAGATTTATGGAGATAGAGCCCAGGATCTGAATTTCATAAAGCTTCTCAAGTGATTCTGACGATAGTCAGTTTTAGGAAATAGAAGAAAAGCCTCTGTTTCCTTCACCTGGAATCACAAAGATAAGCATAAATTGACTTCTGGACATATACTTTAGTAGCATCTTAAAGAAATTTTAAATTCATAAAGATGATGAAGATATAATTCCTATAGACAGCCCCAGCATAATGTTTTTCCTTGTAATATTTATTAATAAATAGTAGACCAGTGTGTTTAATTACAAGTGCAGCCCGAGATCCATTATTAGGAAGGAGTAAATATTAGGTATCATTTTTTTCTTAAGTTTTTACTTAATTTCTCCTGTCTGTCCCTAAAAGAGAGTGAAGGTGGTGGCAAGGTCAAATAGAATTATGGAGTATCACTGCATAGTAGTTTTCAGTTGATGAGAGATGGAGTGAAATTAAAGTTTAAAGCAAAGAATGGGGTGTTTTTCTTCCATTTTTTCCTTTAAACCTCAGTTAGATACAGAGGAAATTATCTGTTGCTAACTTGCACTGTCTTTAAAGAAAGTTTGGGGTGTGGTACTGTGGGAACATTAGTTATTGGTACTTCAAGATTATTTCTTTACATAAAGAAAAATTACCTTTAAATACTATACTTAATGGTCTTGGTGATTTTTTTAAAATTGTGTTATATAATAAGATAATTTTGGTGAACTAATACTCTATAGGTGCCTACAAATTTTGGTTGCTTTAACAGTACTAATTAAAAACATGTTTGCATTAGAAGATCTGAATTTCTTTAAGAATAATTTATAGCATGCAACATGTAATATTTCTTTCCTTTCAAACTGCTTTCTATTATATGCTTAGGGTTTAGATCGCTCCAATTCCTGGGTTAACACTGGTGGTCCAAAAGCTGCCCCATGGGGATCCAACCCCAGTCCAAGTGCAGAATCAACACAGGTGGTGTTTATATTAGAGGTTTCTTTATTGGCTGCTGATGTTTCCCGTTAGAACATTACTTTTTAGTATATACTATGATTTCAGTGGCTTGCTTTTTTTAATCATTAAAAAGTGTGTATTTTTGTTTACTTAGCACATTTTCCAACTACTATGCATGAATACCACCAATTGCACCAGTAATGTGCTTCTTTCCTATTTCCTATCTCTGCCCTCTTTCTTCCTTACACACCCTATCAATATTTCAGTGCCTGCTGCTTATGCAATTGATGGCTTTTATAACAGTTTCTTTTTTAGGGGTAGCACATCTTTAATAGCAATTTTTAAATTTTTATGTGGAGGAAAAAAACCCAAGAGTTTTCTATTTGCTTTTGGTTTAAAGTGTAACTATTGTATCATTTTCATTTAACATTTACTATCTTGTTATTTTCTTCGTAATCACCGAATGGAAAGACTGGCAATAAATTGAAATTAAATGTGAACAGTATATGATCACCATGCTGTAAGACTCAATACCAGAAGCAAAAATCCATTTTAATTTGTACTGTGTTGCAAAGTATGAAATTTGTTACACCTTAGCTGAATTAGGTTTTGCTTACTTAAGACTAGTTGCTTGATAGCTAACACTGCATGATATCTCAAAATATACTTCTCATCTGTGTTGGCTTTGGAGGGTAATCCTGTTCTTAAAGAAAATTTTTAATTCCGTTTCTAATATAGTAAATGATTTATATTTGATTTAGTATATGACCAACCTGAATAGTAGTTTTTGATAATGAAAACGTGAAATTATTCTAAACTTTTTATTTTCTTTATTTAATGTAAAGTTACTGATTTCTTATTTGTTCTGAGACCAGTTGAGAAGTATGTTTTTACTTTTTATATATTTTTACTAGATATGTGCATGTATATAGATCACACAGATAAAAGTTTCATTCTTTGCAATACTGAATATTATATAATCACTGAAATACTCATCTTTTTTTAAAGACCAAAAATATGTAGAAGCCATTTTGATACTACTTATGCATTGTCATTAAAGCAGCTTAAAATGGTAAAAATGAGATGAGCAATAAAATAGATGGTTTTTGAAACCATAATAAAACTCTGTTTTAAACTTGTACATAATCCGTCAGCTGCAAAGTCATCCACTGCAAACATTAATGTTATCTCGTCGTTCATTCATCTTCACTCCATAGGCTATGGATCGAAGTTGTAATCGTATGTCTTCGCACACAGAGACGTCAAGTTTCTTACAAACATTAACGGGACGCTTACCAACTAAAAAGGTAGATTCATATGAAGACAATTCATAAGGGGGAAAATAATTTCACCAATTAAATAGATGTAAGATTTCTTTACATAACCAGTATGAGATACAGTAATTGCATTGTGCTGAAAAATATATCTGAGCAAGCATTGCTTGTCTGATGCCTTTTTGGGCATACCTTGTCAGTATATACTCTTTTACATTATGATAATGTTTATATCTTTGGGATTGACTATTTTTAGAATTTAGTGAATTCAAATTTGATCATCAAATTTTAGTACCAAAAAAATGTATCAACTCTTAAGTATATTTCTGTAACTGCTTCTGTTTTGTGTTTTAAATCTCCAGGGAAAGGAAGATGAGTTAGAAAAATTGTCACTCTTAGTAAGATATGTTGATTTGCTTCCCTTATGCACAGTTTTGTTAGTCCTTTTTCATATTAATATACACTACTTTGCAAATGCTTTGTATGCATATCCATTAAAAGGCAGAAATCTTCTGCTATTTTTTAAAAAGACCTTACCTGAAAACTTGAAAATTAATGGCTCATAGCAAAGTTTAAATTTTAAAACGTATTTCCTAAATTGTACCAGCAAAGTTCATGCGTGTATTTGCGTATGTTTAAAAATGTACTTAAGATACAAACAAGATATTACTGTACTGTAAGTTTTTAGTCTAGTTTCTGTTTGCAGGTACAATTTAGGAGGCTATCTTCTACCTGTCGTTTTAAAATTACATTTTACTGCAAGATAACATGTAATTTTTTCAGCTGTTCCACATACCACTGTCTTACATGCTTAAATAGCCGTTTCGTTAATGGGTGTCTTCAGTGCATCATTGAATGGTTCACGTGCCTTATTTTGCTTATTCTCATTATATCTTCATTTGTATTTGCATTATTATTTGGTTTATGTTATCAGCAGACTTGACTTTGATAATAACTTTGGATTTACTTCTGGATAGCTTTTTCATGAGGAGCTGGCTTTGCAGTGGGTTGTTTGCAGTGGCAGCGTTCGGGAATCAGCTTTGCAACAAGCCTGGTTCTTTTTTGAGTTAATGGTGAGCAAAAACAGTATGTTCTTTAATATTTTTTCTCTTAGTGAACGATTTTATGCTAGCTCATTTGTTATCTTAAAAGTATTTTTCTATTGTACATCTTACTCTTTTACATGTGCCTCTAAGGCAAAATTACATGTGTTACATCTCTCAGTAAACACTGTGGACACTCAACACAGTTTAGGTGGAATAATGAAGAGTGAGGCTCATTTTAACCCTTATTTTCTCAGGGATAGTTGCATAAGCTAGCTATATTTTCAAAGGAAACTTGTGATACATTCTTTGCTAGTCATTATACTTGAAGTCTATAATGACAGTATTGTAGATTTTATACCAAAGATACAAAGAGCTTTATAGATACCTACTGCTATTATTATGGCTAATAAACTCTTAAGGAAATGCCAGTTACAATAAATAAAAAAACAGCAGTACTGGCTGGGTGCAGTGGCTCACACTTGTAATCCCAGCACTTTAGAAAGCCGAGGCAGGAGGATCACTTGAGATCAGGAGTTTGAGATTAGGGGCAACATAGCAGGAACCCATATCTACCGAAACAAAAATTTTTTTTAATTAGCTAAACCTGGTGGCACACATCTGTAGTTCCATCTACTTGGAGGGCTGAGGAGGGAGGCTTGCTTGAGGCCAGAAATTCAAGGCTGCCATCAGCTATGATCACCATGGCACTCCACATGAATGACAAAGCAAGATCCTGTCTCTTTAAATTTGTTTAAGTATTTTTTGCTTAATCAAATAAATGATACTTTTAAAATGAGTGAATTAATATTTTAATTAATAAATATATATGAACAGTTGACTCGTGAACAACATGGGGTTTAGGGGAACCAACTCCCTCACACTGTCAAAATCTGCATATAACTTCTGGCTCACCTAAAACTTAACTACTAATAGTTAAGTTGACCAAATAGTTACTGTTGACCAAATGCTTTACTGATAACATAATCATATTTTGTATGTTATTCGTATTATATACTGTGTTCTTAGAATAAGCTAGTGAAAAGAAAATGTTATTAAGAAAATTATAAGGAAGATAAAATATATTTGCTATTCATTAATGGGAAGTAGATCATCATAAATGTCTCCATCCTCATTGTCTCCACATTGAGTAGAGTGAAGAGGAGGGTTTGGTTTTGCTGTCTCAGGAATGGCAGAAGGGGGAGAAAACCCGCATATAAGTGGACTCATGCAGTTCAAACCCATGCTGTTCATGGGTCACCTGTACATATAAACTTGTATATGTAAACATACACATATGTAAACAAAGGCAACAAACATTTATCAAGTGGGCACAATATGCTAGTACTGCCCTGTGGCCTAGGTGTTACTAAGGCACAGAGAGGTTAAGTAACTTGTCTTAGTGTGCACAGCTTGTAGGTAGTAGGACTGTAATTAAAACTCAGACATTTCAGCACTTGGGGCCATCTTCTTCACCTTCCTCTTCAGCCTCTAGAAAGCTGAAATCACTGAAACTTTTTCTTCCAAAAAAGGAGTATGTAAAAAAATATAAAACAAAACAACAAAAAAGATAAAAGGATCTTCCAGAGTATGTCATAGGGTGGTACTCAGCATTGAATGTTGCCTATGTTATGGGTAAGAGAATATTTTATTCTAGAGATTTAATAATCTACAGAAAAAATAAGTCGGGGACTATATGTAAGTGACAACTCATTTTTTTCCTAGAAAATAAACCTTAAATTTGTAATTCATGTGCTTCTCTGCTTCTCTTGTAAGGTAAAAATTATAATTTTTGACTTTTTTAATAGTCTTACATTTATGTTCAGGTTTCTAAAATACAAAATAGTCAAAGACTGCAATTTAAAACTTGGCTGTGCTCTGTTTTAAGTATAGGACTTTAGCTTCAATTTCCCTGAATTTAAAGTTTATTCTTTATTACCATTACCACAGTGTTATAATAAAGAATCTGTACAATATTCAATACAAATACAGTACAATATAGTCCTCGTATTTATTGTATTCCCACTATATGCCGTCATCTGTGTATTAGCTACTGAGGACACTATAGTGAAGACTGGGTTTCCAACCTTTCAAAGCTTACAGTTTGGGAGCTTTGGAATGGCAAAATTATTGAGTCTTGGAAAATTTTAATTACATTTTTTTTGGCTACATGTGATAGATTATATGCCTGTAATCCCAATATTTTGAGAGGTCAAGGCAGAAGGATCACTTGAGGCCAGGAATTTGAGACCAGTCTGGGCAACATAGCCAAACCCTGTCTCTATAAAAAATTTTAAAATTAGCTGGGTGTAGTAGTGTGCACCTATAGTCCTCGCTACTCAGGAGGTGAGGCAGGCGAATCACTTGAGCCCAGGAGTTGGAGGCTGCAGTAAGCTATGATCATGCCACTGTACTCCAGCCTGTGTGACAGAGTGAGACCCTGTTTCCTTAAAAAAAAAAATTAAAGGTTGAAAAATTTTTTGTTGACATACACAGAATTTTTTCTCCTATTGTTAGCCAGCATAATTTTCTGAAGGTAATATAGTGTTTTGTTTGTTTGTTTTTTCAGCAAATGCAAAACATCATAGGGAACTTTAAAAAATATTTGAGAAGCTAAAAATATTTCAGTCATCTATTAAATTACATGCCATATTTTAGAGAGAGTCCAGGTGTTTAGAGTTGTTGTAATTGTTAATTATATTCATAGGAAATTAAACTCATAATTTCTGTCTTTTTTTCAGGTAAAGAGCATGGTGCACCATTTATACTTTAATGATAAACTTGATGCTCCAAGGAAAAGTCGTTTTCCAGAACGTTTCATGGATGACATTGCAGCTCTTGTCAGCACGATTGCTAGTGATATAGTTTCACGATTTCAGAAGGTAATAACTTTTTCCCCACTTATCTCTCTTTCAAGTTCAGATTAAACTATCATACTTTAATATGTTTTTGTTTTATATTCTGTTTCACAGGACACAGAAATGGTTGAGAGACTCAATACAAGCCTTGCATTCTTTCTCAATGATCTGTTGTCTGTTATGGACAGAGGATTTGTTTTTAGCCTTATAAAGTCCTGCTATAAACAGGTAATGCATAGTAAGGAATAATTAGTAATCAAATAATTTAAATACTATGTTCTTTTCAGAGTTAGAGCCAAGAGACCTTAAGAGCACATTTATGTACTGATATTAAAACAAAAAGTAGCCTAAAGTAACATGTATTTACTAGCAAGGCAAAAATAAATTACACTTGTTTTATCAGGACACAAGGACTGTGGCAAACTGTTATCAGTACAGCCAGTATTTCCTTAAGTTATACTGGCCTACTCGTGACTCTTTAATTCCATTCTGGATCATACCATCAAGTCAGTAGTAATGTAAAGCAGTCTCAAGATGTCATGCAAGTGGAGCGTTTATACCGAGTGGACTTTTGTATCTTGAGTGATTTTTAAAGCAACTGCATTTTGCTGGGTATTCCTCCTAATCCAGCCCTGGATGTTGTATAGTTTGGAAATATGGACACATGTTTATGCATTTGCCAAATGTTGTTCATTATCTTGACTTTACTAAATTAAAAGCATCCTGGAACTTTTCCACACATAGCTGATTTTGTTTTAAAATTTTTATCAACTGATTAGTGAAGTCTGCCTTCTAGAAAACATTAATTATTGGTTCTGCTAGGCCACTTTGGTAGTAAACTATATAAGCCTTTTAGAATTACCTTTTAAAGGAGCTTTAAAAATACACATATTTCTGAGTCCCTTCCCAGAATTATTGAGAAGTTCAAACTTCTCATGGTGGTGGAGTGAGGAGTACACAGTACTTGTGAAGCACCTCACAACTGGTCTACAGATTAGCTTTGGGGAACTAATAGTCCAGAATTCTATTTGGCAGTCTAATATTTAGAATTTTGAATATTCTATTGGATGCCTTTATTGTTTATCTCTTCTTTTTTTTTTTTTTTTTTGTTTTTTTGTTTTTTTGTTTTTTTTTTGAGACAGAGTCTCGCTCTGTCACCCAGGCTGGAGTGAAGTGGCCGGATATCAGCTCACTGCAGGCTCCACCTCCCGGGTTTATGCCATTCTCCTGCCTCAGCCTCCCGAGTAGCTGGGACTACAGGCACCCGCCACCTTGCCAGGCTAGTTTTTTGTATTTTTTAGTAGAGACAGTATTTCACCGTGTTAGCCAGGATGGTCTCGATCTCCTGACCTCATGATCTGCCCGTCTTGGCCTCCTAAAGTGCTGGGATTACAGGCGTGAGCCACCACGCCCGGCCTTTTTTAGTTCTTCTAATAGAAAAGTTAAAACTATGCATGGGCACTCACCCACATGAAAATACTTTAACATGATATGTATCATTTTTACCTTTCCCCCAAAACTTTATGTACTATTGCTACCAGAACTTATCCTGTCTTTATTCTTTAAGCATTGACCTCCTATATTTGCCAAACATAGAGCTAAGCTGTAGGGATACTAAAGCTATTAAATCAGTTTATAGTATGTCTCCTCAAGTAGCTTATGATGTCGCTGAGAAAACAGACAAATTATAAATATAGGTAAGCACAAATTGCTATAAAAAGAATTGATAATTTCTTTTAAGAAGGAAATAATATGAAGTTATTTTGGTGGTATATGTTTTCCCTGTTTTATGAGAAGTAGAAATATTGATGCTATATTGGAAACACAAGAATGTGGCTTTTAGGTTAGTCAAATGTGTTTATATAGTAAACCTTATAGTATTAAATTTTTAATTTTAGCAGTAACTCTGAAATAAGGTGATACTGTTACTTAAGCCACATAATCCAAACTGGATACCAAGTACTACCTCTTTAATTCTAATTTGCCATTCTGGTATTAGTATTAAAGAAATAATAGATTCAATTGGTGTTCTCTTACTTACGCGTTGCTTACAAGGTGTCTTCAAAGCTTTACTCATTACCGAATCCGAGCATTCTGGTGTCCTTGAGGCTGGATTTTCTGCGAATCATCTGCAGTCATGAGCACTATGTTACATTAAACTTACCCTGCAGCTTACTTACTCCACCTGCATCTCCATCACCTTCTGTTTCTTCTGCAACATCTCAGGTATGCAAATTGTGTGAATATACATGTATTTAAAGTTATTTTAGTGAAGAAGAATTTTAAACAATGAAAAAATAACACTTACTAAATAATAGCTGTATGATAGCCTCAGTTCTGAGTACTTTGTAAGTATTAAGTCATTTAATCCTCAGAATAAGAAGGCAAGTTCTGTTATTATACCCATTTTGCAGATTAGAAAAACGGAAACACAGAAAGGTCACTGAGTAAAAAGTGGCAGAGCCAGGCTTTGAACCAAGGCTTTATTCTAGAGCCCAAGTTCTCTCTTTTTTTTTTTTTTTGAGACGGAGTCTCCCGGGCTAGTGTGCAGTGGCATGATCTCGGCTCACTGCAACCTCTGCCTCCTGGGTTCAAGCGATTCTCCTACCTCAGCCTCCTGAGAAGCTGACACTACAGGCGTGTACCACTATGCCCAGCTAATTTTTGTGTTTTAAGTAGAGACAGGGTTTCACCATGTTGGTTGTGCAGGATGGTCTCAATCTCTTGACCCCGTGATCCGCCGGCCTCAGCCTGCCAAACTACTGGGATTACAGATGTGAGCCACTGCTCCTGGCTGAGCCCAAGTTCTTAACCACTGTTTTGTATTCCTTTCATAGACTTAATGCACATGTGAATGAATTCACCTAAATAAACTTACTAATTTAGATGTTTTCACAAATTGGGTTCTCTGAAACAGACACGAAGAATGAGTCTCAAATGCAAGATGTCTTTTAGAGATCAATACCTGTGAAAGGAAGTGGGGGATGAAGCATAATTGAACAGAGAAGTCAAACTGCAGTGGAGGCATGACAAAGCCCTGCTTAACTCTCTTGTATCCAGAAGCCCCAAAGGAAACTGGATGAAAATTGATGGGTTTTTCAGTGGGTGGTACTTGACTTCAACAGCTAGTAGGGTCTCTGTAGATGAAAAAGTGTTATTGTAGCAGGTAATATGTACGTCCTCTTTTATAAATTGAGATTAAGAGATTTTGTGGTTTTAGTATCAGAGAAGCCTGTATTTTCCTTTCTCCAGTGAAACACTCTTTCTACTGTATTGTTCCTGAGGCAAGGAGGCTACTTTCTTTAAGCTCTTAATTTCTAAAGTGAAAGTTAATCTTAGTACTTCTTAATTTTGTTTTCAATATATTTAATTCCTGAATAGGATTATGTAGGTGATATCTCATATGCTTCATTTAAAAAACAAAATTTACACTTCAGCTAGAAAGACTAGAAAATATCAAAGGGTGCCCATAACTTTTCATTTTATCTTTGTAAAAAACATCTTCTGGATCAGCCTATTTTTCCACAAACTGTTCAGTCTGGCTAGCATGCCCTTAATCTAATGGATGAGGCTGCCCTTTTTCTCTCTTTCCCTATCCTCTGCCAAAGATGTAGCTACACAGACAGATTAATCATAAATATGATTGCTAACACCCTTAAGGAAGCATATTTGTTTATATGTAACTCCTTACTGAACATCTCATTGAGCCAGGAAATGCTCATAGAATTTCTTCTGTTATCTTGTTGCCCACTTTCTCAGCTAGGTACATAATTTTCAGATTCTATTAGATAACAGAGACATCACTCTTTTTTGGAAGGCTAGGAAGAGTTTTATGTTCTCATTAGGAGATGATTTTCGCCATGGAGAAATATATCTGTTGTTGCTCTAAGAAACCCCACGTGAGTCCTCAATATGGACTGTATCTTGGAGAATGCTATAATATTTTGCAGTATTAAGACGTTAAAAAAAAAATCAGTAGACAACAAAATGATGGTAATTTTCCAGAGGTAGTATATTCTGTGAAGAACAGTTGTACTGGTGTTTCAAATTTCTTTGGAAGCCAGTAGCCTTAACTATGAATATTTCTCTTATACTTTGGGGTAAGTGCATCTATGTCATTTGGATTTAGTTGCTTCTTTTTTTTTTTGTCAGAGTGTGATACTGAAAAGTGGCTAAGGAAATAAAGGGGAAAATGAAAGTATATATGAAAAAAGAAATGTAAAATAATTAAATTTTCAATGGTTAATTTCTTTAGTAAAGTACTTAAATTAATAAAGCAATCTCATTATAGTTTCCTGTCCCAAAAGTCTGAAAAGTCGCTTTCTTTAGTGTTAGTCATATAAAATAAACTACCCTAGGAAAAAGTATTTCATTTCTTATATTGCTGTGTCTGTAGGATGTTTGGTTGCACTGCTGTTATAGTCTTGTTCTGCCTCACTCTCCAACAGAGTTCTGGATTTTCTACGAACGTACAAGACCAAAAGATTGCAAATATGTTTGAATTGTCCGTGCCTTTCCGCCAACAGCATTATTTGGCAGGACTTGTGTTAACAGAGCTGGCTGTCATTTTAGACCCTGATGCCGAAGGGTAAGTAGAACAGTTTTTACCTTGTAGAATATGAGTTTCATTTTGAACGGTGGACAGAAGTATTCCACTCACATTTCCCAAGGATTAGGAGAGTAATCTTTCACACTCTTTTTCTACTTCCCTCTTCACTAAGTTTCTCACTTATCTGTTTAATCAATTTTATGAAACACTTTTTCTCATATTTTGTCACCTCTGAATTTGGGATTTGTCTTAAAATTGGTGGCATATCATGATTCATTTAGTACCATTCTTTTTCTTCTTAATAGTATGTAAAATAAATTGTGCATATTAGTAGATAGATTTGTTGATATAAAGTAAGTGCTTTTCTTTTTCTTTTTTTTTTTTTTTTGAGAGGGAGTAGACACTCTGTCGCCCGGGCTAGAGTGCAGTGGCCGGATCTCAGCTCACTGCAAGCTCCGCATCCCGGGTTCACGCCATTCCCCTGCCTCAGCCTCCGGAGTAGCTGGGACTACAGGTGCCCGCCACCTCGCCCGGCTAGTTTTTTTTGTATTTTTTAATAGAGACGGGGTTTCACTGTGTTAGCCAGGATGGTCTCGATCTCCTGACCTCGTGATCCGCCCGTCTCGGCCTCCCAAAGTGCTGGGATTACAGGCTTGAGCCACCGCGCCCGGCCAAAGTAAGTGCTTTTCATTTGAGGAAAATGGTCTTTGATTCCTTGTCAGAAAAATTTATCCTTTTTTGTTTGTTTGAGATAGATTCTTGCTCTTGCAACATTTCAGATATGCAAATTGTGTGAATATACATATATTTAAAGTCACTTTTGTGAAGAACAATTTTATACAATGGAAAAAATAGCACTTATTAAATAATAGCTATATGATAAGCTCAGTTCTGAGTGCTTTATAAGTATTAAGTCATCTAATCCTCAGAATAACTCTAAGAAGGCGAAGTCTGTTATTATACCCATTTTGCAGATTAGAAAAACAGAAACACAGAAAGGTCACTGAGTAAAAAGTGGCAGAGCCAGGCTTTGAACCAAGGCTTTATTCTAGAGCCCAAGTTCTCTCTCTCTCTTTTTTTTTTTTTTTTTTTGAGACGAAGTCTCCCGGGCTAGTGTGCAGTGGTGCAATCTTGGCTCGCTGCAACCTTTGCCTCCTGGGTTCAAACGATTCTCCTGCCTCAGCCTCCTGAAGCTGGGACTACAGGCACATGTCACCACACCCAGCTAATTTATTTGTTTTTGTAGTAGTGATAGGGTTTCACCATGTTGTCCAGGCTGGTCTCAAACTCCTGACTTCAAGTGATCCACCACCTCAGCCTCCCAAAGTGTTGGGATTACAGGTGTGAGCCACTGCACCTGGCCAAAAATTTATAATTTGCCATCATACTAGGTAGCATTTCATTTCAAAAATTGCCCTATAAACAAATGTCTTTAGGTTTTAAAAACTTCCAAAGTTGTGTACATTTTTAAAGGATATTTGGAAATTGATGTAGTTAGAAAAGTATGTTGTCTGATAGGTGATTTTTGTTTGTTTGTTTTTTTTTGAGAATAGGTCTCACTCTGTCACCCTCATCCAGGCTGGACAACAGTAGCTTGATTTCAGCCAGCTGTAACCTCTGCCTCCCAGGCTCAAGCAATTCTTCTGCCTCAGCCTCCTGAGTAGTTGGGAGCCCACTTCAGCCTCCCAAAATGCTGGGATTATAGGCGTGAGCCACTGTACTGGCCTGATGATTTGAATTTATAGAAATAGCTTGATGTAGCCAGGCGCAGTGGCTCACACCTTAATCCCAGCACTTTGGGATGCCAAGGCAGTCAGATCACTTGAGGCCAGGAGTTCGAGACCAGCCTGGCTGACATGGCAAAACCCCATCTCTACTAAAAATAACAAAAATCAGCCACACACGGTGGCTTGTGCCTGTAATCCCAGCTGCTCGGGAGGCTGAAGCATGAGAATTGCTTGAATCCGGGAGGCAAAGGTTGCAGTGAGCCAAGATCACACTGCTGCACTCCATCCTGGGTGATAGAGCAAGACTTCTTCTCAAAAAAAAAAAAAAAAAAAAAAAGCTTGATGTGTTGTTGTGGTCCAGCATCCTATGTATGGTATGTCCATCTTAATACTATGACCATAACTCATTTGGGTAATAATGGCTTAAAGGTTTTTTTTCTCATAGTAGGAATAATACAAGTTTATAATGCAGTTTAGCCTCATACAAGAACTCCAGAGAACAAAAAGAGATACTTTAAATAGGTTTTTACAAGGGTCCTCTGATATATTTATTGAATGAATAAAAGAGGAGGTATGTCAAGTTCTTAGCAGTATGTCAGGGGCATAGTCAATACCGAATAAATTGTGAAAGGCCAGATCTGCAAGTGAAAGACATGTGTTTTTATAATGGCAACTTCCTAAGTTTGGAATCTATTTTAAAGAAATAGTTTTTCACCCTGTGTTCTAAACAGAACTAGAGGGTCCTGAAGAGGTGCTTAATGGGTTTCCGTGTAGATTGGGGTGGGCAGTGTGTGCAGACTTTGGAGTACAGAGAGGGCAAACTAAATGGGTGAAACTCTGGGCCTTCCACCCCTGCTTGGCGCCACTTTTGTATTTTGCCATTTGACAAATGACTATGATGTCATTAAAAAAAATAATAAAAGAATCTGTTGTTTGGGGAAAAACACTCTAAAAACAACTTATCTAAACATACTAGCTTTTTTGTTTGTTTGTTTGTTTGAGACGGAGTCTTGCTCTGTTGCCCGGGCTGGAGTACAGTGGCCGGATCTCAGCTCACTGCAAGCTCCACCTCCCGGGTCCACGCCATTCTCCTGCCTCAGCCTCCAGAGTAGCTGGGACTACAGGCGCCCGCCACCTCGCCCGGCTAGTTTTTTTGTATTTTTAGTAGAGACGGGGTTTCACCGTGTTAGCCAGGATGGTCTCGATCTCCTGACCTCGTGATCCGCCCGTCTCGGCCTCCCAAAGTGCTGGGATTACAGGCTTGAGCCACCGCGCCCGGCAACATACTAGCTTTTTAAAATAACTGGTATAGCTCACTCATTTGAATCTATATTTTCAGTATGTTTACTTGGTATATGAAGGTGTTTTGGGTTACAATAAATAGAAAATTCTTCCTCCAGCTGGCTTTATTAAAGGAAGGAAATTTACTATTTCAAAATTGGAAGAAAGATAGGATTTTTATTATTTATTATTTATTATTTTTGGTTTTAAGGAGCAGAAAGTTTAATAGGCAAGAAAGAGGAAAGAAAGAAGAAAACAGCTCCCTGGTATAGAGCTGGAGGGGGCTCCGAACGGATCAACCCCCAGTAAGATAGGTTTTTATCACAGTAATATCATCAGTTCAGTGATACCATCATGATTCCAGTTCTTTACATTTCTTTTCTGCTGGAAGTGTCAACTTTATCCTAAGGCTGGAGCGTCTCATGACTGCAAGATAGTCTTGCATATAGTTGCCATATATAGGTTCTTAAGGCCCTGTATATCTGGCTCTTGTCTTATCCTGCCACTCTCTTCCTCCTCACATACCAAAATCTGGCCATGCTGGCCTACTTTCTGTTCTCTAATGCGCCAAGCTCATTCCCACCTTCAGCCTTTGCACATGGATTTTTCTCCTCTTGAAGCAATGTTGAACAGCCCTCAGATGTTCACATAGTCATTTCTTGCTTGTGGTTCTTCAGGCATCTGTTCAAACAGCATCTTCTCAGTGAGATTTTCATTGATCACCCAACCTAAATTACAGCCATGTTGACCAGGCACGGAGGCTCATGCCTGTAATCCCAATACTTTGTGAGGATGAGGCAGGAGGATTGCTTGAGTCCAGGAGCTCAGGACCAGCCTGTGCAACATAGTGAGACCCTGTCTGTACCAATAATTTTTTTTTAATTAGCCAGACATGGTGGTGCATGCCTATATAGTCCCAGCTACTCAGGAGGCTGAGGAGGGAGGATCACTTAAGTCCAGGAAGTCAAGGCGGCAGTGATCACACCACTGTATTCCAGCCTGGGTGACAGAGTGAGACCCTGTCTCAAGAAAATTAAATAAATAAATAGGCCAGGCATGATGGCTCATACCTATAATCCCAGCACTTTGGGAGGCTGAGGTGGGTGGATCACTTGAGGTCAGGAGTTTGAGACCAGCCTGGCCAAAATGGTAAAACCCCATCTCTACTGAAAATACAAAAATTACCTGGGCGTGGTGGTGCATCCCTCTAATCCCAGCTACTCGGGAGGCTGAGGCATGAGAATCACTTGAACCTGGGAGGCAGAGATTACGGTGAGCCAACATCATGCCACAGCCTAGGCAACAGAGCAAGGCTTTGTCTCATAAATAAGTAACAGCCGTGTTGCCCTTGTCGCAGTCATTCTTAACCATATAATCCTGTTTTAGTTTCTACAATGCACTTATCTGAAATTTGCTTGTTTATTATCTGTCCTCTCACAGTAGAATGTGAGCATGTGACAGCATAAGAACAGGCACCTTGTCTTTCTTGTTCAGTGCTGTATTCCCAGTGTCTTAGTATTGTGTCTGGAACAAAGTGGGCACTTGGTAATGTATGTTAATTTGATGAATGAATGATTAACTGTAAGAAACTCACATCTCACCTTTAAATTTTACTGTATTGGGAGGTATATAGATTATATGCAGCATTGTCGTAGAAAGATCCTTGAGAGGAATGTTTGTCTTTTAATCCACATGCTTGCTATATTCAAGAATAATTCCTTAAGTGGCAATAATATGTTCTATAATTAACCAAAGATTTGCTCTTTAGAAACTTTCATTATAATTAGAAAGTTAAGACTGCAAAACAGTACACTATGATTAAATGTTGGTTTTGTAGTACATGGTTCTTTAGAAGATGAAACGATTTATATTCCTTTATTGTAGCATTTATAAAGAATTGAAAAATTCTTTGAATTATTGAAGAATTATTGTTTTTGTGTCTGTGTTTCTCTCTTGCTAAAGTGAGCTCCTTAAAAATGGGGAATGTCTTATCTTCAACATCTAGAATAGGATATTACAGATCTTGTATTAATATATATTTAATAACTGAATAGGATTAAGCAGTGTAACATATGAAAAGGCTTTATGAAGACGAGTGGATAGAGTTTAGATAGATTGAAGTATGAGTATGGTAGCTGCTTAGAGATAAGGAACACCTTTGGCAATCATTAGTGCTTATACAGGAAGTCAAAGAGGAGAACGTGAAAAGCAACTGACCAGAATCTAAGCCTTGGGAATAATGATGGGGAGTCTGGGGAAGGTGGGAACTACTGGAGAAAATCCTGAGAAGATGACAGAGTGTCAAGCGGAGCTGGATAATGAGATCTGAGATAGATTCGCTAGATGTGGTTCTTAACAATGTTTAAACGTATACTTTCCACCCACTGGCCCTCCCTATACCCACTAGTCAATAAAAGGGAAACATAGGCCATGGGGCTTGGCAGGAGGCCACCCAGTGGGAGAAGGAGGAGCCAGGGGAGGTGTCTTATTTGACTCTCTTTTGGGAACGCAGCATGTTTTGTGGCTGTACTTCTTGCGGCAGTTACAGCACAGGGGTGCAGGTGAGCATAACCCTTGAGGCAGATCATCTTGTCACAGTTGTGTGTCTGAGTGAGCTGGTGCAGGCAAGGCCCAGTGGTGCCACCTTGCAGGCAGAGCACCACGTGCAGGCAGACTCTTTCTGGATGTTGTAGTCTGAGTGTGTGGCCATCTCTTAGCTGTTTGCTTTCATGTGTTTAAAGCCTCTATAAAAGTATACTTTATGAATAAAGAGCTGGAAGAAAGAATAAAGAATCTCCATCTAGATTTCACATACAGCTTTGTAAAATGGCAGATACAATCAAGGGCTTTGGAGGAAGACTACCTGTTTTCTAGTCTCAACTTTTTAAAGTGATGATGTATTTTCAAGATAGGAAAGACACATTTGAAGAAAGAAGGGAAGAGCATAATGAAGGGAGACATTGAAGCTATTGAAAAAAGGTGGGGTTCATTGAACATATGGAGAAATTATTTTCTGTGAGAAGGTACACTTTTTCTGAGACAAAAAGGAAAGATGATTTGTGAGCTATAAAGATGGAATTGTGTTAAAAGACCTGGCCAGAGCAAATTCAGAATGGCTCTTCTTTCCTAAGTTGGAAGTAAGGTCTTCAGTTGTGATTGATAGTAAGAGGCTTAAGGAGAGAGAGTGAGATCTGAAACTGCTGGTGGATGCAACATTAAGGGCCAGTTGAAGTTGGAGTAGATAAATTTTAAATTAGAATGGTTTGCATAGTTAAAGTGCCATCAGCTTAAGGAGAGACAAAAATGTTTAAGTGAAAGTGACCCTTGTTAGTGTATTAGCCCATTTGAAACTGAGGGGGATTGGGAGTCTAAAAAAGTTGTAAGGGCCCAAATGAGGTATATTAGTAAAGAAGTGCAGTTTAAATAGAGATGTCAAAGGCAACCCCAGCCTGTGGGCTACATAATCCATTAGGTAGGGGATTTTTCTTTCAGAAAAAGAGAATAATTTATTTTTGGTAAATGTGAAAAGATCTGATTTGATGAAATAACATTTACAGCATTTTAAAATTTACCTTGTTTAGCTTCAAAATGTAACTGTAAGTAGTCTTAGTTTCTTTATATTCAAATATACTAATAAGGAGTTAATATAAAAATATTCAGATTTAATTCTAAGTGAATTTATATAGCATTTCCTTTTCTTCAATTCTTATTTTACACATTTTTTACATTTTTATACATTTAATTTATTTTAAAATGAGAAATGTTTTGTAGGAATGGAATGCATGCAAATATATGACAAAGGTAAGAAATTGAACAAAATTTTTTCAATACCATGACTTACTGTTTGTTTTAAAAATGTTAGCTAATCTCTGTGGCCTTACTGCTTTTTTTCTTTGTCGTCATCTTTTTAAATAGACTGTTTGGATTGCATAAGAAAGTCATCAATATGGTACACAATTTACTCTCCAGTCATGACTCAGACCCGCGGTACTCTGACCCTCAGATAAAGGCTCGAGTGGCCATGTTGTATCTACCTCTGATTGGTATTATCATGGAAACTGTACCTCAGCTGTATGATTTTACAGGTACCTGGTATAATTAAGACAGATTTTAAAGGCAAAGCTCAATGTTTAAAAGTGTTAGAAAATATCTCAAGGATGAAGATCTTATTTTAGGAAAGTAAGAATTGTGCACTGATAAAAGTAAACTATAAATATTTAAGTATATTGCCAAAAAAAAAAAAAACCTTTGACCATGTGAGAGAATTCTGTATAAGATTGCTTTAAATAGTTCTTATGATGAATTTTAAAACAATGATTTTATAACAATTCTATACCTACATTTTAGGGAATGTTTGTGTAAATAAACATGCACTGTACATCTGAAAAAATACAAGAAAACTTGACAGATGTTTACCACCGTCAGTTTTGACTTTATTCATATATATAAAATTGAAATGAATATTCACTTGAATATCAGGAATTTTGTTTATTGCTAACACCAGGTTAATAAGTTGAGTGGTATTATTTCTTCAAAACTAGAACCTACAAAGTTTTATTGCTCTTGCTTTGCATATTTAGAATTTACTTAAACATAGAATTTAGTTTGCAACAATATTTTCGTTAGGGCAAATGAGGGAATTTAAACTAGCAATTAGCCCAAAAGCTTCCAGTTTAGTAAAACAGAAACGTTTCCTGAGTATCTAATGTGTATTAAGAACTTCAACGGGTGCTGGTGTTACAAAGATAACCAACTATTTGCCTTTAAAAGACTGATAGTTGAGCAGTCTTTCTAGTATTTTGATCACTAACATGAATTTCCTTACCTGAAGGCAGAAATGTTTATATTCTTATATCTTCTTTGACTAGCAAGTTAATGTTCTCTATAAACTATAAATTATTACCATAGCAATGAGTTACTGTTAAAGATATTTAAAATATTATCTAAAAGAAGTAAATCTAGTAACTATTACATGTTAACAGGTTATTCTTTTAAAGAATAGTGGAGAATAGGAAAAGGAATTAGTTCAACTAAAGAGTTTTATTTATTTATTTGTTTTGGACTATTTTTCTTTAGAAACTCACAATCAACGAGGAAGACCAATTTGTATAGCCACTGATGATTATGAAAGTGAGAGTGGAAGTATGATAAGCCAGACCGTTGCCATGGCAATCGCAGGGACATCGGTCCCTCAACTAACAAGGCCTGGCAGTTTCCTCCTCACGTCAACGGTAAAAACAATCCTCCTACAGAATTTTTTTTGCTAGAAAGACAAATATTTGGATATGCCCTTAAGTATATGAGATTATTGTATCAACTGATGCAGAAGTACTCAGTTTTATTTATGAAAACATTAAAGTTCCCAGAATATTAACTGTCTTCTACCAAACAGTTTTAAAAATGATTACCTCAGGCTTTGTAGGAGAAAGCCCTGTATTCTGTCATTCAGAATTGGAAAATTGCCTCATTATAGATAGTTCATTTCTTTATTTTTTAAACCCGTTTTATTCTTTATCAGCCCTAAGAAAGATTCTCAGTCACTTGAGGATTTTTTTTAATCTATGAGGATTTATACTTTTTTATGTTTGGAAAACACTTGTTATTTACTATGCCCCTGAATTTTCCCCCTCTTAAAGGCAGAAGGATTGGGGCAGGAAGGAACCAAATTGCCAGTAGAGCAATATCAAGTTCTAGGAGTTTTAAATGATTTTTTTCCAGAAAAATGCAGTAATATTTAAGGAAACTGCCCTACTTGACAAATTTATAGCTTTATTAAGATATTACTTACATATAAAAAAATTCACCTATTGTAAGTGTATACCTTAATGGTTTTTAGTATATTTACAGAGTTGTGCAGCTATCACCACAAGCTAATTTTAGAACTTTTCCAACACCCTGAAAAGATTCCTTATACCTGTTAGCAGTCACTCCTACCCAAGCACTAGAGAGTGACTAACCTACTTCTATCTGTATAGAGTTTCCTATTCTGGACATTTTATATAAATGGAATTATTTACTGTATGATCTTTTGTGTTTAGATTCTTTCACTAAGCATAAGTTTTTGAGGTTCATCTGTGTTGTGTATGTATCAATACTTCCTTCCTTTTTTATTGCCAAATTGTAGTGATACACTAAAGTTTGTTTATCCATTTGTCAGTTGATGAACAGCTGGGTCATTTCCACTTTGGGGCTGTTAGGAATAATGCTGCCATGAACATTTATGTACAAGTCTTTGTGTCCACATATGTTTTCATCTCTCTTAGGTAGATACTTAAGAGTGGATTTGCTGGATCATATGGTACCTCATGTTTAACATTTTTAGAGACTTCTAAACTCTTTTTTTTTTAATGTGCCTATATTATTTTTCATTCTCATCAGCAATGAATAAGAATTTCTGTTCTCCAAATCCTCATCCACACTTGTTATTATCTGTCTTTTTGATTAGGACACCTTTAGTGATTGTAAATTGGAACTTCACTAGTTTTGATATGCATTTCCCTAACAACCTACACATGTTGAACATCTTTTTGTGTGCTTCTTGGCACATTGTTTTGTGTACCTCCTTTGGAGAAAAGTCTATTCAAATCTTTTGTCATTGGCCAGGCGCAGTGGCCCACACCTGTAATCCCAGAAATTTAGAAGGCTGAGGTGGGAGGATTGCTTGAGCTCAGGAGTTTGAGACCAGCCTAGGGAACATGACAAAACTCTGTTTCTATCCAAAACCACAAAAAATAGCTGGGCATGGTGGCGTGTGCCTACTGTAGTCCCAGCTACCTGGGAGGCTAAGGTGGGAGGATCATTTGAGCCTGGGAGGTGGAGGTTGCAGTGAGCCAAGATTACACCATTGCTCTCCAGCCTGCACAACACAGCAAGACCCTGTCTCAAAAGAAAAAAAAAAGTTTGCTATTTTAAGATAATGTTATTCATCTTCTTGTTATTGAACTGAAAGAGTTCTTTATATATTCTGGATTTGTAAAATAATCAGCTATCTGATTTACAAATACTTTCTCCCTTCCTATGGATTATCTTTTTACTTTCTTGATGGTGTCATTTGAAGTGTGAAAGTTTTTAATGAATTCCAGTGTATCAAATTTTTTTTATTAATTGCACTTTTGGTGACCTTCTACCTATAAAATAATACAGTAAAGTACATGTACAAAATGTAATAATAAAATAAACAGCAACGTATCCACTCCTCATTTTAAGAAAGCAGACATCACAGCCTGGTAATCTTCAAAGCTACCAATGACCTTCCTCAATTTGATCTCTCCCTCCCCTGAGACTGACCATTGTTCTCAATTTTGTAAACCTTTTTATTTTTTTTTAACTTTTGTGAAGTATACTACATATGACAAAGTACATAAAACATAAATGAATGAGGTTTTAAAACATTAGAAAATAAACAGCTTTGTAATTACCACTCAGGACAAAAACAAGAACGTTGACTGCCTTCCAGAAGTTCTTAGCATGCCCTTTCTCAACCACAGCAACCCACCAAACTACTCACTGTCCTGATTAATGATATAATTGCATAATTTTGTTTATAGAGTTTTACCATCTAGATCAGGTGTGGTGGCTCACTCCTGTAATCCCAGCACTTTGGGAGGCCAAGATGGGCAGATCACTTGAAGTCAGGAGTTCGAGACCAGCCTAGCTAACATGGTAAAACCGATCTCTACTAAAAAATGCAAAAATACTAGCCAGACATGCTGGCAGGTGCCTGTAATCCCAGCTACTCAGGAGGCTGAGGCAGGAGAATCGCTTGAACCTGGGAAGTGGAGTTTACAGTAAGTCGAGGTCGTGCCACTGTACTCCAACCTGGGCAACAAAGCAAGACTCTGTCTCAAAAAAATGGATAGAGAGAGAGAGTTTTACCATCGAAGTTTACATTCTAAGATACTATAGTTTGTATATATAGAGAGAGAGTTTGTTTGGTTTTGGTTTTGTTTTTTGGGACGGAGCCTTGCACTGTAGCCCAGGTAGGCTGGAGTGCAGTGGCATGATCTTGGGTCACTACAACCTCTGTCTCCTAGATTCAAGCGATTCTCTTGTCTCGACCTCCCGAGTAGCTGGGATTACAGGTGACCGCCACCACACCTAGCTAATTTTTGTATTTTTAGTAGAGATGAGGTTTCACCATGTTGGCCAGGCTGGTCTCAAACTCCTGATCTCAGGTGATCCACCTGCCTCGGCCTCCCAAAGTGCTGGGATTATAGGCGTGAGCCACCATGCCCAGCCAAAATACTGTAGTTTAGTTTTATATTATGTTTTTAGTATTCATTAATGTTACAAAATGTAGCTGTAATTCACTGATTTTCATTTCAGTATGATATTCCATTGTCTAACTATAAATCAGTTTATTTGCCCATTCTGCTGATAGATGTATGAATGGTTTCTGATCCTTGGTTATTTGCAAACAGCAATTTTGCAGACTTTTAAAAATATATATCCTGCATGCATATATATATATTTTATTTAGGGTATTTTCTAGAAGTGGAATTTGTTGGGTGATAGACTGTGGGTATCTTAATCTATAGCAGGTAATAGCCAACTATTTTCCAGAGGGCGTACCTTAATTTATACTTAACACCTACAATATGAGAGTTCTCATTCCTTCGCATATTCATCAATACTTAGAGAATTGTCAGATTTTTAAATTTTTGCCAATCTGGTCATTTATAGTTGAATCTCATTTTAGCTTTTATTTCCCCAAAGACTAATGTGGTGTGCACTTTTCCATATGTATGATTGACCATTTGGATTCTCTCTTTTGAAGTGTCTAGAGTGCTTGTTTTCCATTTGGTTGTTTGCTTTTGTTTAATGATTTTTAGGACTTTTGTGTGTTCTAGATCAAGTCCATTGTCAGTTATAAGTGATTCAAATATTTCTTCTCTGTGGCTTGCTGTTTTATACATTTAATGGTGAATTTGGTGGTTAGAATGCCTACTTTTATTTTATTTTATTTTATTATTTATTTATTTGTTTGTTTATGTATTTATTTATTTTGGAGATGGAGTCTTGCTCTGTCACCCAGGTTGGAGTGCAGTGGCATGATCTTAGCTCACAGCAACCTCTGCCTCCTGGGTTTGAGCGATTCTCCTGCCTACAGGCATCCGCCACCATGCCCAGCTAATTTTTTTGTGTTTTTAGTAGAGACAGGGTTTCAGCGTTTTAGCCAGGATGGTCTCGATCTCCTGACCTCACGATCCACCCACCTCGGCCTCCTGAAGTGCTGGGATTATAGGCTGAGCCACCCGCCCGGCCTAGAATGCCTAATTTTAAAATACTTAAATGTATCAGTCTTGCAGCTAATATTTTCTGTATCTTATTTAAGGAATTTTCTTCTATTTCAGAATTTTGAAGGTATTCTGTGTTACATTCTAAATTTTTTTTTTTGTTCTTCCTTTTACATTGAATCTTAAAATCTACCTGAAATAGATTTTTTAATATACAGTATAATTTGGGAGTCCAGATTCATTTATTTATTTATTTATATTGCATATTATACCAGATTATTTCAGCACCATTTATTAAAAGAATATTTTCCCTACGTCTCTGTAGTACTGCCTCTATATGGTCTACTATGTAGAGAAAGTAATACATTTTAAAATTTTTTCTTGGCTACTTTTTGGCCCTCTGTATATCTACATAAATTTGAAAATCAGCTCGTAAAGTTCCACTAAAATAAATAAACAAAAACCAATGAACCTGTTGGAATTTTAGTTAAGATTGTATTGAATTATAATTACACTATTGAATCTTCTAATTTTTTAACAGAAATCCCCCCATCGTTTAGGCGGCCTTTAGTGTCTTTTAGTACATAAACTTTTTTAGTTTCTACCAAGGAGGACTAGCATATCTTTTGTAGATTTATTATTCGTGCTTGATATTTTTTAATGTTCTTATAAATGATGTCTTTTTCAAAAATTCTGTTTTCTGTCGTTTGCTTTGTATGGAAATGGAATCAATTTTTGTACAGAAACAGAATACTCATTATTAAAAAAATAATGATTTTTGTACAGTGATTTTTATTTCCACAAGAATTGATAAAGTGAGAAACTGATAACACATTTATAGATTCTTTTTTCTACACACAATCATATAATTTGTGAATAATAACAATGTGATTTCTTCCTGTCGATTTTTTAAAATATATATAATTTATTGTACTGACTGGTACCTCCAGTACACTGTTGAATAGAAGTGGTGATGTTTGTATCTTTAAAGGTAAAACGTTCAGCATTTCATTCTTAAACATATGTTCTGCGTGTTTTGGGTTTTTTTAAAGATACTTTCCTTTATTGTGGAAGTTTCTTTCTGTTACTAGTTTACTAAGCATTTTTTTTTTTAGTTATGAATAGTTGAATTGTTATCGAATGCCTTTTCCGCATTCAATGAGATAGCTGTATTGTTTTGCTTTTTGGTCTTTTAGTGTTGTTTATTTAAATTGATTTTCTAGTGTTAAACCAACATTATAATCCTGAATTAAACTCAGCTTCTTCATAATTGTGTACTAATGGATTTTGTTTGCTAATATTTTGTTAGGATTTGTATATGCATGGTGATAAGATTGCCTATAATTTTTCTTTCTTATATTCTTTTCAGGTTTTAGAATCAAGGTTAGGTTAGCCAATTAAAATGCGGTAGGGAGTTTTCTCTTTTATTCTCTTCTCTGCAAGTACGTAAGATTAGAGTTATTTCTTCCTGGAATATTTGGAAAACTTATGAAGCCATCTGTGCTTGAAGTGTTTTCTTTTTTAGGTTTTAAAATTACAGCTATAATTCATTATCTATGAGAGTGTTGAAATTTTCTGTTTCTTCTTACATTGATTATTTATTTATTTTATTTATTTATTTGTTTATTTGTTTGTTTATTTATTTATATTGAGATGGAGTCTCACTCTATCACCCAGGCTGGAGTGCAGTGGCATGATCTCGGCCCACTGCAACCTCTGCCTCCTGGATTCAAGCCATTCTCCTGCCTTGGTCTCCTGAGTAGCTGGAATTAACAGGCGTCTGCCACTACGCCCGACTAATTTTTGTATTTTTAGTGGAGACAGGCTTTCACTGTGTTGGCCAGACTGGTCTTGAACTCCTGACCTCAGGTGATCCCCCACCTTGGTCTCCAAAAGTGCTGGAATTACAGGTGCGAACCACTACGTCTGGTCTTCTTAACACTGCTTTTTGTAAATTTTATCCTAGTAGAAATGTATTCAAATTTCTTGACTTACAAAGTTATTCAAAAGACCTTGTATAATTTTTTAAATGTCTGTATCATCTGTAGTAGATGTAAACTTTTTTTCTATGGCTAGATTTTTGTACCTTTTCTTATCTTTATCAGTCTTACCAGACAGTTGAAATATATTGTTATTCTTTATAAAGAACCAGTATTGGGGCACTGTTGACTCTCACTTTTTAATGTTTATTATTTATTATCTTCTGCTTTATTTGGGTTTACATTCATGTTCTTTTTCTAACTTATTGAGATAGATGCTTAACTCACTAATTTTCATCCTTTCTTTTTTGATATGTATTTTCAGCCTATGCATTTTTCTTCTATTGTTTAGTTAAATGCTGTTTATATGTAACATTTTTTCCTTTTTGTTTATTATATTTTAAGTTCTGGGATGCACGTGCAGAATGTGCAGGTTTGTTACATAGTTATACACATGCCGTGGTGGTTTGCTGCACCCATCAACCCGTCAATTACATTAGGCATTTCTCCTAATGCTGTCACTCCCCTATCCCCCTACTCCCCGATAGGCCCCATTGTGTGATGTTCCCCTCCCTCTGTTCATGTGTTCTCATTGTTTGACTCCCATTTATGAGTGAGAACATGCGGTATTTGGTCTTCTGTTCCTGTGTTAGTTTGCTGAGAATGATGGTTTCCAGCTTCATCCATGTCACTGCAAAGGACATGAACTCATCCTTTTTATGGCTGCATAGTATTCCATGGTGTATATGTGCCACATTTTATTTATCCAGTCTATCATTGATGGGCATTTGGGTTGTTTCCAAGTGTTTGCTATTGTGAATAGTGCCGCAGTAAACATACAGGTGCATGTGTCTTTATAGTAGAATGATTTATAATCGTTTGTATATATACCCAGTAATGGGAATGCTGGGTCAAATGTTATTTCTGGTTCTAGATCCTTGAGGAATCAGCACACTGTCTTCCACAATGGTTGAACTAATTTACACTCCCAAAAACAGTGTAAAAGCATTCCTATTCCTATTTTTCCACATCCTCTCCAGCATCTGTTGTTTCCTGACTTTTTAATGATCGCAATTCTAACTGGTGTGAGATGGTATCTCATTGTGGTTTTGATTTGCATTTCTCTAATGAACAGTGATGATGAGCTTTTTTTCAAATGTTTGTTGGCCTCATAAATGTCTTCTTTTGAGAAGTGTCATTTCATATCCTTTGCCCACTTTTTGATGGCGTTGTTTGTTTTTTTCTTGTAAATTTGTTTAAGTTCTTTGTAGATTCTGGATATTAGCCCTTTGTAAGTTGGATAGATTGCAAAATTTTTCTCCCATTCTGTAGGTTTCCTCTTTACTCTGATGATAGTTTCTTTTGCTGTGCAGAAGCTCTTTAGTTTAATTAGATCCCTTTTGTCAATTTTGGCTTTTGTTGCCATTGCTTTAATCATGAAGTGTTTGGCCGGGCGTGGTGGCTCAAGCCTGTAATCCCAGCACTTTGGGAGGCCGAGACGGGCGGATCACAAGGTCAGGAGATCGAGACCATCCTGGCTAACACTGTGAAACCCCGTCTCTACTAAAAAATACAAAAAACTAGCCGGGCGAGGTGGCGGGCGCCTGTAGTCCCAGCTACTCGGGAGGCTGAGGCAGGAGAATGGCATAAACCCAGGAGGCGGAGCTTACAGTGAGCTAAGATCCGGCCACTGCACTCCAGCCCGGGCGACAGAGCAAGACTCCGTCTCAAAAAAAAAGAAAAAAAAATCATGAAGTGTTTGCCCATTCCTGTGTCCTGAATGGTATTGCCTAGGTTTTCTTCTAGGGTTTTTATGGTTTTAGGTCTTACGTTTAAGTCTTTAATGCATCTTGATTTAATTTTTGTATAAGGTGTAAGGAAGGGGTCCAGTTTCAGTTTTCTGCATATGGCTAGCCAGTTCTGAACACCATTTATTAAATAGGGAATCCTTTCCCCATTGCTTGTTTTTGTCAGGTTTGTCAAAGATCAGATTGTTGTAGATGTGTGGTATCATTTCTGAGGCCTCTGTTCTGTTCCATTGGTCTGTATATCTGTTTTGGTACCAGTACATGATGTTTTGATTACTGTAGCCTTGTAGTATAGTTTGAAGTCTGCCGAGACCAGCTCAGTCGGGGAGACCCTAACCCAGTGGCGCTAGAGGAATTAAAGACACACACAGAGAAATATAGAGGTGTGAAGTGGGAAATCAGGGGTCTCACAGCCTTTAGAGCTGAGAGCCCTAAACAGAGATTTGCCCACATATTTATTCACAGCAAACCATTTATTAGCATTGTTTCTATAGATACTAAATCAACTAAAAGTATCTCCTATGGGAAACAAAGGGATGGGACGAATTAAAAGAATGTAGTGGGCTAGTTAACTGCAGCAAGAACACGCCCTTAAGACACACATAGCTCATGATATTGTTTGTGGCTTAAGAATGCCTTTAAGTGGTTTTCCACCCTGGGCGGGCCAGGTGTTCCTTGCCCTCATTCCCATAAACCCACAACCTTCCAGCTTGTTCATTAGGGCCGTTATGGACATGTCACAGTGCTGCAGAGATTTTGTTTATGGTCAGTCTTGGGGCCAGTTTATGGCCAGATTTTGGGGGGCTTGCTCCCAACATGTCTCCCTTTGATTTGCAAAGAGATAAAAGCAAGGCCTCGTAGGATTTGGGATTCACATCTGCAGACTATACAAAGACAAACAACATAGATTAAAAACACAGTCATTGAAATCACAGAGCTTAAGTGTTTTTATCCATTTTAATGGGTTACTAGCTGCTAATTTGTCTGCAGTTCCTTTAAGCACTTCAGTTTCTGGCATTAAGGTCTGGTGTGCCTGGGATGCTTTAAATATTTGTTCTTTTAATTCTACTATATCCAAAAACAAGTTTGTAGAGTGTCCTTCTAGATGCTTTTTGATTCTTTCCCGGATTTTGATCTTATTAAGAGCATTTAACAGTTTCCACAAATCCTTATATTTAGCTCCTAGAGCAGGCCATATCATTTGAGGTTGAGGTGCCATTATATAACCATGGTTCCAGATAATAGGAACTTTTGCCCTACTTCCTATCATTTCTACCATCTGACTATTTTGTTCAGATCATCTGAACATAGTGTGGCCGTGGCACGCAGACTGAGAGGTGCAGTTCAAGCTAAACATCACATTAGGGGACCAATTAATAATTAATGATTCCACAGGTATTGTTGTGCAGCACCTCTGCCTGTTCTGCAATGCAATCTTCCTAAACAAGTATGTTCATTTTTTCTAACTGGGCCCAGTCCTGTTTACAAATAGGTTTTTGAGGGCGGTATGCCTAAATTATAAGAGTAGATTTATTACGGTAAATACTGAGATCAGAAAGCATGTGTAACTGTGTCAAAGAGTGATTGCATCTAGGCATTATTACCAGCCCTTATTGAAGGAATGCTCACGGCAGTGGTGATAACCACTATCATAGCTACCATTAAATTATTTATTGTGACTGGTTGTCCCACTTTCCTCAGGTTTTCTTCCGCCATCTGTGACAGCTTCTTGATCTTTGCCCAGGTGGGTGGCTGTGTTCAACGGGTGTTGCTCGTGACAGTTGGGGTCCTCCTCAGCGTCAGTCTAGACTGGGAGGTCCTCGGGATCCTCCCGGAGTCTCTTCCTTGGCATCTGGCTCATGATAAGGTTTCAAGTATCTTGATGGTATCCAAATAGGCTGTTGATTTTTGCCTGGAGAAACAGAAGCATAACCTCTACCCCAAGTTATTATTTTACCTATATCCCAACTTTTTGTTATTGGATCTTTTCACCAAATAATGCTAGATTCAGTTGTGTATAGGCTGTCCTGTAATCCCTATTTTTTCTCCTTTTTTGTCATCAGTCATTCATCTGTATGAAATCGTGACTGAGAATTTTCAGTTAACTGTGTGGAGTGAACCATATATGAAGAATCAGAAATCACATTAAAAGGCTTATCAAAAGCAATCAATACCTCAATTATCGCTACAAGCTCCGCTTTTTGAGCTGAAGTATAGGACGTCTGGAAAACGTTACTTTTTGAGCCAAATAAGAAGCTTTACCATTACTAGACCCATCTGTAAAAACATTCTCAGCACCTTCGATTGGTTTAAACTTAGTTATTTTAGGGAGAATCCAATTAGTTAATTTCAAAAATGAAGCAGCTTCATTTTAGGAAAATGATTATTGAGAATACCCACAAAGTCAGCTAAATGGATTTGCCAAGTAAGACTATTTATAAAAGCTTGCTGTATTTGTGCCTTCATGAGAGGGCCAATAATTTTTCCAGGATCATATCCATGTAATTTAACAATCTGAGTTCTCCCAATCCCTATCATAGTGATTTGATCTAAATAAGGAGTTAGAGTCCATGAATTAGTATCATGAATTAGTATGTGGAAGAAAAAACCACTCTACTAAGTCCTGTTCTTGGACAGTAACATCAGTAGGTGAATGCTGAGTTGAAAAAATTAGCAAATCTAGAGTCTTCTCTGGATCTGTTCTATTTATCTGAGCTTTATGGACTGCTTTTCAATCAGCTGTAACTCCGACCTCAGCCTCCTTTGTTAATTGCGGAGGGCTAGTGAGACTAGCATTTCCTCTAAGGATAGGAAACAGATTACTCATGGCATAGGTAGCAATACCTAGAGCAGGTTGTATCCAATTAATATCCCCTAGTAATTTTTGAAAGTCATTTAATGTTTTTAGTTGATCCCTACGTATGGTTACTTTCTGTGGCACAATGGTAGTGTCATTTACTAAGGTTCCCAAGTAGGAGTAAGGAATAATAGTCTGAATTTTGTCAGGAGCTATAATTAAACCAGCACCAGAAATCGAATTTTGCAAGTGATCATAACATTGGAGTAATATTTCTCGAGTGGGGGCAGCACAAAGTATATCATCCATATAGTGAATAATGTAACACTGTGAAAACTTTTTACTAGTAGGTTCAATTGCTTGCCCCACATATGTCTGGCAAATTGTTGGGCTGTTTAACATGCCCTGTGGCAGCATTTTCCAATGATAATGCTTAGCAGGCTGCAGGTTGTTTACTGCAGGAATTGTAAATGCAAACCATTCACAGTCTTGCTCAGCTGAAGGGATAGTAAAGAAACAATCTTTTAAATCTGTAACTATTAAAGGCCAATTTTTTGGAATTATAGCAGGAGAAGGCAATCCTGGCTGTAATGCTCCCATAGGTTGTATAACTGAATTGACATTAAGTCTTTTTAAGTCAGTTAACATTCTCCATTTTCCTGATTTTTTCTTAATTACGAAAACTGGAGAATTCCAAGGAGAAAATGTTGGAGCTATGTGCCCATTTTCTAATTGTTCAGTAAGTAATTTCTCTAAAGCCTACAGTTTTTCTTTACTTAGTGGCCATTGTTCTATCCAAATCGGCTTATCTGTGTAACCTTTTTAAAGGTATAGGTTCTGGAGGCTTAACATTGGCTGCCATCAAAAATTATTTCCTAATCTTTGGCGGGAACTTTGTTTTTCTGCTTGAAGAGGTTCTTTCAAACCTTGCAAATTTTTTTTCTAGTCCCATACCAGGGACATACCCCATTTCATGCATTGTATGTTGACTTTGAGGGCTATATAATTGTTCTGGAATTAGAACTTGTGCTTCCCATTGTTGTAATAAATCTCTTCCCCATAAATTTATAGGTACAGAAGTTATAGTTGGTTGAATAGTCCCAGATTGTAGATCGGGCCCTTCACAATGCAAAATGTAACCACTTTGATATACTTCAGCGGCTTTACCAACTCCAACTATGTTAAATTGAGCCGGTTGAATTGGCCACGTGGACTGCCAGCGCTGTAGAGAAATGATTGAAATGTCAGCTCCTGTATCTACCAAACCTTTAAATTTCTTTCCTTGAATAGTTATTTCACAGGTAGGACGTTTATCAGTAATTTGATGTACCCAATAAACTGCTTTGCCTTGTTTATTTGTGCTTCCAAATCCTCCTGTTCGTTTAATTTCACTTTTTCCCATTCCCACATACGGCACAATCAGGAGCTACGCCGTGAGCTCTCCTGGCTCTGCTTTCCAGGGAACAGAAGTAGATATAACAATTTGAATTTCCCCATTGGAATCCGAATCAATGACTCCTGTATGTATGTGTACGCCTTTTAAACTTACACTAGACCTTCCTAAAAGTAATCCTGTTGTGCCTGCTGGCAAGGGTCCTCAGACTCCTGTTGGGACCTTTTGCAGGGGTTCCCCAGGCAGAAGGCTCATAGCTTTTGTGCAGCATGAATCTACTGTGGCACTACCGGCTGTGGCAGGGGACAGGCATTGTACAGGGGTGAGGGAATGACCTGAGCTGGAAATGCCCTGGTTAAGAACAGGGCCCCGCCTCTCATGGCATTTCCCGAAACGGGGACACTGACTAGCCCAATGTTCACTTTTTTTTTTTTTTTTTTTTTTTTGAGACGGAGTCTTGATCTGTCGCCGGGGCTGGAGTGCAGTGGCCGGATCTCAGCTCGCTGCAAGCTCCGCCTCCCGGGTTTACACCATACTCCTGCCTCAGCCTCCTGAGTAGCTGGGACTACAGGCGCCCACCACCTCGCCCAGCTAGATTTTTGTATTTTTTAGTAGAGACGGGGTTTCACCGTGTTAGCCAGGATGGTCTCGATCTCCTGACTTCGTGATCCGCCCGTCTCGGCCTCCCAAAGTGCTGGGATTACAGGCTTGAGCCACCGCGCCTGGCCCCAATGTTTTCCTTTTTTACATTTTGGACATATTTTAGACTCAGCAGTTTTCTTTTTTCCCTTATCTGGCGGCCTGACTCACTGATTTTGTCTACATTCTCTTTTAGTATGACCATGCTGCCCACAGTTAAAACAAGCCCCAGGAAATGGAGTATTTCCTTTATCTACTGTCAGTCCTGCCATTGCCTGTGCCAACAAGGTAGCTTTATGCAGATTACCTCCGATACCATCACAGGCCTTGATATAATCAACTAAATGTGCTTTTCCTCTGATAGGTCGCAGAGCAGCCTGGCAATCGGGATTAGCATTGTCGAAAGCTAATAACTGCAACACTATATCCTGAGCAGCCAAATCTGCAATCATCCTTTTAAGAGACTCCTGTAACTGAGCTATAAAATCAACATATGGTTCTCTTGGTCCCTGTTTTATAGCACTAAAGAAGGGTATTATTCTCCACCTGAAGTGATTTTTTTCCCAAGCTCTAATGCCCACTCCTCTAAGCTGTTTTGTGGCATCATCCTGTATGACCAGTTGTGCATCTAAACCAGCCCAGCCGCCAACCCCCAAAAGTTGGTCTGTAGTTACAATAATTTGAGATTGGGCATGGGCATTGCGAGCAGCCTGAATGGAAGCTCCATCTGCCTACCAAGTTTTAAATTGTAAGAACTGAGCAGTAGTTAGACAAGCTCGAGTAAGAGTGTCCCAGTCAGTAGGAATCGTCGAACTGGAAACGGTAACATTCTTTAACAGTCCCATTACAAAAGGAGAACCTGGTCCATACTGACTTATTGCTTGTTTTAATTCTTTGAGTAATTTAAAAGGAAAAGGCTCAA
Source organism: Piliocolobus tephrosceles (assembly GCF_002776525.5). Lineage (NCBI taxonomy): Eukaryota > Metazoa > Chordata > Mammalia > Primates > Cercopithecidae > Piliocolobus > Piliocolobus tephrosceles. The sequence continues at coordinate 159,643,499 of NC_045434.1, forward strand.
ATGTAGCTGTAATTTTTCCCTGTTGATCTGGGGGGGTGTATTCTAACAGGGAATTGCCAAGCCTCTTAATCACCCTCTTGTCTAGTTGCTGAATTCCTGCCTGAATAGAACTAAGAGCAGTCGCTGGAGGCACTGCTTGAACAGTCACTGGGGCAACTACTTTTCACCCAGTGTCCTCCAGAAAAGAAAGATTTGGGGGGTCATTTTCTTCAAAATAATAATGAGGGGGTGCAGAAGGGTAGGAATGAATCTCTCCTTCCTTTGCCGCTTTGGCTTTAGCTGGTAAATAAACCTGCTCTGTAACCTCATCTGTTACTTCGCTGTACTCTCGTTCTTCCTCATTATCAGTGTGAAAAAGTTCCAAGGTGAAACGAACCAGACCCCCTACCTGTCCCATTGCTACCCTGACACTTCCAAGCTCACCTTCTTACTCACCATGGGGATTGCTTTAAGAGTACTCAGGTGTCATCCAGCTAGTGTGCCATTCCAACCCTCTCTCCGGCGACCCTTCGACCTGGATTTGAGCCCCCATGAATGGGCGCCACTTGCCGAGACCAGCTCAGTCAGGGAGACCCTAACCCAGTGATGCTAGAGGAATTAAAGACACACAGAAATATAGAGATGTGAAGTGGGAAATCAGGGGTCTCACAGCCTTCAGAACTGAGAGCCCCTAACAGAGATTTACCCACATATTTATTAACAGCAAACCAGTCATTAACATTGTTTCTATAGATGTTAAATTAACTAAAAGTATCATGGAAACGAAGGGATGGACCAAATTAAAAGAATTGGTTGGGCTAGTTAACTGCAGCAGGAACATGCCCTTAAGACACAGATCGCAGCCGGGCGCGGTGGCTCAAGCCTGTAATCCCAGCACTTTGGGAGGCCGAGACGGGCGGATCACGAGGTCAGGAGATCGAGACCATCCTGGCTAACACAGTGAAACCCCGTCTCTACTAAAAAATACAAAAAACTAGCCGGGCGAGGTAGCGGGCGCCTGTAGTTCCAGCCACCCCGAAGGCTGAGGCAGGAGAATGGCGTAAACCCGGGAGGCAGAGCTTGCAGTGAGCTGAGATCCGGCCACTGCACTCCAGCCTGGGCGACAGAGCCAGACTCTGTCTCAAAAAAAAAAAAAAAAAAAGACACAGATCGCCCATGCTGTTGTGGCTTAAGAATGCCTTTAAGCGGTTTTCCACCCTGGGTGGACCAGGTGTTCCTTGCCCTCCTTCCTGTAAACCCACAACCTTCCAGCTTGGACATTAGGGCCATTATGGACATGTCACAGTGCTGCAGAGATTTGGTTTATGGCCAGTCTTGGGGCCAGTTTATGGCCAGATTTTGGGGGGCTTGCCCCCAACAGAAGTCAGGTAGTGTGATGCCTCCAGCTTGGTTCTTTTTGCTTAGGATTGTCTTGGCTATACCGGCATTTTTTAAAAAGTATATATCTTATTTATTCAACTTAGTTGCAGTCTCTTACATCTTCCCCAAATGGTTTTATCTTCTCTCTCTCTTTTCGCTAGTTAGTCATCCCTTCTCATTGCCTCTAGGGTCACATTGCCTGCTACATCCTCCCTTCTGTCATCTGTGACTTCTAAATTGTGAGCTGGGGGAACAAGTTTACCATGATCAATAGGTAGCATTTTCAAGATTCATTTCAGAATGACTCTGAAGTTCATTATGATTTCTTCTTAGGCCTTTGGATTATTTAAGAAGTTGTTTTTGTCTTAAATTTTCGGTCTTGAAAATTTCTAGATATCCTTTTGTTTCTGATTTTGGCCTAATTAAATGATCAGAGAACATAACTCTGTATGATACCAGTTTGTTATATTTGTGGCAACTAGTTTTATGGTCTAGTATATGGTCAGTTTTTGTAAATATCTGATGCATTCTAAAAGAATGAATATTCTTTCATTGTTAGTTACAGCATTCTATGTCCTGTACTCTTGTTTGTTTAAATCTTTTTGGTCTTTACTAAATTTTACATGCTTATTCTAATATCCCACTACAATTGTGATTTTGTAATTTCTCCTTGTCATTCTGTCAGAGTTTTGTTTCTCTTGAGGCCTGATTATGAAACATTTAACACTTTTATATAATTTTTGGTGGATTGCACTTTCATCTACATGAACTATGATGCTTTTTAAAATTAGTTATAACTGGCCGGGCGCGGTGGCTCAAGCCTGTAATCCCAGCACTTTGGGAGGCCGAGACGGGTGGATCACGAGGTCAGGAGTTCGAGACCATCCTGGCTAACACGGTGAAACCCCGTCTCTACTAAAAAATACAAAAAACTAGCCGGGCGAGGTGGCGGGCGCCTGTAGTCCCAGCTACTCTGGAGGCTGAGGCAGGAGAATGGCGTAAACCCGGGAGGCGGAGCTTGCAGTGAGCTGAGATCTGGCCACTGCACTCCAGCCTGGGCGACAGAGCGAGACTCCGTCTCCAAAAAAAAAAAAAAAAAAAAATTAGTTATAACTACACTAGGTTTTCTTTGCCGTGTGTGTGTGTGTGTGTGTGTGTGTGTGTGTGTAGCATGACTTTTTCATCCCTTTACTTTCAACATTTCTTATTATGTTTTAGGTGTTTCTTTTAAAAACAGCATATAGTTAGATTTTTTTTTTCTTGTCTCTTAAAAATCTGGTTAGTCTTTCTCTTTCACTAGAGTTTCTAATCCATTTACATTTAGTTTAATTAAATTGAATGTATTTAACATTTTATGTTCTACTTTATATCATCTTACCCCATTATAGTTTTTTTTTTCCCTCTCATTTATTGACGTTGTTGTTGTTGTTGTTGAGAAAGGGTCTTGCTCTATGGCTCAGGCTGGAGTGCAGTGGCACAATCTCAGCTCACTGCAACCCCTGCCTACCACGTTCAAGTGCTTCTCCCACCTCAGCCTCCTAAGTAGCTGGGCTTATAGGCGACTGCCACTGTGCCTGGCTAATTTTTTTTTTTTTTAAGATGGAGTCTCACTCTGTCGCCCAGGCTGGAGTGCAGTGGTGCAATCTCAGCTCACAGCCAGCTCTGCCTCCCAGGTTCACGCCATTCTTCTGCCTCTGCCTCCTGAGTAGCTGGGACTACAGGTGCCCGCCACCATGCCCAGCTAATTTTTGTGTGTTTTTTTTTAGTAGAGACGGGATTTCACTGTGTTAGCCAGGATAATCTCGATCTCCTGATCTCGTGATCCACCTGCTTCAACCTCCCAAAGTGCTGGGATTACAGGTGTGAACCACCGTGCCTGGCCAGTTTTTTTTGTATTTTTAGTAGAGACAAGTTGCACCATGTTGGCCAGGCTAATCTCAAACTCCTGGCCTCAAGTGATCTACCCAACTCAGCCTCCCAAAGTGCTGTATATATTCTTATAGATATAAGGCAGTTTTGTTAATGACTGACCATGTGTTTCAGAGGTCGTAAGAATTTTAGGAGATGGAGCAGACTTGGCAAGTGAGGTAAGAAGAAAGAATATAAAGAGCCATGTGTGTGGTGATCAGAGGCCGAGTCATGCATGAAGGCTTTTGAAGGCTGGGCCTGTTGAGGTGGTAGACACAAACTGGGGAAAATAATTTAATGAGGTTAATCCTGCTGGTCTGAAGGCAGAGAGTAATTGTGAAACTGTGGCTGTTGTAATACGGCAGGAGAGGTATGAATCTTGGCCTGGAAAATGTACAACTCTGGGACCTCTTCCTCATTCCTGGTAATAGTGTTATGAAACAATTATTTCTGTTTTTTAGAGATCATCCCTTCTCAACCAGAAAATTAAGAACTAATGAGCTAGGGCATTTATTGTAGATGATAAATTAACTTCATACACCTAGATTGGTCCTCGCTGTCAGTGTCTTTGGGACAATGGAGAAAATATTCGCTCAAATCATTTTTTGTAGGGCTTAATTATGCCATGGAACCTGGTTAAGACTGTTCTGGATACTAATCTTAGGTTGGTTTTATATGTGCACATTTCTACTAATTTATGATGTGCCCTTTTAATGTATTTATTTGAATGAATACAAATTCTCATTTTTAATGTAGGCAAATGTGACCATCTTTTTTATGGTTTATGATTTTTATGTCTTATTTAAGATATACTATCCTTCCCCCAAGATTATAAATATATTGTCTTATATTTCCTGTTGAAAGCTTTAAACATTTTGCCTTTTGTATTTAAAGTTCTTTCTTCGACTAGATCTATTTTCTGTATGATGGTACAAGGTCGGAATCTGCTTTTTTTTTTCTCGAGGAAGATCAGTTGTCTCAACATCATTTATTAAACAGTTCATCCTTTCAGTAGTGGTCCGCAGTGCCAGCTCTGTCACAGATCAGATTTTCAGATATGCGTAGGACATTTTTTGTGTTCTTTATTCTATTTCATTTGACTGCCAAAAATACACCAAAATCAAATTGTCCTAATTATTTTAGTTTTCTAGTAAGTGCACGTATCTGGTAGAACACATTCATCTCCCTCCTCTCCATATCCCACCTTGTTCTTCAAGAGTATCTTGGCTCTCTGCTTTTCCCACGTTAAATTTTAAAAATCACTGGTCAAAGTTCCAGGAAAACCCGACTGGGATTTTGGTTAGAATTGCATTGATCCTATAGAACAATTTGAGGGAAAACTGACATCTTTACGTTACTGAGTCTTTTTCATGTTTGTCTTAATTCTTCCAAAATGTGTCACTGTGTTATTGGCAATTTATGTGGGAATATAAGAGATGTCGGTGTATGCCTGTTTGTCAAGATGAGAATAATTTTTTTATTGTATTTCTGAAAAATAGGTACTTGAAAATTCAGTCAGTGCTGTGTATTTATGCGTACCTGAAAGTTCAGCCATAAAAAGTGTCTGTCTTTAAAATAAAGGAGCATTTTCCTTATGAGAACAATTGTGGATTTAGGGATGAGGGTCAAAGTTCTTTTGTGCCCAGCTCAGAAGCAGTATAGCAAAACAGTTAAGCAAGCTTATGTGGGTCACTTATATGCATGGGCAACCATGAGAGGCAGTAAACAAAGTGGATATGAGCTTGGAGCTTGTGTCTCGGGAGCCACACTTTCTGTGTTGAAATTCTTGTCCTGCCACTTATTACAAAATACTTCTGGTGGGTCAGGTTTTTTTTCTTTTCTGTAAGATGGGGTGAGTAGTAATACTTATTTCTTTGAGTGATTGTGAAGAATAAAGTTAATACACATAAAGCATTTGGTCATTAATTATCACCCAGCATAGAAGGAAGACTGGTGAGGTAGTTGAGATCATGACTTCAGCAGTTGTGTATGTTCAGCTTTCCCATGTCTTTCCTCTCAACATCCCCTCTACTTCTTCCTCATTTTTAATTAGTATATTTATCAACCGAGTATTAGAATATAGTATAATAGTGAAGAGTATAGGCTTTGGAGTCTGGTTAACCTGGACTAAAATGCTAGCTTTACCCTTTTTTAGTACCATAAGGCAAATTAATCTCTAGCCTTCAGTTTTCTTACCTGTAAACTTGTAATAATAATAGTTAATGTCATAGTTTACAGTTGCTGTGAGAGCTAAATAAAACGTGATTAGCATAGTTTCTTGCACATTTCAAATTTTATTTTCTGTCATCATCATCATTATTATTATCTGTTGTTTTTTTTTTTTGGAGACGGAGTCTTGCTCTGTCGCCCAGGCGGGAGTGCAGTGGCTGGATCTCAGCTCACTGCAAGCTCCACCTCCCGGGTTTACGCCATTCTCCTGCTTCAGCCTCCCGCCCGCCACCTCGCCCAGCTAGTTTTTTGTATTTTTTAGTAGAGACCGGGTTTCACAGTGTTAGCCAGGATGGTCTCTATCTCCTGACCTCGTGATCCGCCCGTCTCGGCCTCCCAAAGTGCTGGGATTACAGGCTTGAGCCACCGCGCCCGACCTATCATCTGTATTCTTATCTGTAAAATTGGGATGATACAACCTGTTTGGTAATACTGTTGGAGGACTAAATCAAATAATGTATGTAAAGTGCTTAGTATGATGACTGAAACAGAGTGTATGTCCAATAAATGGTACTGTAAATGTGTTTTTATTTAGTTTTTCATTTCTGTTTTACATACTGTATACTAATATAGATTGGTGATTGAAAATAGCGTTTCAACCTTGTATACTATAAGTAGAAATACCTTTTTACTTCTGTATTGCCTAAGACTTTTCCTCTTTGTATCAGTGGTGCTTGATTAGAAACAATAGTCTTCTAAGTCTGACACACCCAATTTTGTCGTACTTTCTACTCTTAGCCCACTCTTATTTACTGGGAGTCAGTTGCTTTTTTCCTTTATTTTCATTATATCTGATATTCTGTGATGTGTATCTTTTAGTTTTTAATGGTAGAATCTTTTAGTTTTTATCTTTATGTTTTTTATTAACGTGTGTTTATCCTCTGCTGACAGTCATGCAGTAGATTACAACAAACTTCTATCAGCAGGAAAGTTTCATTAAACTTCAGGCTCTTAATCTTAAGGTTATATATGATCCTTTTATACAAGTGTTGTCTAAAATGGTTCTTTTTAATAATATTATTTTTAAGCAATTTTTGTTTTATCGTTTTTAGAAGAGAACAGTTGATAGCCAAAAAACAAGAAATGGTCATTGATCCATCTGTTTCATTCTACTGCTCTTTATTTTCAGAGTGGCAGACAACACACTACCTTTTCGGCAGAATCAAGTCGAAGCCTTTTGATCTGTCTACTTTGGGTTCTCAAAAATGCAGATGAAACAGTTCTACAGAAGTGGTTTACAGATCTCTCAGTCTTACAACTAAACCGGCTGTTAGATCTGCTTTATCTCTGTGTATCTTGCTTTGAGTATAAAGTAAGTGGTCATTATACCATTGCAAAGAACAAGAAAGGAAACATAATGCGGAAAAAATAGAAGAAAATTTCCTCAAAACCTGTTCTCTTCTAATGTTTAAATTTTAGGGGAAAAAAGTGTTTGAAAGAATGAATAGCTTGACCTTTAAGAAATCAAAAGACATGAGAGCAAAGCTTGAAGAAGCTATCCTTGGGAGCATAGGAGCTAGGCAAGAAATGGTACGCCGAAGCCGAGGACAGCTCGGTACGTACACAATAGCTTCTCCTCCTGGTGAGAATTTCTTCAATTTCCTTGAGTTATATATTGTAATGATTATTGTTGCTAGTCTTAAATGTCAATCCTATGCTTTTCAAAAAGCATTTTAAGTGTAACTGTAAATTAACTTGAATAATCATTTCTCTGCAGTAATACAAGTTAGAATTATGATTAAGGTGAGTCAACATACCCCCCAGTTTTCTCTAGATAGTCTTGGTTCATACCTGTTGCCCTTATATAGTTAATAGCATCCATCTTCCCTTTTTAAAAAGACTTTATTTTTGTAGAGCAGTTTTAAGTTCACAGTAAAACTGAGCAAAAGTACAGAGATTTCCCATATACCCCTTAGCATGCATAGTCTCCCCCATTATTAACATCTGCCATCAGAGGTGCATTTATTGTAACTGGTGAACCTACATTAACACATCATCACCCAGAGTCCATAGTTTACATTAGGGATGATTCTATGTAACATCTATTTTTATTATTATTATTTTTTTAATTGAGACAGATTCGCCCTCTGTCACCCAAGCTGGAGCACAGTGGTGTGATCGTGGCTTACTGCAGCATTGACCTCCCTTGCCCAAGCAATTCTTCCACCTTCACCCCCCAATACACACATACCCTGGTAGCTGGGACTACAGGTGTGAACCACCATGTCCAACTAATTTTTTTTTTTTTTTTAGAAACGGTCTCACTATATTGCCCAGGCTAGTCTTGAATTCCTGAGCTCAAGTGATCCTCCCACATTGGCCTGTCACGGTGCTGTGAGCCACCATGCCTGGCCCATTTTTATTCTTTATTTGCAAAATGAATTAATATGCCCTGTATATAAGGCAAAAATATTGCCCATCAAACTCAAGTATCAGTGAGACAAAACAGTTTAGTAGCATTTGAGACTGGTTTTCTAATCCCAGATCTGCTACCCATTAGCCAAATAACCTTGGCCAAGTCACTTAATCTCCCCACCTTCCTTTTCCTTATAAATTTGTGATTGTTTTCAGAATTTAGAAGATAGTGTAACTAACTGATCTTATCATCTTTATAGTAATCATGTATGTGGAAACGTTTTGTAAATTCTAAAGTGGCATACAGACAAAACTGTTGCTAAGAGTTTCTTAAGGCCAGGACCATGGGTTGGTCATCTGTGTAGATGATACATGCCAACAGCACAATATGTATTTGTTGACTTAAAATATGAATGTAAGTGTGAATGGATTTTTAATTGTTTTCTGACAGTCCATTAGCATAATAATCATCTGTTTATCATTTATATACTGTGTGTTTTGTAATAATGAAAAGACAGTCTTTGCCTTTAAAAAAAATTAGTAGAGCACCATTTTTTCACTTTAGTTATACACAATTTAAGGTGTACTTTTGGGTTTTCATTCATTATATATGGAAACCCTTGGCTGGGCGCAGTGGCTCATGCCTGTAATCCCAGCACTGGGAGGCTGAGGCAGATGGATCACGAGGTCAGGAGATCAAGACCATCCTGGCTAACACGGTGAAACCCCATCTCTACTAAAAATACAAAAAAATTAGCCAGGCGTGGTGGCAGATGCCTGTAGTCCCAGCTACTCAGGAGGCTGAGGCAGGAGAATAGCGTGAACCCGGGAGGTGGAGCTTGCAGTGAGCCGAGATCGCGCCATTGCACTCCAGCCTGGGTGACAGAGCGAGACTCCGTCTCAAAAAAAAAAAAAAAAAAAGAAAAGAAACCCTCTGAAAACGTATGAAAATTAACTTTTACTGAGATCATTTAATTATTACCAAAACCTAATGAATAATTATAGTCATCTTTTAGATTAAGAAAATAAAACACAAAGAAGTAAATAACTGCCTAAGATCATAAACTAAGTGACAGAACCAGGATTTTTTGATTTCTAATTTAGCCTTCTTTCTATTATACCACAACCCTGAGGTTTATTTTTGGAGAGAATGGAACTATTAATAATATACTTGTTACATTTTTTAACCTGTGGCCTCAGGAAATCTATCATTGTTTGAATATAAGAATTGAAGTCTTCTTATCTTATAATTCTTGTAATTATTATTTGTCTTGTAATTCTTATTTACATTTCTACATTTAAGTGAGGTCAATAATAGACATTGGTTTATTAGGTCTAATAATAGACATTCTTTTATTTTTCTTAACTTTCAGTTCTAAGACATTATTAACTAATGAGACAGTTTCGTGGGAAAAAAATGTAAATGATAGAAAATTATAGTTAATTTTGCTAACTATCTTAATATAGGCATATCTTTTTGTTTTTTTTCCATAAATTTCTTAAAGACATGGATTTCAAAATTTAAAAAAGGGAAAGAGATAAGGAAAGAAAGGAAAGGAAAGGGAAAGAAATTGGAAGAAATAGAGACATGTCCTTTATTTTGCAGGGAATCATTCTTATTTCTCAGTATTTTTTGTATTTCTTTAATTGACATATATAGTTGTATTCTTTTGTATTTGTTTTTAAGTATTTTTTAAAATTTCTATTTGAACTCTGAACTTTTACTTTCATTGTTCTTCCATCCTCTCAACCAATTTAAACTTACCATTTTCAAAAACAAGCAGTTTTGTAACTGAAACTTTGAAATTATGACTGAGTCCATTGTTTAAATGTATATTGTGTATTATCCACATTCTCAATGCTGTCTCCACTTCTAATGGATTTGTATGAATCATTTCTATAGCTGCCACCCCTTAAAGGAACCCATATATGCAGTCTGCCTTCAAACCTAGAAACCTCTTAAGGGAAAACTCCATTCTTCCTCTTGTTCTGCCTTATATAGACCGAAAGAAGTAATTACTTTAGGAGTCCTTCCTATTTTGTTTATGTATTAAACAGAAACTTACTGAGCTCTCAGTATGTACCAATTTATCAGCCTAGACATAACATGCTGAACAAAGTACATACCATTTCTGTTCTTAAGGAGCTTATATACTTGTGGTCGTAAGTGTTATGGAAAGGAATAAAGCAAAGGAAAAAGAAAAGGAGGTATGGGAGAGTGGGAGGCCTTTCTAAGGAGGTGATAAATGAAAATTTGTGAGAAGAACAATTAAGAAAAAGGAACAACAACCACTGCTCAGGTTGTAAGTCAGAAACATAGTCAGAATATATACTGATAGATTTGCAAGGAAAACAGAAAGCAGTAAGCAAGAGGAAGAATGGTAGGAAATAAAGTCATATCATGTAGGGCCTTATAAGCCATGGTTAAGATTTTAAGAAAATCAATGTTAGAACATTTGCTTATTTAAAGAGATATTGTTTTCAAAAAAATTCTGCATATAGCAAGTACATTTCTTCTGAAATTATTGTGAAAATTTTTAATAAAAAGCATCATTGTCAGGTTTTTCTACTTGTACTGAGGATAAAATGGCTTGTACAAATTATTGTATTTCTTACATGATTGCAAGTATACATATATGTGGTCCAACTGAAATATCATTTGAAAATTGGCTTTGAAATTTATTTGACAGAGAGAAGTCCATCTGGAAGTGCCTTTGGAAGTCAGGAAAATTTGAGATGGAGAAAAGATATGACTCACTGGCGTCAAAACACAGAGAAGCTTGACAAGTAATAGAGCTTTCTATTTTATGTTACTGATGGGTGTGTTGAATTTTAAAATGCAAGAGGAAAGTGATAACTTTTACTTTATATTTGTATTTAGTATTTACATTTAATAAATATACTTATTAAGTCTTGGACAAAATATTTAATTTTAAAATTTTAGATTTAAAAAGATTAGAGGAAGAACTTCTCATGTGGTATAGTAAGGCAAAATGTTATATTTTAAACTCCATTTTCTCTAAAACATCCTCTTGGAAAATGCATTCAGCAACTATTTTTGGAACATATTTTAGGTGTTACATTGAACTAATTTTTTTTTTTTTTTTTTTTTGAGACGGAGTCTTGCTCTGTTGCCCAGGCTGGAGTGCAGTGGCCTGATTTCGGCTCACTGCAACCTCCGCCTCCTGATGAACTAATATTTCAAATATTACAAAGAATTAGAAACCTGACATTTGTCTTCATGGAGCTTATAATGTAATTCAAGAAAGACAAAACAATACAGGTCTTCTGTTTCTAGCATGAAGGCAGACTTGATACATTGACTGATACTACTGCCATAAACACCTGCAATGCACTTACATGAGTCTTCTCACTGCCCAAGTGGCTGCAGGTAAACTTGCCTGGCTTGAGATTTGGCATTGAGTCAAGGGGCTAAAATTTTTCTCTTGAGAATTTATAATTGTAAGTTAGCCTGCAAGTAGCTTCACTGGCCCGTAAAACTTTGAGAATGGAGTGACCAACTCATTCAGGTTTGCCTAGCACTCTCCCAGTTATAGCGCATATTGTCCCACATCCCAGGGAGCCCCTTAGTCCTATCCTAAGGCAAACCAAGATGATTGATTACCGTGTCTGAGAACTGTCATCAGCCCAAGCCTCAGAAGATTCTCACAAATAAACTTTCACCAGTATTTTCTCACAGACGGTTAAATCGTAACAAAGAGGAAACAAGTTTCAGTACCGTATGTATGAGAGCTTGAAATAATCAGATATTGAATGTAATATTAAAATTCTTAACCTTTGAATATGAATATGCGCTTTCCTTTCTTTTTCTCCGTCTGTCCAAATCTATTTCTCTGATGTTTTTTCTACTTGTGTTATTTTTTAGAAATCACTGAGTAGCCAGGTGCTACACTCTCAGTGTATTGTTTTATTTCTGCATTTGTAGAACATGTTCTCTTGGTTTACCTTGCTGTGTTTTGAGGGAGACTTTTTTGGTGTTCTCCTGATTCTTTTTGTTTAAACCATCTTATGTTTCTTTATAAAATGTCACTGGAAATTTTAAGTTTGAACATTAAATATTTTGTTTTCTAGTTTAATGTTGTAATGTTGATAATTGTATTTTATTATTATTATTTTTTTTTTTGAGAAAAGGTCTCACTCTGTCACTCAGGCCAAAGTGCAGTGGCACAATCATGACTCACTGTAGCCTTGACCTCCTGGGCTTAGGTGAGCCTCCCACCTCAGCCTCCCAAGTAGCTGTGCACCACCACACCTGGATAATTTTTGCATTTTTTTTAGTGGAGACAGGGTTTTACCATGTTGTGCAGGCTGGTCTCTTCACCCTGGGCTCAAGTGATCCCCTGCCTCAGCCTCTCAAAGTGCTTTTATTCTTAAATTGAATTTGTAAAATGCAAATTAATGAAGTATTCTCCTTAGTGGTAATAATAAAGATTCACAGACTTACAGATCTAAAAACTTAGAAAAGCTAGCGTTTAATATGTCCTTGTACTTTATGTGTTATTTTGTCTACTTTGGTATAATATATAGTGCCTGTATATCTGTTGTTGCTAAAACAAAAATGTTGGCTATATTCATAAATCATGTGTAAATATCCTTAAATTTTTATTTGCATTAAATGATACTTTTATAAATATTAGTGTTTAAACCACTTTATTGCATCAAACTGTTTTGTTCTTTTTTCTTTATTTTTCTAGCTTTATTGAGTTATAATTGACAAAAATTGTGTATATTTACAGAATATAACATGACCTTTTAATATATGTGTACAATTGTGAAGTGATTACCATAGGCAAGCTAACTAGCATATTCATCACCTCACGTCCTTTTTTCCCCAAATTGTTTTGTTTCCAATGAGTGATTCCATCTAGTCTCACTGAAGAGTTAAATTATCATCTGAGCATATTTATATTTAAAAAAGTGGGGGAAAATTAGATGAAACCTTAGACAAAATAAGTACATTTATCCTGATTACAGACATTGGAAATCTTTGAAATAGTAAGATAAATACTAAATATTTGAATGTTGTTTTCTGTGAAGCAGTCCTAAATACAAGCCCACATAGCACCACCTAGTGTCAGTGTCACTTAGAATAAAACTGCTGCATGTTTGAAAGCTAAAACATAAACATTTGTGCTTTTAGTGGCATTAAGCTTCTGTAATGGGGTGAGAAAGTGTGTATTGTTGTGGTTAACAAACAAGCCACGTAAATCTGTAAACTATTGCCTTTTTTCTTATTCTCTTGTAATTTTTTGTCGGGCAAATGTTGAAAATGGTTTGAAATTTTTTATTTCTATGCATCCTTAAGTCTTTTCAGAATTGTGGTTTTCAAAAAGATAAATATAATTTCTTACAATATTTTGTGTTAGATCAAGAGCAGAGATTGAACACGAAGCACTGATTGATGGAAACCTGGCTACAGAAGCAAACCTAATCATTTTGGATACATTAGAGATTGTTGTTCAGGTAAGAATTCAAAGAAGAGAAATTTAAGATACAGATTTGGTAAATTGAGGTTGGAGGAAAAAGTCTTTACTGTGAGCCATAAAATTACATTTAAATATTAGTACTTCCTAAAAGTTTCATTCCAAGCATTCTGAGATTCTTTGTAATTATAAATTCCAATAGCTTCAACTGTTTCTTCATGGAGGATGATTATGAAATCTTTAACTCTTGTCTTTCCCCTTCATGGCCTAGTCTTGCATTTCCAAATATCCTCTGAGTATTTATAGTTGGATGTTCTGCCATCAGGTGATATTCAACATGCATGTATAGCTATAGCTACATATAGATACACTGAGTTTATGCAGTATCCTCTGTATACTACAGCAGTGTTTCAGGCTCTTTATCTATAATCATCATGTTGGGTCCTAAGAGTAGCCCTCTAGGCAGTATTATCCTGTAGTAACAATGTGATAGCAGACATGTATTTAGTTTTTTCTGTGTTAAACATTGTCCTAAGCCCTTTACAAATGTTGACTCATTTGATCCTTCTAAGAAACTCATGGCATTGAAACTGTCAGTATCCTCATCTTGTAGATGAGAATACTTAGGCACGAAGATGTTAAATAACTGCCCATAATGACACAGCTAGTATGTAGAAGAGCCAGGATTCAAATCCGTTAGCAAGATCTCTCAGACATTTTAGTAAATATCTCTCTCACCTATTCCTTCCATTCCTTTTTCTCCTACCACTGCTCTGCCAGGTTCGTATTTCAGCGCTATTACAATGGCCACCTGCTTCATAACTCACTCTGTGTTCTTCCCACCATCCATTCTGTACATTTTCATGAGACTTTTCCTTTAAAAATATTTTATGGCTGGGCACGGTGGCTCGCGCCTGTAATCCCAGCACTTTGGGAAGCTGAGGTGGGCGGATCACTTCAAGTCAGGAGTTCAAGACCAGCCTGACCAACATGGCAAAACCCTGACTCTATTTACTTATTTATTTTTTATTTATTTATTTATTTTTGAGACAGTTTCACTCTTGTTGCCCAGGCTGGAGTGCAGTGGCGTGATCTCGGCTCACCACAATCTCTGCCTCCCGGGTTCGAGTGATTCTCCTGCATCAGCCTTCCAAGTAGCTGGGATTACAGGCATGTGCCAGCACACCTGGCTAATTTTGTATTTTTAGTAGAGATGGGGTTTCTCCATGTTGGTCAGGCTGGTCTCAAACTCCTGACCTCAAGTGATCCGCCCGCCTCAGCCTCCCAAAGTGTGGGGATTACAGGCGTGAGCCACTGCACCCAGCCAACCCTGACTCTACTAAAAATAAAAAAACTAACTGGGTGTGATGGCGCACATCTGTAATCCTAGCTCCTCAGGAGGCTGAGGCACAAGAATTGCTGAAAGCCAGGAGGCAGAGGTTGCAGTGAGCCAAACCACTGCACTTCAGCCTGGGTGACAGAGTGAGACTCCATCTCAAAAAAAAAAAAGATTTTATCAGTCATTATCCTGACTTCCTGACTAAAGTTTTAAAAATATAAAAAATTTACTAAGTCCAAGATACCTAATCCAAGATGGTTGCTTGAGCTGCAGCTGTCATGTCTGTATTTCATTCAGTGAAAAGAAACAGCAGGGACAGAGTACATTTCTTCTTTTAAGGGCATGACTCAGAAGATGAGACTTCTGTTTTGTTCACCTCTCTCTGTAGCCAGATTCAAAGTCTTCAGCTAAAAATCAGGGTTTCAGTTATTTAAGAAGAAAAGAATGGTTATTTGTGTACCAGCAACATTTTTTGCTCCAGGCATCACTCTATTTTTCAGCCTTATCTGTAGTTATTTTCTACATGAACCTCAAGTCAGTTCAGACTTACTAATTTTCCTAAAAAACACCTTATGATTTCTTGCCATTGTGTCTTGCTCCTCTTTTTTCTCATTTAAATTATATTTATTCTTTTTCCCCCTTCTCTTATTCAAATCCTTCTTGAAGCCATCCTAGATCTTATATATATATATTTTTATCTTTTAAAACTTTATTTATACATAGGGAGGCCTGTAACCTCCGTAACTAAATTGCAGGTACATCTCTATTTTATTTGTTTATTTTTAAATTGCAGACTGTTTCTGTAACAGAATCCAAAGAAAGCATTCTTGGTGGAGTGCTAAAAGTGCTACTACACAGCATGGCCTGTAACCAAAGTGCAGTTTATCTACAACACTGTTTTGCTACACAGAGAGCCTTGGTTTCAAAGGTGGGTTATTTTATACCTGCAGTGTTGTCAGACTTTGTTTTCTTTGTTAACATTGTCTAAGATCATTTGACACATTCATTGGTTAATATATGTAATAATATATTAATGAATATGTGTAGTTAAAATTTAAATAATAACCTAAGATGCTTGATTCTTCTTTGCCTCTCTACTGCTGCCTGCCTTTTGGAATTTTTCATTTATTCGAATCACCTTTAACCAGTTCTGGTTTAAAAAACAGTAACTTGGATGTGGAGAAGGGCCTGAAATTAATAGCCAATCTTAAATGTGGGGCTTCTCTTGTTTTCTCTCCACTTGGTTTTGTTTTTTAAAAAAACTCAATTTATAGAATTCAATATATAAGCAATTCAACCCACTGAAATTATTTTATGATGAATGGAAAAGAAGGTGTGTGTTTGTTCAACTGCTTTAAATACTTACTTCTTATATTTGTTTTCCCTCAGAGATATGTATATTCTTAAATTTTGAAGGTAGCTATTTCATTTTAATCATCCTAGAAGATGGAGTGCAGAGACATTGATGAAAATAACTTATGTATTATTTTGTAATAAAGGTAGAATTCATGTATGTTGATTACTAAGTGTTTTATGCACATTCTGATAGAAGCTTCACAGCAATCTCTTGTAGATATATTAGGCCTATATTGTGGATGAGAAAACTTGTCCAAGGTCACACTACTAGTTAGTAAGTGGCATAATCAACATTTGAACCCAGTTTGACTCTGTGTCTCACACTATTAACTATTAGCTAATATCGTCCTAACCATTCTTTTAATTTCTGGGCTATATTAGCAAATTTCTGGGCTGTATTAACAAATCTCCAGCTCAGATTGTATTAACATATCTCAGGAACTTTTACTGTAAAAATTCAGTGGTGGTTTGTTGTTGTTTTACAGTTTCCTGAACTCTTATTTGAAGAAGAGACAGAGCAGTGTGCTGATTTATGCCTCAGGCTTCTCCGACACTGTAGCAGTAGCATCAGTACAATACGGTCACACGCCAGTGCCTCCCTTTACCTTCTAATGAGGCAAAACTTTGAGATTGGGAATGTAAGTATTTAATCATGAAAGTTCTCTGTATTCATAATGAAATATAACTTCTGCTGATAGTTATTAAATCAGTTTTGGGAGAGCATGGAGTTTTTTGTATATTTTAAGTCTGATCATAGGCTATCTTGATATTTCTCATTCTGTGTATATCTTACAAAAATCCAAATCTCTAATTGTGTGCATATCATATGTATGTATGTATGTATGTATGTATATTAGTACACACTTAGAATATAAATGTACATTGAGCAATTTTAAATTTTAATTGTCCCTAAGTCAAAAGAAATAAAAGTTTAAGTATCTTGGCTTGATATTTTACAATTACATGTTACAGCCTTTGAAGAATTCCATTTTTTCATTTAAGTCTTATTATATGTTATATTCATGTGTTATATTTTTCCTTTTGAGTCAAATATTTAGTTCATTTATTTTTACGTATGTAAGTATTTAAGGCCTTGAATTTTCCTTTAAGCACTATGTTTGGCATCTCCTTGGTTCTAATATTTAGTAATCTTATCATTTCAGTTTGTATTTTCTTTTTAACCCAAAGAGTTGAGTAGCCTTTTTGTTTCAAAGTTTTGGCTGGTTCCAGTGACTCACACCTTTAATCCCAACACTTTGGGTGGCCGAGGAAGGAAGATTGCTTGAGGCCAGGAGTTTGAGATCAGCCTGGGTGACATAGTAAAAAACCCTATCTCTGCAAAAAAATACTAGCCAAGCTGGGTGGCCCATGCTTGTGGTCCCAGCTACTCAGGAGGCTGAGGTGAGAGGCTCCCTTTGAGCCCAGGAGTGTGAGGTTGCAGTGAGCTATGAACACACCACTGTACTCCAGCCTGAGTGACAGAGTGAGATCCTATCTCAAAAAAAAATTGTTTTAATGTTAATTTTCAGCTTTATTACATTGTGATTGTACAGTGTATATTCTGTTTCTCCCTTTCTTTACTGTGGATCTGTGTATTTGTGTGTCTAAATATAATCTATTTTTATGAGTGTTCTACAAAAAATCTTTAAAAGGGGAGTATTTCTGTTTTCAGAATATTGAGTTAAACATATACCAGATAAATACACCTTATTAATCACATAGACTCCGTATCATTGTTTTTTTTCCACTTGGTAGAAGTAAATTAAAGCCTATAACTGTGTTTGTCTGTTTCTCCTTCAGCTTTTATTTGGTGTACTAATACTCATAACTACTATATTTTCTTAAGAATTTTTCTCCTTTGGAATTTAAAAGAACTTGTGTTGGTTTTATTTAAAACCTTTATTCTATTTTATTTTTTGGCCTGAATTTCATCTCTTATGGTATTAAGATTTTGACCTCTGCTTTCTTTTTAATTTGAACTTACTTTATTTGCTTTTGCCTGTTCTTTAATTTTCACTTTATTTTAAGTGTGCCTCTCATATACAACATAAGAGTTGAGTTTTGCTTTGTGATCCAACCTTTAATTGAATGAAACCTTTCATACTTGTTATTATATTACATATGTCCTGGAATCCTATTTTATTATTTTGTTATGCCTTTCCCTCTTGCCTCCCCTTTGAAAAAAATGTGTGTTGGTTGTTTTCATCTTACACTGTATGGTCTGTTTACCTTGTTTTGGGGATGTAGTGTTCATCATATTTAGCAAAATTTCTGGTTTTGCTCTAATGGTTGCCTTTATAGTCATATAATACCCCTAGTCCTCTATTTCTTTAGATCATGCATTCTCAACCAGGGCAGTATTACCACCAAGGGAGTGAAAATTGGTTTTTGTGGAGGATGAGAAAAATCTTAGCTTATGGTCCTCCAGAGCTCAACACTACCCAACAACATGGCATTGCTTAGTATTTATTTCTCTCATTGGTGTTATTGGGTATCACATGAGCAGCAGTGACATTAAGTTCTTGGAAAATAAAAAACAAAATGTATGCAAAATTGGGTTATAAAACTGGAGAATAAATGACTGTGATTGGAGACTTTTAATCAATTGCTTGATCTCAGTCATATGGCAAGAGGTTGCTTCCATTGGCTGCCTTGTGGATATTGTTTATGTTTGGTTCTCAGTGCATTCCTGTGTGACTTGGGCTTTGAAAATTAAGCCCAAGAAAAAAACTTTCCAATTTATTACTTCATTCTACAAAAGTTATTCAAGCCATTTTTAATCATGTCAGTTGCTGAAAAGAAAAAAGTCAACAATATCTAAATGAATATATAGTAGCCAGAACTTATTTTCTTTAGTCAAGCAAATAGTGAAAGTTCACTGAAATATTTTTAAGAAATTGATTTTTAATTCTTTTGCTGGATAAGTAGCAGTTTTGAATGGTTTAAAAAAATTGATTACATTGCTGCTTTTGTAGTTATATAAGTTGCTAATTTATTTGTGTAATTTGATACATTACAGTTTATTTAAGCTAAAAGATTATATTAAAAGTTTTTCAGAAAACCAGCCTATAAAGGTAAGCTAAATGTAAATCATTTACAGATTTTTAACTTAAAATTTTTATCTAGTCATTCATAACCTTGCATCGAGTAAAAAGAGTAAGCTTTATATTTACTTTCTTATGTGTATATAAATCCAGATATACATAGAGTGCATAAACAGATGTATACATCTCTGATATTAAAATATCATAGGGATGTAATGAGAAAAATTGTTCAAAAAGATTTATAAGAGGGACAATAATGAAAAAAAATTGAGAAACTCTACTTGAGATAAGTATCTATTAACTCCCTTTAATGAACAGTAATAAAATTGCTGATTTTCTTTCTCTCCTCCACCCTGTCATTCTTTGTACCTCAGTGTTTCAAAAAAGTATCTTTCTTACTGTTTACATTTGTATTGTTGAATCTGATTCACTTGATTTAATTGCCACCTTCAAATAACATTGTTTTATGTCTACTGTAGATTGTTAAGTACTTCTTTCCATCTCCTTTCTCACCCTCCTAGTTATTTCTTAGCTGTAACATTTCAGTCTTAGTTCATAGTCTTAGTTGTAAAATGAAATATTGCTTACCACCAGTTTTTTGGGGTTATAATTATCTTTTATTTAGCTAAATGTCCTCATCAAGGTTCTTAGGAGTAATATTTTCCAAGTGGTGTTTTGTTTTTTTTTTTTAGTAGAGACAGGAACTCACTTTGTTGCCCAGTCTGGTCTTGAACTCCTAGGCTCAGGCAGTCCTCCCTGCATGGCCTCCCAAAGTGCTGGGACTGCAGATGTGAGCCACCTCGCCCTGCCCGCCCCACTCACCTCACTTTTAAAAATAGAGACAGCGTTTCTTCCTGTCACCCAGGCTAGACTGCAGTGGCATGATGGTACTTCACGGTAGCCCAGAACTCCTGGGCTCAAGCTGTCCCCCTACCTTGTCCACCCAGAGTGTTGGGATTATAGGCAGTAACCATTGCACCCGGCCAGTTTTCCTAGTTCTTGATTGTTTAAAGTTGTCTGTACTTGTAGGACAGCAAGGGTGGTTATGAAATTTTTGCCTTATACTTTGAATAATAATAAGCATGAGAAAAATCAGCAAAACTTATCAGATAAAAACACCTCATAGGAAAAAAGGGTACTTGAGTACCATTGTCTTCTGACATTAAATATTGTTGTAGATGCATTGAAAGGTAGCCTGATATTTTTCTCTGTTTTAAATAATGTTTTTTCCTCCAGCTGCTCATGAGATTTTCTTTATATTTACAATTAAATGCCTTTTCTAGAATATTTGTCTTAGTATTGAAAAGGCTGCCGGGCGCGGTGGCTCAAGCCTGTAATCCCAGCACTTTGGGAGGCCGAGACGGGCGGATCACGAGGTCAGGAGATCGAGACCATCCTGGCTAACACCGTGAAACCCCGTCTCTACTAAAAAAAACTACAAAAAACTAGCCGGGCGAGGTGGCGGCGCCTGTAGCCCCAGCTACCCGGGAGGCTGAGACAGGAGAATGGCGTGAACCCGGGAGGCGGAGCTTGCAGTGAGCTGAGATCCGGCCACAGCACTACAGCCTGGGTGACAGAGCGAGACTCCGTCTCAAAAAAAAAAAAAAGAAAAAAGAAAAGGCTTAGCTTTTTCAATTACATCTTTATCCTAGCCAACTAT
Source organism: Piliocolobus tephrosceles (assembly GCF_002776525.5). Lineage (NCBI taxonomy): Eukaryota > Metazoa > Chordata > Mammalia > Primates > Cercopithecidae > Piliocolobus > Piliocolobus tephrosceles. The sequence continues at coordinate 159,664,193 of NC_045434.1, forward strand.
ATTTTATCACCATACTCTCAGTGCCTACTATGTAGTGTGACATATT
>NC_045434.1:159664338-159735260 GCF_002776525.5 Piliocolobus tephrosceles
TATTTTATCACCATACTCTCAGTGCCTACTATGTAGTGTGACATATTTACTGAGTTGAATTCTTTTATTTATTTATTTTTTTTTGAGACGGAGTCTCGCTCTATCGCCTAGGCTGGAGTGCAGTGGCTGGATCTCAGCTCACTGCAAGCTCCGCCTCCCGGATTTACGCCATTCTCCTGCCTCAGCCTCCCAAGTAGCTGGGACTACAGGCGCCTGCCACCTCGCCGGGCTAGTTTTTTGTATTTTTTAGTAGAGACGGGGTTTCACGGTGTTAGCCAGGATGGTCTCGATCTCCTGACCTCGTGATCCGCCCGTCTCGGCCTCCCAAAGTGCTGGGATTACAGGCTTGAGCCACTGTGCCCGGCCCTGAGTTGAATTCTTGAATTTTATCCTTAAAACTTTGGACAACTGCCTTAGGGGCATTTTAAGGAGAGGAGGAACATGTTCAGATTTGCATTTTACAGAAAGTTCCCTAGTGCTAGGTAGAGGTTAGACTGAGAGATTTGAAAGAAAAAGGCATGGAGATCGATTAGGAAGTTATTACAGTAATCCAAATAAGAAATGGTGAGGGTGTAAAATAAAGCAAAGGCATTGGGAATGGAGAAAGGATATATTGGATCACATTAGGAGATGGTGTAGATTTGGATTTATGGTATGAAAAATGAGAGGGGAGAATGAATAGATTTTTGGCATGACTACAAGAATAGTATCACTTTTTTAGATAATCAATAGGGAGAGAAGGTATTGCAGACATGCTGACTTTGTGGTACCTATGAGACATCCAGATGGTGCTATCTAGTAAACTATAATAGCCTGGAATTCTACAGAGAAATATCAGCTAGAGATGGAAACGTGTATATACTGGTCGAAGCAAAGATATGGATGAGGCTCTTTAGAGTATGTTAAGTGAGAAAAGTTTTTTGACAGCATCTTTGGGAATACTGGTATTTAGGAAGGACATCCAAGGAATGAAACAGAAAAAGAGTTGAAAAAGAATAGAAAACCAGGATAAAGTGGTGCCACTGAAGATAAGATAGGAGATTTTCAAGGAGAAAGTAATTTACATATACAAAGATATGAAGTAGAATATTGAGCAAAAAATATTGGATGTGACAATTGATATATTATCACCAATAATCTCTTAAGAATGATTTCATGGTAGAGAATGATGGAGCAGAAATGAATTTACACTAAAAAGAAGGAAGAATGTAAGTTATAAGCTGTTAAAGGCGTCACTCCAAGAGATTCTGCCTTACATTACTTTACGCATGATGTGTGTTAAATTGTTTTCATCATAGTGTGGATGTCATGAAATGGACTAGAATTTAAATACTCCATCTACCATTTAAGAATCTTATAATGTCAATCAGGCTATTTAACCTCATCTGTAAAATGTTATATTAATAACATATGCCCATAATAAGTAAATGTGAAGACATAAGCAGAATTTCCCTTTTTTTTGGTTTTTTTTTTTTTGAGACGGAGTCTAGCTCTGTCACCCAGGCTGGAGTGCTGTGGCCGGATCTCAGCTCACTGCAAGCTCCGCCTCCCGGGTTCACGCCATTCTCCTGCCTCAGCCTCCCGGGTAGCTGGGACTACAGGCGCCGCCACCTCGCCCGGATAGTTTTTGTAGTTTTTTTAGTAGAGACGGGGTTTCACCGTGTTAGCCAGGATGGTCTCGATCTCCTGACCTCGTGATCCGCCCGTCTCGGCCTCCCAAAGTGCTGGGATTACAGGCTTGAGCCACCGCGCCCGGCCCATAAGCAGAATTTCTAATTCAACTCTTAACACATGACTTCTTAAAATCCTGTTTTGTAGTACATTATTCAGAACAAAATTCTAAGTTTTACATCCTTTCTAAAATAAGATTTTGATATGCATATTTTATTACTTTAAAAAATATTTTGCTTAGAGTGGTATTTTTTCACTAAATATACTTTTAGCAAGGAAAAATAGACTTTTTAAAGCTTTTTAATATTAAATATTGACTGGACAATTTTTCTGTTACAGAACTTTGCCAGGGTTAAAATGCAGGTAACAATGTCACTATCCTCCTTGGTGGGCACATCTCAGAATTTTAATGAAGAATTCTTAAGACGTTCTCTAAAGACTATATTGACATATGCTGAAGAAGATCTGGAATTGAGGGAAACAACATTTCCTGATCAGGTCAGAAATGCTACTTTCTAGATCATTAATTGAAATAGGCTTGTTAAATAGGCACTTTCCAAATTGTTAAATCAAAAATTGTTTTTTGCTGGAGGATCATTTATTTCATTTTGAATCCACACATCATGTGCCATAAATAGGACTGAATCTTTTTGTTTTAGTCAGCTACCCTTCTTTTTGGAAATAATTAATTCTTTGGTGTTTAGTTCTGTGCACTTATAATAAGTAGAACAGTAGACTTGGACAGTACAGACAAAGCTTTCTGCCAAAACGTTCCTACTTATTAATCAAATAATAATATGCCTTATAAACTAAAGTTTCTACAAACTGCCTTTTAGTAAAATCAGAAATATGGAGAGAATTTTCCTTTTGTATTCTTGTATTTCCTATATCCCTCTGTTTTATTTCTACTTATAGTTCTGCTTGTTTCCAGGTGAAAGAACAAAAAATATAGATAGTCTGCTGAGGAATTTATATAAAGTTTACTACACTTCACTTACCATATCCCCACATACCTGTACTTTACAGAACCATATCAATATCATACAACTTGTTTTGAAATCTTTAGATATTTATCTGAAATATCTCTGAAACTAATTTGGTTATTATGGATGAATGACAATTCAAGAATGTTTTTCATATCATTCTCTGCTGCAGGTCCAGGATCTGGTTTTCAATCTCCATATGATTCTTTCTGATACTGTGAAAATGAAGGAACACCAGGAGGATCCTGAAATGTTGATTGATCTAATGTACAGGTAGCATTTATTTGATTCATTTATGCTTTGTATAAGGGACTTAGTAAGACATACAGTAAGCATTAGATGAAAAAAATAAACACACGAAAGTGATTTGTGATGATTTTTCTGTATTTACATTCTTTATTGTTTTTATATTTATGTATTTTTTACTTTTTTGTAGAGATGGGGCTTCACCATATTGCCCAGGCTGGTCTTGAACTCCTGGGCTCAAGAGATCCGCCTGCCTTGGCCTCCCAAAGTTCTGGGATTACAGATATGAGCCACCCCACCTGGCCTTGAGTGATTTTTCCAATGGTAGATTGAAAGTCCAAATGCATTTTTTCCAGGCGGCATCTTCAGATCTTCTGTGTCTCTTCTTTTAAGAACAATGCAAATATACTTATTGATTATCAAAAATAAGAGGATTTTTAAAAATATTCATAACACACATTTAACACCTTGGTGTCCTGGGCCCCAGACTTCCTTTAAAGGCCCATACCAATATTTTAAATGTAAAACTCAGTCTTTTAAGAAGAAAATACAGTATATGAATGTTTTACCGTAACATTAATTACCTTTTTTCAATACAATTATGACTAAAGAATGATATTTCTAAGGGCACATTTTGAAAACTCCATAATTTTTATTGTATTAACAATTTAATAGATACAATAGTAAAGCTTAAGAATTTTTCTCTGTCATATGACCCTCTGTTTCTACAATTTTGGAGTTCATTAAAAGCACAAATAAAACAATTTAATCTCTTTGAAATAAAGTTGATGTAATAAAAGTACCTTTTAGAAGTCTTCTTTTTTCCTTGCATATAAAACTTCTCTATATTTCTATAATGAACACATAAATTTCCATACTTTTTCCCTTAACTGATTATTTCCTTAATGGTCAGATTTTAATATGGCATATTTCTTTTTTGCCCCTCCTGCCCTCCCCCGCCCCGCCCACTGATATTATCCATTCCGTAGGCCACAGTTATTTCTCTAAGCCTGCATAGTGACATTTTCATACTACTTTAAAACTAAATAGGTTGTGCACAGTATCAAAAACCTATCTAGGTAAACTCTGAGTGAGCTAGCTAAACTCCCTCCCAGCTTGGGAAGCATATACTAATGGAGAAGAATTTCTGTTCTAATTAGAATTGCCAAGGGTTACCAGACCTCTCCAGATCTGCGATTGACCTGGCTGCAGAACATGGCTGGCAAGCACTCAGAACGAAGCAATCATGCTGAAGCTGCACAGTGTCTAGTCCACTCAGCAGCACTTGTTGCTGAATATTTGAGCATGCTGGAGGACCGGAAATATCTTCCTGTGGGATGTGTAACATTTCAGGTAGGAATCTTCCAGATGTACATTAAATCAAGGTATGTCTTTTTTTGGTTTTAGCTTTTTCTCACTGGTGTTGAGATTTTTTTAGTTCACAGGGAAAACTTAAAGACTTAAGCCAATGCTTCACAAGGTAGATTAACATTTCACAGTGATTGTCATTAATACATTTTTAAGGAGTACTTCTTGTTAATTCTCTTTCCACAGTTTCTTACCTCTGAATTATCAGCACTATGCTTATTTTTTCTTTTTGTCTTTACTGCCTTGTAATCAGTTACATACTTTAACATCTGTGGAAATGTATTACTGAGAATCAAAATTCAGTAGAAATTCTTAATTGGCTTTTACTTAACATAGCAGATATACCAACATTCTCTTTTCCCTACATAAAATATTAGTACATTTTATGACTAATACCATGACTCACAGATGAGTTTGCCTTCTAGTAGGGTACATAGTTCTGACCCACTAGTTGAATTCTTTGCTTACCAAGGGTCAGTTATGCTTTGCTTTTCTTCACAACCTGTTAATGGTAGGTTTGGGATATTATAAAATTTAGTTAAATGTTTTATCTTCTGATGAAATCAGAATGCAAAAAGAAAGTTACTGTTTCTCTGATAACAAAGTTGAAAGTTTTACAAAGACTCAGGAAAGGTGAATCTCCAAAACAATTGCTGTTGAATTAACTGTGGGCCAAATAGGTTGGGGGAGAGGAAACTCCTAAAATTCTAGAATAATTTGATAATCGATTTAAGTTTAAGTTTTCACTCAAAAGAAACCAAAACTTGAAATCTTTAAAAAGAATGTTGCCTTTTGGGTATTTACCCATAAGAGATTCCGTGGAAATCTGATCTGGAAACCCATACACACAAAGAGAAGGCCTTAGATCTACTTCAAAAGTTGGTAAGTGAGTGTACATCTACTGTACATGTTTAGGAGGTTAAAATAAAATAAGGTATGTATGCATCATTTCTTTTTTAGAAATAATGGCTGATTGCAATCTCATTGAATAAGAGGGCTTTTATTATACTTGAGTTTTTGTATTAACTCCGTGTATATTAGATAAGAGACCATTTTTGTACCTTTTTTCCTTTATAGAGAGTTTTGAGAAGATCAATTAAATAAATGAAAAAGGACTATTGATACCTTCTTAGATGTCCTATGTCATATTACAATTTCCTTTAGCCCATGATATTTCTTAATTTTCTTTCATACCACTTTTTATTAAGAGAAAAGTTATCTAGCAGTGGTGTTTTCATTTTATCATCTTCAAAATACAGAAAGTTTTTGGAGATTTATCTTTTACCTTTATATTACTCTCCTTTTTTTTAACCTAACCTGATAGTTACAGTTCATCTTCAGTTATTTCTTTTTATACATTTTTATGCTAGAAAATTCTGTTTCAAAAACCTTTTCAATTTATTTTTTCCCTAGAATATTTCATCTAATGTTTTAGAAGAATCTGCGGTCTCAGATGATGTGGTATCTCCAGATGAAGAAGGTATCTGCTCTGGAAAATACTTTACTGAGTCAGGACTTGTGGGATTACTGGAACAAGCAGCTGCTTCTTTCTCTATGGTAGATGACTCTTGTTAATTCTTTTTCCAGAGTTTCATACCCCTAATTATCAATGACATGTGTATTTATTCTCTCTGTCTTATGATCCTGCTTTTCTTTAAAGATAATTTGTTCTGGACCCGGTATGGTGGCTCATGCCTGTAATCCCAGCACTTTGGGAGGCCAAGATGGGAGGATTGCTCTAGTCCAGGAGTTGAAGACCAACCTGGGGAACATAGTGAGATACCATCTCTACAAAAAATTAAAAGTTCACCAGGCATGGTGGCTCATGCCTGTGGTCCCAGCTACTTGAGAGGCTGAGGTGGGAGGATTGCTTGAGCCCAAGAGGTTGCAGCTGCAGTGAGCTATGATTATGCTGCTGTACTCCAGTCTGGGCAACAGAGTAAAACTCTGTCACCAAAAAAAAAAAAATTGTTTTTTATTCCAGGTCCCCTAAAAACTATCTAGGAACTGATTTTCTTTCTAGATTCATTATTGGCTTACTCCTTTTCATCTTAATAATCTGTCACTTCCCCCAGTGTTCCAGTGGTTTGGCTCACTGCAGCATCAAACTCCAGGGCTCAAGGGATCCTCCCACCTTAGCCTCCTGAGCAGCTGGGAATACAGGGGCACACCATCACGTGTGGCTAATTGTTTTATTTTTTGTAGGGATGGGGTTTCACTTTGTTGCCCAAGCTAGTCTCAAACTCCTGACCTCAAGTTATGGTCCCCTGATCAGCCTCCCAAAGTGTTAGGATTATAGGCATGAGCCACTGTGCCCAGCCCACCAGTGTTTTTCATTTGCTTGTTTATGAACCAGCATGTGATTTGTAGCAGATATTTTTTGGTTCATAAAACTTTTACTGCCAAATATTTTCTAAAACCTTTAAGTTAAAAAACATAGTAAAACAAAACAGAAAATCTCTGAGTGATATAAGTTCCTAGTTGGTAGACTGATGGGGCTCTATAAATAGATCTTGTCTAATGGATGAAATGGAGAATCTTCTTTCCAGCATGATGGGCATTGCCTTGGTGTCCAAGAAAGTTATGACCACTCATTCCATTGGTTGCATAGTAATCCTCATTAGGTAGTTATCGGAGCCCTGGACCTTACTCTTTAATGAACTGCATCCTGAATCCCTTACCTGACTATGCTACCATGCTATAACCCCAGTCTTGTTCTCTTCCATCCGTATGTGAAGAATTAAAGCAGTGAGATAAAACCCAGATGGGATGTTTATTGGAGAAAGAAAAGATAGTTAGCTGAATTCATGCTCACCTTCTTTAACCATGTTGATAGGATCACTTACTTCCTCTGACTTTTCTGCTGAATGTTTAGTGTCCCAGCACCCAAGGTTTAGGAGACACTGAGGTTCATGTTAGGGTAAGAAAGAAGCTTGAGGTAATATGCAATGCTGCCCTCTTTCCCCTTTTTCACTTCTGTTGGGAATTGATTCGTTCTTCACCAGGCCTTATCCCTATCCTGCAATATATTGATTAAGGGTAAATTTAGAAGGCCTACTGCCAAAGTTCAAATCCTGGCTCTGCCATTTAGTAGTTGTGTTACTTCAGGCACAAATTATTTAACCTCTTGGTGCCTCACTTATCTATTAAATACATCTAATAATAGTACCTACCTCGTAGGAATGTTTTTAGGATTAAGTAAGTTCATGTATTTAAAGTGCTTATCACAGCTCCTGGCTCCAAGTAAGTACTAGTGTGTTTACTCTTACCATCATTTTCATCATTACTGGCAATTGTGAGACTCTTAAGAGTATTTTTGCAGATTTAAAATATTAGGTGTCAATCCTCTTTTAAAATGTTTGCCTCTAAGGACCTTGACCATTCCAATTCCATCCCTACACTTGTCTAAGCTAGCAGGGGGCAAGGTTTTTTTGCTATTGGTGGAATGTTTTAATTAGCATAACTCTGTGTGTTTGTATGTGTGTGATTTTAATAATTCACAGTAGTGCATTTAGATTGGGGGACAGTAACCTATATTATTAAAATTCTTTTGCAGTTGTATATGATTGTAAATTTTATTCGTTTTCAATTAATCTGATTTTAGTTAAAATAATTACTGGAGCATTTTAGTTACACTAAACATATTTCACTAGTACAACTACATTATTGTTTAATTATACTCCTACAAACATACTGGGAAATATAAGGACCATGTGTTTTTCTTTGGGAAAATATGTTTGCTGATCTGTGAAGCAATGAGGACTCAATGGCTTTTGGAAAACATCTCTCTCTTCTCTTACTACAACACCAATCCATTATTAAATATAAAGGATGGGTCAAGCCCATGCCTCACGCCTGTCATCCCAGTGCTTTGGGAGGTTGCATAATAATTCTGGGATTACTGTGCAAGGTGGGAGGATTGCTTGAGGCCAGGAGTTTGAAACATTTGAAACCAGCCCGCTCAATGTAACAAGACCCCCATCTCTATAAAAAGTGAAAAAATTAGCTGGGCATGGTGGTGAGCACCTGTAGTCCTAGCTACTTAGGAGGCTGGAGTGGGAGGATTGCTTGAGGTCAGGAGTTGAAGGCTGGAGTGAGCTATGATCACACCACTGTACTCCAACCTAAAAAACAGAACAAGACCCTGTTTCTTATTAATTAAAAAAAAAAAAAAAAAGGATAAAGGATAGAAGACCAATACAAACACATCTTGTCTCTCACTCTGATTATGTGATTATAACCATAGCAACCAGTGGCCAACTAGCCCACAGTGGAAGGAAATCTGGTGGCTCAGAACTTTCTATGCTTTATTAAAGATTTGTGATTTTTTTCCATAGGAGATTTACAATAGGAGATTGCCTGTGTCAGCTTAATATTTTGGAAAAGTAAATGATTTTTGTGTCCCAGGAGGCCACGGGTTATCTGATTATAGGAGAATTGGGTATCTGTGACCACTGTAATATTAAATTTATTTTTCCGCTGCTCAGAATTAGTTTCTGCAAAAGTTTACATGCATAGATAAGTATACATGCATACATTAGCCTTAGTGAAGTAATTATTGGGCAGATAAAAGGAAAATGCCCAATTCAAATTATAGAAATATAAATATGCACATATGTGTATGTGTATATATTAATATACACATACATACACATATCTGCATACATACCCATTTATCCAGAGGAGAATATACATTGGAAAATTCTTTTTATTAAGCCTTAATACAGTTAAAAAGTAGTATTTGTTTTTGTTTCCTATTGGAAAAGCTCCAGTGGTATTATCTTCCCCCCGCCCACCCCCCCGAGATGGAGTCGCACTCTGTCGCCCAGGCTGGAGTGCAGTGGCGCGGCCTGGGCTCACTGCAAGCTCCGCCTCCTGGGTTCACGCCATTCTCCTGTCTCAGCCTCCCGAGTAGCTGGGACTACAGGCGTCTGCCACTACGCCCGGCCAATTTTTTGTATTTTTAGTAGAGACGGGGTTTCACCGTGCTAGCCAGGATAGTCTCAATCTCCTGACCTCGTGATCCACCCTCCTCGGCCTCCCACAGTGCTGGGATTACAGGCGTGAGCCTCCGCGCAGCCTCAGCGGTATTATCTTAATAGAAATATTGCAAATTCGTATAATTACTTTACTTTCTTATTGATGTAAAAGAAAGCAACATCTTATAAAATTTTTTCTTATAGGCTGGCATGTATGAAGCAGTTAATGAGGTTTATAAAGTACTTATTCCTATTCATGAAGCTAATCGGGATGCAAAGAAACTATCCACAATTCATGGTAAACTTCAAGAAGCATTCAGCAAAATTGTTCATCAGGTAATGATTCCAATTTCTAGCTTCACTATTAAGGGAAAAAACTGTCCGAAAGCATTAATGTTGTTTTGTACTGATGTCAAACTAGATCCCGTGAGATGACCGTTTTAATCAGACTACCAATGAACGGTCAAAATGATAGTTCATGGCCAAAGCAAAGCTCAGTAACCAAAGTAATGGTGGTCATCATAAACTATCCGCATAGTTTTTTTTTTCATTTTTGAATTATTAATTAAGTTTTAAAATATTGTGATTTTTGTTTCACAAGGTAGATCATATTTCAGCTTTTTAAATTAAATGATGTGAAACTAATAAACTACTAATATTTTTAATGACTGCAACTGAACTTTATTTTTCCTAGATGTTTACATTCAATCATCCTTTGATATATTTCTAATACAAAAATATTATTTTGTGAAAATAATGAATAAAATGGTTGTCTTAATATATATTTAATTCTAATAGTATTTCATTACTTTATAGTTCATTATGGAATCTACATATTATCACTAAAATTAGAATCAAATTAAACTTAGTTTTAAAATGAAGTACACTACTAGCAGTTGATTTCTTTGAAACTAAATCCTTGGCTTCATTGAAATACTGCAAAATATCCTATGGAGTCTCCTCCTCCTCCACTTTTCTGTTCCCTTCCCCTTGCTACCCTACTATTACCTACTGCTGCCAGTGTCAAAGGAGGTGGAGTATGACTATCCACTTTTGTATTCAGTATTAGTCCTACTTTGTTACCTATCAGCTTGATCTCTTCTTTTTTGCAATGAATTAAGCTGCTCTAAATGAACTGATTAATCTGAAAAGCCTTTGACAGTCTAAGAACAGGGCTGCTATCCTGTGAAGTCAGGATTTTATTGTCATCTATTAAAATGTTAAAGTTGAAAAATATTGATTAGGTTTCATGACCGTAACACGTAGGTCTTTTAATAATCAGTTGTACATATACTGTCACAGGAACCTCAAGCCAGTTTCTAGAGCTGTAAATTGCAAATTATAAATGTTAGGTCTGGCACATTTAGAGCTAGTCGTTTCTGAGAAACTTTCAGCCATTTGTGTCATTGGCATTTGAGCATAGTTGCAATTTGTATTTTAATTTATCCTGGATACTTAGTGAAGTGCCGCTCACATTAGTTAGAGATCACTTAAACATGTAAATGGAACAAGCAGCTGGCTCTCTTTCCCTAAAATTTATACTTTCACTTAAAGTTTTTAAAAGGCAAAATTTTAGCCACTGGGTTTTGACCAAGCAATTTATGAAATTATTGCAGGTCTTAAGTAAATGAATATGCTGTTTAAAATATCCTGCTGTCTTCTACTTATGGAGAAGAATTTATGGTATATGGTGCCTTTGGCCTTTTTTGTTCTTTTTAAACAGTTTTTTTATGACTTGCCCTTTTTTACTTTTTATTATACAGAGTACTGGCTGGGAGGTAGGTAATGTTTTAGTTAGTTAAAGACACTAATAGATTGATTTTATAAGATTTCTTATGCCAATGCTTTGCCCACATGTGCTAGCTGTGGGCATTCTGTTGCTATCTGCTATCAACTGAATTCATTAACCAAAGAAATTTTGTTAAAATATTTTAAGTTATTTTAAGAAATATCTTATTAAGAGGTTGTAGGCAGTGCATGGAAATCCATATGTTACACTAATGAGATTCTTTGGTAAATGAGCCACTTTGTCATCACTTTAGTTTTTATCCTTTGAAGCATTTCTCTCATCAACATTTATACACAGATTTCTTTTTTTAACCATATTGTTTCACCTCATTTTACAGAGGTCGATTTATGTGTTATTGCTCAGAGGTGTAAATAGAAAATACTCTATTTCATCTGATCTCAGATGGCATCAATTACAAAACATGCTAGTATTTTATATGCCTTTAAGAAAGGAAAAAAAAAATCCCTGTGTGTTAAGACAAGATATCCTATTAGTTGAAAGATGAATACCAACTATAAAAGCATTAAAATGTGGGCAAAAAAAGTACATTTTAGAATTGATGAGATACTGTGTTAATTTGATCTTGAGTCACTTCACCTTGACTATAAGCACTACTGAGGAAAGAAATTCACTTTTGTCATTTGAATTTTGTTGGGGAGAGAGATAAAGAAATTAAAAGAACTTATAATTTAATTTGACCTCATATTCTGACAGCATTTGATATATTGTTTGATAAGACTACACATGCTTCCTTTTATGTAGTAGTTAAGACTCACAAAAAGGTTTATGAGCCGGGCGCGGTGGCTCAAGCCTGTAATCCCAGCACTTTGGGAGGCCGAGACGGGCGGATCACGAGGTCAGGAGATCGAGACCATCCTGACTAACACGGTGAAACCCTGTCTCTATTAAAAAATACAAAAAACTAGCCGGGCGAGGTGGCGGGCGCCTGTAGTCCCAGCTACTCGGTGAGGCTGAGGCAGGAGAATGGTGTAAACCTGGGAGGCGGAGCTTGCAGTGAGCTGAGATCCGGCCACTGCACCCCAGCCTGGGTGACGGAGCGAGACTCCGTCTCAAAAAAAAAAAAAAAAAAAGGTTTATGTAAATACAATCTTACCTGAAAAAAATGCCAGGAAAAATTGATTACCATTATTTTAAATGTTTCTGCAAAGGAAATAATTCTATAAAATATGCCCTAATTTATTTTGATGAGGTAAAGCAAGGTAGTAATAAGTCAGGTTTATTTAAAACTAGGTATATTTGTGAAGTTGTGTGCTTTGCCTCTCCCTTGTTGTCAGATTTACGTTGATCGAACAGCTTAGGCTTCTCTTTTTGGGTTTGCATTGGAATCCTTGTTTTAAGCCCCAAATAGAAAACCTTGGGAATAAATATTACTGCTGAATAGTACCCAAGTCTTGTTTTTCTTTAGATGAAGCCAGTACTTTTATAAATCTACCTTAGTTCTCTGTATATGACTGTATTAATACTCAAAATATAATCCTCATTCCTATGGCTCAGTTAAGAAATACATAAAGAGACTTGTCATGGTTATCTATGAGGTGATGAAACTCCTTATAAATTTCTTAACATGAAATAGAATTAGTTGAAAATTAGGCCTAAAATACCATATTGAAACCTCTGAGCAGTTTATTACTAGTTTCCGTGATGCTAAATCGACCCCTGAAAGGTATAATTTTCACTGGTTATGACATTAATATCATTCTGTCATCATGTTTATTGCATGGTAAAAGTCTCACAGACTTTATTTTCTTGTTTATATACTTGTCACTACCTTTTACTGGACCTTTAGCTTTGTAGCTGCTAAATTTGTTGCACGTTTGTTTTTTGCTTTTTCTTTGTAAAACTTAAATGAATGCCTGCATTTAAAAAATGTGTTTTCTACCATTTGCTGCTTGTTTGTTTTGAAATTTCTGTAATTAAAATGCTTTCTGTTTTCTCTTCTCTCTTGTCCCTGGTTGCTGACCCTACTCCCCACTTTTACTATTGTCTATTGTGGTAAGTTCTATCTTGTGGATATTTTTCTTTTTGACTCTATGAAAACTTCAGTAGTTTTGTTTTTTCTAAAAGCTATGTTTCCTAGCTAATTTTCTAGTATTCTGATAGAGCTCTCACTGGATTGAAGTCCAGTAAGGATAATCTGTACATTGTAGAAAGGCTCTTTGAATTGATAACTTGCTCCGCAACTTATAGGAAAACCCCATCTGGGCTTATATATTAGTCACATGTTTCACGTTTTTATTGTGCTCCTTGATTCAGTACAAATTATTTGAGTTGGCAAAGCTTTTAGGAGTGTGTGTGTGTGTGTGTGTGTGTGTGTGAGAAAGATAACTCTAAAACTTAGTTTTTCGGTAAAGTATTTACCACGCAAAATAATAAATCATGAACCTTTCAGGAATCATGTGACTGTTATCTCCTCTGGTAGTTTCAGTTCTTTAATGGCTGTTAAGTGTTCACTTTTATTTTTACTTTTCCCAAAGCCTTTTTGTGTTTCTCGAAATAGTAAGAAGTAAAAGCATGTTTGTTGTCTTTCAAAATGTTTGTTTTTTGAGATGGGGTCTCACTCCGTAATTCAGACTGGAGTGCAGTGGTGCGATCACAGCTCACTGCAGCCTTGACCTCCAGGGTTCAGGTGATCTTCCCACCTCAGCCTCCCGAGTAGCTAGGACTACTAATTTTTTCTATTTTTGTAGAGACAGGGTTGTGCCATGTTGCTCAGGTTGATCTCAAACTCCTGGCCCCAAACGATCCACCTGCCTCAGCCTCCCAAAGTGCTAGGATTATAGGAATGAGCCACCATGCGCAGCCTAAAAGCATGTTTTGAACACTTCTTTTTTATGATGCATGTTTAATTATTTTTAGCAGAAAAAGAAATGTTAAATTTCTGTATGAAAAGTTTTATAACCACTTTCTATGTTATGTATGTATATGTATTTATTTTTGTAATTATGTTTGTACCAGCCTGGACAATGTAGCGAGACCATCTCTACAGAAAATTAGAAAAATTGGCCAGGTATGGTGGTGTGCATCTGTACTCCCAGCTACTTGGGAGGCAGAGGCAGGAGGATTGCTTGAGCCCAGGCATCAAGGCTACAGTGATCTATGATGGTGCCACTGCACTCTAGGCTGGACGACAGAGTGAGACCCTGTCTTAGGGTTAGGGTTAAAAAAGAAAAGTTTGTTCAGTTATCAGATAGTGACCAATTTGTATTCAGAAGTACGCTAATACAAGTTTAAATTTTTCAGAAAAATTAAAACCCAAACAGTGATAACATAGTCATGTGATACTTTTTTTTTTCCTCAAAGATCACAACATATTTATTTAAAGAACACCACTACTCTAGTAAAATATATCTTACATTTTTCAGAAAGGCTAGAGAAGATCTCTACTAGATCACTAAGAAAATATAGATTACCCTAACTTTTGAGATTGACACGTGCAAAATAAGTATATCTTAACTCTCATTATTGAACTGAATGGACATGAATATGAGCCAGTATTTTGGTTTTTATATGTTCAGAAATACTGGCCATAGTTCTGGCTCAGTGGCTTCTGTTGGATTTTTATTTTCTTCAATCCACACTAAAGCTGAGTGAGATAAAGTAACACATCCAAGCAATTAAAAGACAAAACAGGATTAGAAACAGCAAATTATAATGAGCAGGGGGATCAACTCTGAAAGAAGGAAGTGAAATGAAAATTCAAGAATAGAACATAGTGAAAACAAGTACTTTTGGGTAGTTGAGTGGGTAAATGTAACACTCTAAAGAAGAAAGAACAGGTCAGGCGCAGTGGCCCACACCTGTAATCCCAGCACTTTGGGAGGCCAAGGTGGGAGGATCGCTTTAGTCCAGGAATTCAATACCAGCATGGTCAACATGGCAAAACCCATGTCTCTACCAAAAAAGAAACAACAAAAATTGCCGGGGCATGTACCTGTGGTCTCAGCTACTTGGAAGACTGAGGTGGGAAGATTGTTTGAGCCGGGGAGGTGGACTTTGCAGTGAGCGGAGACCACGCTGCTATGCTCCATCCTGGGCAACAGAACGAGACCCTGTCTCAAAAAAAAAAGAAATCAGAACATTGTAGGTATAAAACATCCATGAGCCTTTACCTCAGGAAGGTAAAGTTAGATATGAAGAAAGTTAAGGAAAACATAGTAAATGGGAAGAATCTTAATGTCTCTAAGAGGAGATACTTTCTGGTAGTTAGTGACTCCCTGATGACCCATATAGACCCATAACTGAGCACCTGATAATATATGCCATACCACTGATTTTTTTCTGCCCCTTATGCTACTTTTGAGAAGAAAAAGAAAGATACGAAAGCCCAGCATGGTGGCTCACACCTTTAATCCCAACATTTGGGAGGCCAAGGCGGGAGGATTGCTTGAGGCCTGAAGTTTGAAACCAGTCTAGGCAACACTGCAGGATCTCATCTCTACCAAAATAAATAAATAAATAAATTAGCTAGGCATGCCCCTGTGGTCCTAGCTACTTGGGAGACTGAAGCAGGAAGATCACTTAAGCCCAAGAGTTCGAGGTTACAGTGAGCTATGATCACACCACTGCAGTCTAGCCTGGGTGACAGAGTAAGACTCTGTCTTTTAAAAAGAAAGAAAAATATTGACAGCAAATATTTACTATGTAGATGATATTAGATGTGGTTTCTTTTTTCGGTACTGGGACATAAAATGGTCAGATAGGTCCTTCTGATAAGAAATGGAGTACAATATATCTTGGAAGAATGTGTTTTGTCAGTAAGCCACCAACCTGATTTTTATGCTGAAGTATAAAGGATATGCAAGCATGCAAAAATAATTGCAGTAGAGGATGGAACATAGAGGAAAACAGAACATAGGGAAGGAGGTAATCCTCAAAAGAATTTATTGAGGAAATTTGTAAGAATTCTCAAGAAAACACCAGAGAAGTGGACGATAGTTCAGGGGTTATACTAATGTCCTGGTGTTAATACCAGTATATATAGAATGTGGGGAACATAAAGCTTAATTAAGAGCTTGAGGCTTATGCCTATAATCCCAGCACTTTGGGAGGCTGAGGTGGGCGAATCACCTAAGGTCGGGAGTTTGATACCAGCCTGACCAACATGGAGAAACCCCGTCTGTACTAAAAATACAAAATTAGCCGGGCATGGTGGTAATCCCAGCTACTTGGGAGGTTGAGGCAGGAGAATTGCTTGAACCTGGGAGGCAGAGGTTCGGGTGAGCTAACATTGCACCATTGCGCTCCAGGCTGGGCAATAAAAGTGAGACTTCATCTCAAAAAAAAAAAAAAAAAAAGTTTGGAGTCGAGTGTCAAATATATTAGAGTATAACTTCTTGGGCAAGACACTTTTCCTCATCTATAAAATGAGGGTGAAAATGATGGAATCTATCACATAAAGTTGTGATAAGAATTGATATAATACATGTAAAGTGGTCTAGCACATCGTAAGTACTCAAAAAATGTTGGAAGTTATTTTTGTTGTTAATATGATTTTATCATCATTACTATTAGAAATCTTAACAATATTTAGTTAATAAAATCTAAGAGGTTTTGTATTTCCAAGTTGTGATCTGCAACTAGAAGTGAACTGATAAATGCTCTTTAAGAGGAATAAACCTAGTAGAAGGAAAGAGAGATCACCATTGTGTGAAATACTGGTATGCCTATATGGAAATCAGTTAACTTAAAGGAAGCATAGTGGAAAACAACTGGGAGAGGATAAAAGAAGTTAGAGAAATGATGTCACTGTGGAAATATACAACTAGTCCAACGGAATGTTTCTTGCTAAATAAAGACAACAAAAGTAAAACAGATTTGTGATATATTTGTCTTATAAGAGGTTTGAACCATTTAGAAACATGGTAGATGGATTTCTTTGTCCCGCACATAGTTTTATCACCCAGAGGATTGTGGAAGCAGTAAGCAGTGTTGCTAAGGAAGAATAAGCTGTATTGTGAGGAGTGATAGAAAGTTCAGAAAGGATTCATAACAGTAAAGAAAGGTAATGCTAGAAAAACAGGCTAATTTATAGGAAAGTTTTTTATTTTTGTTTTTTTTTAATTCAAAAGGAAAAACAGGTATCATCCTGTGGTCCAAAGCTCTGAAGAGGAAACAAAGATGAAGTGATGTTTTTCCTGCAGGCGAAGCAATATGACTGTGCTTCCATGAAGCATACTTCCATAGTAGTTTGACACTAGAGGAGTCTAAGTTGAAAATAGTCAAATTCTCAGTCTTTCTTTCTCCCTAGCCTCATCCCCTGCTGCTCTCTCCCCCACTCCATTCTGCACACAAACATTTATTTTTAAATATCCAGTAACTCCTTGTAGTTACTTCTCTAACCTTATCTCATCCTATTCTACCTGCTTGCTTACTCTGCTCCAGCCACACTGCTTACTTTCCTGTTCCTCAAACACACTCGGTAGGCTTTAGCCTTTGGCTCTTTGCACTGGCTCTTTCCTCTGCCTGGGATGCACGTCCCTCAGGGATTCACATGAATGTCTCCATCTCCTTCAGTCTTTGCTCAGATGAAACCCACCCTGACCACCTTCTTTGTCCGTTTTGTTCACAGATTTATCATAAATAACTAGAACAGTTTGCTGACACATAGTGGGCACTCAATAAGTATTTGGATGGATAAATGCTTCCCCTCATATTTGTATCTGCCTTCCCCCCACCCTCTATCACAGTGTTCCTTCCTTCCCTTTCCTGTCTACTTGGCCATTTATTTTGAGTAGAATCCTATGTGTTACCTCTGTTGTGACTTAGCTGCAACAAGATTAATCTTTCCTTATACCTCTTTTTAGTATAGCATATATCCCTTTGTTTTGTAATTGTTTGAATACATTTTTTACTCTCTTGGGAAGCAAATCTAACTTATTTTTACTTTCCTATTACTGAAGATGAACGGTGGCTAACATAGTAAACACCCATTAATTTTTTTTCCTTGAACCAAATGTCATTGTGAGATAGTATAATAAAGAGGTAGGTTAGTTTTAAGCTACCTTAATAAAATGCAGTGTTCAGATTCAAGGAGACATTGAGCCCACCAGCACACCTTCATTGGTCAGATCACATCAACAGTATTATGTTTATATCTGGGATATCACACTTTAAAGGATGGCATTGAAAAACTAATAAAATGCCAACAGAGTAGAAATTACTGTCATATGAAGATTGAAAACTGGAAAGTTTAGCTAAAAGGAACAAGTCCTAATTGTTATCTTCAAATATTTAAAGGGCCACAATATTGAAGAATTGGAATATTGTTTTAAACTGGAAACCTCTGAGAGGAGGACAGCCAGAATAGCAGCATATTAATATTTGTGGGTTTAAAAAGTAGGAATGGACCCAGAGTGGTGGGTCACACCTGTAATTTCAGCACTCTGGGAAGCTGAGGCAGGTAGATCACTTGAGCCCAGGAGTTCAAGACCAGCCTGGGCAGCGTGGCAAAACCCCATCTCTACAAAAAGTACAAAAAATTAGCTGGGTGTGGTGGTATGCTTCTGCAGTCCCAGCTACTCAGGATACTGAGGTGGAAGGATCGCTTGAGCCCAGGAGACAGAAGCTGCAGTGAGCTGAGGTCGCACCACTGTATTCCAGTCTGGGTAATGGAGTGAGACCCTGTCTCAAAAAAACTAAAAAATAAAAATAAATAAAAAATAAAAAATAGGAATGTATATGTATATATGTATATGACATGTTTTGAAAAATAATCAAATATTTAAGTAATTTTCTTAGATTCTTTTTTTATTTTTCATGCAGTGCCTTTATTACTTAAGTCAAAATGTACTATTACTTATGGTTTTAATCAGAATTTTAGTTGAATCATTTAATCTAGCTAGATGGATTAATTTGCTGTAGAAATTAGTTAATTTTTATGTGTGTTAAATTTTTAAATAAAGTAACTAAAAAGTTTTTAAATTAGAAACCTCAACTTTCTTTAGCTCCAAAGATGTTTTTCTTTAAAATTTTACATATTTTTGACCAAAAATGTAGGGATGTTTTTCATCACTATACCTTTTTTTGGTATTATAAAACTGGTAAATTAAGGATTAGAGCTTCCCGTTTTGCTTAATTATGTGTGGCATTTCTAGCTTATTTTATATGCCCTTTTGCTTTTTCAGTATAGGGAAAATAAATATAAGGCAGATTAGGCTTAAAGAGAATTCAGAGGTATTTACTTATTTGTAATGTGCATATAGGCACCACCAGAGAATCCTAAAGTAATTTTGTATCTAAATTGTAAAAATTAGCTGAGGAAGGTGGCACACACCTGTAATCCCAGCTACTCAGGAGGCTGAGGTGACACTTTTTTAAAAAAAAATTGTAAAAATTGCATAGAAAGTGTCCAAATATTTATTTTTATTGAAAGAATTTGTCTTCTGATATGCTATGTGAGAAAGTGACCTTAATGTACTTTGTACCTGATACGAATGTGTAGTTAATGCATGCCAATGGGTGGTTTGGGTGCTTTAGAATAACCAACTCATCTCAAAAATTTTTTATTGATTATCTTTCACTCATATATTTTTTTCCCTTTCTGTTCCATTTTTAGTAACTCTTCTACATAAAATTTTTTACTGGGCTGGGTGCAGTGGCTCACACCTGTGATCTCAGCACTTTGGGAGGCTGAGGTGGGTGGATCACCTGAGGCCAGGAGTTTGAGATCAGCCTAGCCAAAATGGTGAAACCCTGTCTCTACTAAAAATACAAAAATTAGCCAGGCATGGTGGCTTACGCCTGTAATCTCAGCTACTCGGGAGACTGAGGCAGGAGAATCACTTGAACTTGGGAGGTAGAGGTTACAGTGAGCCAAGATTGTGCCACTGCACTCCAGCCTGGACAAAAGAGTGAGACTCCATCTAAATAATAATAATAATAATAGTGTATTGGCACAGGGCTGCCAATTGTAGAATTTTTGCTTTAGTGCTTCTGGAGGGTCTTGACATTTACATTGTCTGTTCTATGCCAGGTGCTATCTTTGACTCCTAACTTACACAATGTCATTTAATATTTGTAAAGAGGTTATATAAAGGCTAATGCTAATTTTAAAATATGTAAGTGTTGTTTAATTAATTTGATCTAGTATGCTCTAGTATCAGCACAATTAAGACAGTTTATGTTATTTCAAGCATCTTTTCTTGCAATAAGAAAAATGAGTTAATTTATCTCAGTTATATAGATTTTAAAAACAGACCAATGTGATAGAGGCACTTCATACAAACTCTGAAAAATATTATATGCGATTTAGTCACTTGTTAGCAGCCCTATTTACATAGTTATTTGTTAGAAATAATGAAAAAAGAAAGACTTTATTTTGTTTAAACCTTCATTTAAAATATTCTAATTTTGAATTAAAATTTTTTGCAATGTTTTGGAAATTTTATGCTGTAATAATCTAAACATAATGTGAAAAACAGGAAGATTTCATATTAAAGTTTCTTCATTTTCCTAAACCTAGGATGGTAAGCGGATGTTTGGCACCTATTTTCGTGTTGGTTTTTACGGAACCAAGTTCGGGGATTTGGATGAACAAGAATTTGTTTACAAGGAGCCTGCAATAACCAAACTTGCAGAGATATCTCACAGATTGGAGGTGAATTCTGTGGTGGTTCATAAAATGTCATCTTTAGTTTGTATTCTCTCTGATGATTAGACTTTCAGATCCAGATCTAATCATTTAATAAGCCAGATCTTGCCAAATAAACTACTCTGTTAGAGAATAAGGATTTTTAATAGTTACAATAATACTCTTTCAAATCTTTTATGGCAGCTATAAAATAGTAATACTGTTTATTTTTTGAGACTATTTTCACACATATTTTGGAAACCCCTGTATCCTTCAGAATTACTGCGACTTATGGAGAAATATATAGTATAATCCCACATTTTGTTGAAAAAGAGTAGCTAATAATTGAACTAGAACCAGAACCCCAAGATATTTCTGACCCGAGCATATTATCTCTTTGGCTTAACTGGTTCCTGGTGAGATATCTTTAGAATGTAAAAGCATGAAATCACACCTTAAAAACACTTCCTTTAACCTTTATAACTTCTTAATTTTCACCATAAATGATTGAGTTTCATATTTACTGGGCTAACCAGTTTTTTCTGTTACACTTGTGCTTTCCAACCTTTCTCTGTTTTTGTTACTCAAAGTATAGTGGATGGACCAGAAACATTGGGATCACCTCGGAGATTGTTTGAAATGCAGAACCTCAGACCCCACCCCAGCCCTTCTGAATCAAAGTCTGCATTTTAACAAGATCCCCAGGCGATTTCTATTCACAAAGCAGTTGGAGAAATAGTACTCTAGGCTTGTTTTTATTCTCGCTGATGTTAATTTCTTGATGTTATATTCCTGTTGGTGACTTCTCTGGCCAAACTGACATAAATTGGCTCAAACTGTTACTTTTTATTTTTCAAGAGGTTAGGTGTAAGTCTTGGGAAATATTAATTGAGACTGTGTTTATCAAACTTACTCAATTATAAAAATCACCTTTGGGATAGCAGTGGGGGTTTCTCCTTTGAAGATTCAAATTCGATTTTTCCTTTTGAGTAGCTTTATCCTTTGCCCATGCTGCTACTCAGTGTCATATGGAATAGTCTCTATATTCTTGACCTAAGGTTGCCTTTCAAAATGTAAACCTATACAGAACTTCAACAGGTCAATGCTTTTATTTGAAAATTCTGGGATTAAAAAAAATAGTTCCTAAAAATGGATGTTTATTCATTGACCCATGGTCTGTAAAAAGCAAGCCACAACAAACTCAGTAAAACTAAGATTTTTATACATCAACAATAATGAGTTTCTTTTGTCTTTGCTTTCTGTTCCCTTTTGTTTCTTTTGAGGACTTCTTGTGGAATCCTGTGTTTTTATTGGAGAAAATTGTTGTTTTCTGATATTTTATGTTATTTAAAGTTTGTGGATGGGAATAATGTCAAATAAATATGGACCGAGACCATGCTAATTTATAAGCTAGTATAATTTTTATAAGCCTAAATCATTATGTTTTAATTATTGATATGATTGTACAGAATGCACTAATTCTCCTAATTTTGCTCAGGAGTCACCCTCAGGCCTTCTCTATTTCCCAGTCTTTTTAACTTCATATAAAATGTTTATTTTTCTTTATTGTAGGGATTTTATGGAGAAAGATTTGGAGAGGATGTGGTTGAAGTAATCAAAGACTCTAATCCTGTAGACAAGTGTAAATTAGATCCTAACAAGGTATAGTTGATTCGACTATGATGACATGTAGGCATCTCTTTGAGATCCTCTGTGCAATTTTAAAAAAGACTAAATGATGACTTAACAGTGAGGAAATGAAGGACTTTTTTCTTTCCTAGGCATATATTCAGATTACCTATGTGGAGCCATACTTCGACACATATGAGATGAAGGACAGAATCACCTATTTTGACAAAAATTATAATCTTCGCCGATTCATGTACTGTACACCCTTTACTTTAGATGGCCGTGCCCATGGGGAACTTCATGAACAATTCAAAAGGAAAACCATTCTGACTACATCTCATGCCTTTCCTTATATTAAAACAAGGGTCAATGTCACTCACAAAGAAGAGGTAAGTCCATAAATGAGCAAACAGCATTAGTGAAGTAAATATATTCAAGCCATGTAACAACAACTTAGATGTACCAGAAGATATGTACCATCCCTTACACCATAATATATTAGAACTTTACCCATTTTTGAGTCCTTAGTTTTTTACTTCTTTTCTGAGATCCTAATTCACCCCCAGCCTTTTCTTTAAAAGATTGATTTTTTTTTTTTTCATTTGGGGATCCAAGTTTGGAATTTTATTGTTACATAAAAGTTTACAAATGATTTTTTTTTTCTAATTTCAGTTGATTATACATAAAGTTCATTAAATAGTATTCAGTCAGTACACCAATTTAACAGATGCTCTTTTACTCAGGTCATCTTAACACCAATTGAAGTTGCTATTGAGGATATGCAGAAAAAGACACAGGAGTTGGCATTTGCAACACATCAGGATCCTGCAGACCCCAAAATGCTTCAGATGGTACTCCAGGGATCTGTAGGCACAACAGTGAATCAGGTTAGTGCTTTTTGCTAGCACTGTATGATTTAAGCTGTAAATATGATTTGGGATAATTTCAGATCACAAATAATTGTTAAGTCAAATGAAAAGCATCTGCCTTCTCTACTGCCTATATTTTTCTATCTATGCATTCTTATATATTCTATTAAGAAGGAATCGATTCACTTAAAATAATGTTTCCTTAAAAAGCTTGTACTAAAAGACTGTGATCTTTAAAACACTCATTTTCAGAGCTATGCACATATATGTGAACCTCTACTATGTTAGGTTCTCCCTGATGTTACCTTCCCCAGATCTCCTTTACAATAAGTTGTGAGGATTAAATAAGTGATATGGAATCATTTTTTAAAATTTGAATAATATAGTGACACAATAAATTACTGTTCTTTTGTCATATGCAGATTAGAAGCCATCCCCATTAGTCTTTGTGGTTGGTTCATTAAAATTATCTTGTTGATGATTATCTTGTTGATGGCCCCAGTCTTAGGAATATTCCATGATAAGGGAAAATGCAGAAAGGCTTCAAGTGAGATTTCCTTTACCATGTCTTAACTACTTTTCAGATTAAAGGAACAAAGCCAAAAAATGTCCCACCAAAACTGAAATAAATACCTTAAGACCTTTATCTCCTAGAAATGTGCTTGATTTTAAGGTTTTATCTGCAAATGATGTAGCTTACAAAAGATACCTTCTTTAACACAATGTCCGGAGCACCTTTGGAATACTGAGGGAAGCTGTTTTAGCAAAATCAACTCTGATAATCAGTGGACTGGCAAATGTAGTAGCTTGACAACTTTTACATCCAGGATGCATTTAAAAATGTGAAAAATACAAAGCAAAATACATTAATGAACACAGTAGTCAGTCCTTGAGTTCCTGTTCTGTTTCTTTAAAGAATAAACTAATAAGAAGTTAATTGCAGTAGATAAGAATGTAGAATGAGGCCGGGCGCGGTGGCTCAAGCCTGTAATCCCAGCACTTTGGGAGGCCGAGATGGGCGGATCACGAGGTCAGGAGGTCGAGACCATCCTGACTAACACGGTGAAACCCCGTCTCTACTAACAATACAAAAAACTAGCCGGGCGAGGTGGCAGGCGCCTGTAGTCCCAGCTACTCGGGAGGCTGAGGCAGGAGAATGGCGTAAACACGGGAGGCGGCGCTTGCAGTGAGCTGCGATCCGGCAAAAAAAAAAAAAAAGAGAGACAGAAAGAAACTCCGTATCAAAAAAAAAAAAAAAAAAGAATGTAGAATGAAATTAGAAAATACTGAAACAGTCTGTCTGTGGAGTTTTAATATAGGTGTGGGCACATATGTATTAAGCTTAAATGTAGCCATCTCAGTGCTAAGAAAAATCATTTGAGTAAATTCCGTCTCTGTGATTTTAGAGATAACAAAAAACACTTCTTGTTTTATTTTCTTATTTTGCAGGGGCCTTTGGAAGTTGCCCAGGTTTTTCTATCTGAAATACCTAGTGACCCAAAGCTCTTCAGACATCATAATAAACTGCGACTCTGCTTTAAAGATTTTACTAAAAGGTATTCAAGTCTTTCTGCATCAAGATCTTCAAATTGAGACTGTCCAATACCACAGTATGACATACGGGCTTTAAGGAACTATTGAAAAGAAAAAATAGGCCAGGCACAGTGGCCACCTGTAATCTCAGCACTTTGGGAGGCTGAGGCAGAAGAATCATTTGAGGCCAGGAGTTTGAGACCAGCCTGGAAAACAAAGCAAGATCCCATCTCCGCAAAAAATCTTTAAAAATTAGCCAAGTGTAGATTGTGCACCTGTATTGCCAACTACTCAGGAGGCTGAGACAGGAGAGTCGCTTGAGCTAGGAGTTGGAGGCTGTAGTAAACTATGATTGTACACTGCACTCCAGCCTGGGTGACTGAGCAGGAGCCTGTGTCAGAAAGAGAGAGAGGAAAAAAAAAAAAACAGAAAAGTGGTGGACAATAATAAGTAATCTGTGTAGAATTTACTATTCTTTAATAGCATATACTTATTCCCCTCTCCCACAACCCTACCATACTCCATAGTGCCGTATATTTAATTTTAAAAATTAGAAAAGCCAAGGCTCAGGAAATTTTATTAACTTGAAACTACTATTAGATCATTTAACTTAAAAGCTGCTGTTTATTGTGAATCTTCAATATTGGAGTTTCTGCTTCCCTCCCCCGAGGGAACTTATAAGCAGTGAACTTGGAAGCAAAAAACTTGTGTTCAGATCCTGACCTTATCATTGATTGTGCTTTTCCAGGTCACTTAATTTCTATGATCCTGCATTTTCTAATCTTTAAAGTAAGGATGATAGCTACTTTGTCTATAGGGAAGCTGTGCAGATTAGGTGAAATAATTTAGGGGTATGTCAGTCCCCAAGACTGTCCCCAATTTTTCAGTGATTTGCTAGGAGGACTCAGGACTCAGCATATAGTTATACTACTGGTGCCTGTGATTTATTGCACTGAAAGAATACCAAGTAAAGTCAGCAAAGGGAAAAAGTGTGTGGAGTGAAATCTGGAGGAAACCAGGAGCAAGCTTCAAAGGGTCCTCTGCCAGTCAAGTCACATAGGACTTACTTAATTCCTTCAGCAATGAGTTGTGACAGCAGGTGTGAAATGTGGGAACCTCATTAGAGACTCAAGTGCCAGAGGTTTTTATCAGGATCTGGTCATGTAGGCACCCTCTCTCTGACATGTACCAAAATTCTAGATTCTCAGAAGGAAAGCAAGTAATTCAGCAGGTGAACTGTGGTAGTAAAAGAAAGAAACCTGTTTCCTGCTTTTAGAATTGACTGATTTCTGGCATTAATTTTATTATTTGGGAGGTTTAAGAAAACAACAACAAAATACACCCTGCCATCTTTGTAAGCCAGATGATTATGAAACAGTACATACTTCTTTAGGTCATAGACATTTAGTAACAGGTAATCAGGTGCTTTGTTTCTTGCTTTTGTTTTTGGAATATTTTACCATGACTACAATTCTTAAATGTCCTCCTTTTGTATACATTTACTATAATGAATTCCTGTAGTCAACAGGTCTCCTTAAGTGTTACTATCTGTAGAGAAGGTTTTCTCCTTTTATATTGCAAAAAACAAACAAGAGGTCGGGCATGAGTGGCTCATGCCTGTAATTCCAGCACTTTGGGAGGCCAAGGCAGGCGGTCAGGAGTTCAATACCAGCCTGGCCCACATGGTGAAACCCCTCTCTACTAAAAAATTAAAAAATTAGCCAGGCGTGATGGTGGGCACCTATAATCCCAGCTACTTGGGAGGCTGAGGCAGGGAGAATTGCTTGAACCCAGAAGGTGGAGGTTATAGTGAGCCGAGATCATGCCAGTGCACTCCAGCCTGGGCAACAGAGCGAGACTCCATCTAAAAAAAACAAACAAAACGGAACAACAACAACAAAAACTACATAATATAAACCTTACAAAGGAGTTATAGGCAATACTACATTTTTAATTTTTTGTGTTACCATTCAGTATGGTAACTAAATGGTATGCCTTTATGCATATGTATTTTACAATAGTCATACGCATAATCTTAAATTATTTTTCAATTAAAGTTTAAACTATTATTCTAGTGGTTATATTTTTCAAATTAATATATTATAGTCATAATATACTTATAATCTTAAATTCTTATTTTTTAATTAGAGTTTAAATTATAATTCTAATGGTTACGTTATTTCCTAAAATTAATATACTAGAATTTAAGTTGAATTTGAATGTGGTATAGTTTATGCTAAAATGGATCTTTTTCTTTTGTTAAATTAAAATTTCCAGCATGAGATGACTGAGGCACAGTACCTGAACATTTTTTGTTTTAGAGACAAGGTCTCTCTTTGTCACCCAGACTCTGTAGTGCAGTGACACAATCACAGCTCACTGCAGCCTCGAACTCCTGGGCTCAAGGGATCCTCCTACCTCAGCCTTATGGTATGCACCACGATGCCTGGTTATATTTGGTTGGATGGGGGGTTTTGGTAGAGATGAAGTCTTGCTATGTTGCCCTGGCTAGTCTTGAACTCTTGGCCTCAAGCGATCCTCCCACCTCAGCCTCCCCAAGTACTAGGATTACAGGGAAGAACCACCATGCCCAGCCTACATGAACATTTTTATTGGTTCACAATATGTAGTACATTCTAAAAAGTTTCTAAGTACAGTTGACCTTGAACAGCACAGAGGTTGGGGTGCCAATCCCTTGTACAGCTGAAAACCCATGTAAACTTTTGACCCCCCCAAAACTTAACTAATAGCCTGCTATTGACTGGAAACCTTACTGATAATATAGTCATTAGGTACATAGTTTGTATGTTATATGTATTACATACTGTCTTCTTACAATAAAGTAAGCTAGAGAAAAGAAAATGTTATTAAGAAAATCATAAAGAAGGCCAGGCACGGTGGCTTATGCCTGTAATCCCAGCACTCTGGGAGGCCAAGGTGGGTGGATCATGAGGTCAGGAGTTAGAGACCAGCCTGGCCAAGATGGTGAAACCCCGTCTCTAATAAAAAATACAAAAATTAGCTGGGCACAGTGGTGGGCGTCTGTAATCCCAGCTACTCAGGAGACTGAGGCAGGAGAATCGCTTGAACCCGGGAGATGGAGTCTGCAGTGAACTGAGATCACACCACTGCACTGTAGCCTGGGCGACAGAGCAAGACTCCATCTCAAAAAAGAAAAAAGAAAATCATAAAGAAGAGAAAATGTATTTTACTCTTCCTAAGTGGAAGTGGATCATCATAAAGGGCTTTATCCTCCTTGCCTTCATGTTGAGGAGTCTGTGGAGGAGGAGGAGGAAGAAGTGGGGTTGATCTTGCTATCTAAAGAGTGGCAGAGGCAGAAGAGGTAGAGGAGGTATCAGGGGAGGCAGAAGAGGCAAACACACTCAGTATAACTTTACAGACATCATAATTTTTTTTTTTAATTTCCGTAGGTTTTTGGGAAACAGGTGGTATTTGGTTACATGAGTAAGTTTTTTTTGTTTTGTTTTGTTTTGTTTAAGACAGAGTCTCGCTGTGTTGCCCAAGCTGTAGTGCAGTGGCGCAGTCTTGGCTCACTGCACCTTCTGCCTCCCGGGTTCAAGCAATTCTTCTGCCTCAGCCTCCTGAGTAGTTGGGATTACAGGTGCCCACCACCATGCGCGGCTAATTTTTTAAATTTTAGTAGGGACAGAGTTTCACCATGTTGGTCAGGCTGGTCTCGAACTCCTGGCCTCGTGATCCGCCTGCCTCGGCCTCCCAAAGTGGAGTAAGTTCTTTAGTAGTGATTTGTGAAATTTTGGTGTACCCATCACCCGAGCAGTATACACTAAACCCAGTTGATAGTCTTTTATCCCTCATCCCAGTCTTTTATACCTCATCCCTTCCCACCCTTTCCCACCAAGTCCCCAAAGTCTGTTGTATCATTGTTACGCCTTTGCATCCTCATAGCTTAGCTCCCACTTAATGAGTGAGAACATACGATGTTTGGTTTTCTCATTCCTGAGTTACTTCACTTAGAATAAATAATCTTTAATCCCATACAGGTTGCTGCAAATGCCATTTACTCATTCCTTTTTATGGCTGAGTAATATTCCATCATACGTATACACCATAGCTTCTTTATTCATTGATTGATGGGCATTTGGGCCAGTTCCACATTTTTGCTATTGCAAATTGTGCTGCTATAAACATGCATGTGCAAGTATCTTTTTCATGTAATGACTTCTTCTGAGTAGATACCCAGTAGTGGGATTGCTGGATCAAATAAATGGTGGTTCTCCTTTTAGTTCTTTAAGGAATCTCCACACTGTTTTCCACAGTGGTTGTACTAGTTTACATTCCCACCAGCAGTGCAGAAGTGTTCCCTGTTCACCGCATCCGCACCAGTAACCTTTTTTTTTTTTTTTTTTTTTTTTGATTATGGCCATTCTTGTGGGAGTAAGGTGGTATTGCATTGTGGTTTTCATTTGCATTTCCCTGATCATTAGTGATGTTGAGCATTTTTTCATATGTTGGCCATTTGTATATATTCTTTTGGGAATTGTTGTTCATGTCCTTAGCCTACTTTTTGATGGAATTGTTTGTTTTTTTCTTGCTAATTTGTTTGAGTTCATTGTAGATTCTGGATATTAGTCCTTTGTCAGAGGTATAGATTGTGAAGATTTTCTCCCACTCTGTGGGTTGTCTGTTTACTCTGCTGACTGTTTCTTTTGCCATACAAAAGCTCTTTAGTTTAATTAAGTCCTACCTATTTATCTTTGTTTTTATCGCATTTGCTTTTGAGTTCTTGGTCATGAAATCTTTGCCTAAACCAATGTCTAAAAGGGCTTTTTCTGAAGTTATCTTCTAGTATAGTTTCAGGTCTTAGATGTAAGTCCTTGATCCATCTTGAGTGGATTTGTATAAGTTGGGAGATGAGGATCCACTTTCATTCTCCTACATATGGCTTGCCAATTATCCCAGCATCATTTGTTGAATAGGGTGTCCTTTCCCCACTTTACGTTTTTGATTGCTTTGTCGAAGATCAGTTGGCTATATTTGGGTTTATTTCTGGCTTCTCTATTCTGTTCCATTGGTCTGTGTGCCTATTTTTATACCAGTACCATGCCGTTTTGGTGACTGTGGCCTTATAGTATAGTTTGAAATCAGGTAATGTGATGCCTCCAGATTTGTTCTTTTTTTGCTTAGTCTTGCTTTGGCTATGTGGGCTCTTTTTTGGTTCCATGTGAATTTTAGGATTGTTTTTCCTAGGTCTGTGAAGAATGATGGTGGTATTTTGATGGGAATTGCATTGAACTTGTAGTTTGCTTTTGGCAGTATGGTCATTTTCACAATATTGATTCTACCCATCCACGAACACAGGATGTGTTTCCATTTGTTAGTGTTGTCCGTGATTTAGTTCAGCAATGCTTTGTAGTTTTCCTTGTAGAGGTCTTTCACCTCCTTGGATAGGTGTATTCCTAAGTTTTTTGAGGGTTTTTTTTTTTTTTTTTGCAACTATTATAAAAGGGGTTGAGTTCTTGATTTGATTCTCAGCTTGGTTGCTATTGGTGTATAACAGAGCTACTAATTAATGTATATTAATTTTGTATCCTCAAATTTTGCTGAATTTATTTATCAGTTATAGGAGCTTTTTGGAGGAGTCTTTAGGGTTTTCTAGGTATACAATTATATCATCAGCAAGCAGCAACAACTTGACTTCATCTTTACCGATTTGGATGCACTTTATTTCTTTCTCTTGTCTGATTGCTCTGGCTAGGACTTCCAGTACTATGTTGAGGAGAAGTGGTGAGAGTGGACATCCTTGTCTTGTTCCAGTTCTCAGAGGGAGTACTTTCGCCTTTTCCCCATTCAATATTATGTTGGCTGTGGATTTGTCATAGATGACTTTTATTACATTGAGGTATGTCCCTTGTATGCCAGTTTTGCTGATGCTTTTAATCATAAAGGGGTGCTGAATTTTGTCAATTGCTTTTTCTGCATCTGTTGAGATGATCATGTGATTTTTATTTCTGTTTTTGTGGTGTGTCACATTTATTGACTCATGTATGTTAAACCATCCCTGCATCCCTGGCATGAAACCCACTTGATCATGGTGGACTATCTTTTTGATACGCTGCTGGATTTGATTAGCTAGAATTTTTTTTTTTTTTTTTTTTTTTTGAGACGGAGTCTGGCTCTTTCGCCCAGGCTGGAGTGCAGTGGCCAGATCTCAGCTCACTGCAAGCTCCGCCTTCCGGGTTTACGCCATTCTCCTGCCTCAGCCTCCGGAGTAGCTGGGACTACAGGCGCCCGCCACCTCTCCCGGCTAGTTTTTGGTATTTTTTAGTAGAGACGGGGTTTCACTGTGTTAGCCAGGATGGTCTCCATCTCCTGACCCCGTGATCCGCCCGTCTCGGCCTCCCAAAGTGCTGGGATTACAGGCTTGAGCCACCGCGCCCGGCCTGATTAGCTAGAATTTTGTTAAAGATTTTTGCATCTATGTTTATCAGGGATATTGGTCTGTGGTTTTCTTTTTTTGTTATGTCCTTTCCTGGTTTTGGTATTAGGGTGCTACTGGCTTCTTAGAATGATTTAGGAAGGATTATCTCTTTCTCTGTCTTGTAGAATAGTGTCAGTAGGATTGGTACCAATTCTTCTTTGAATGTCTGGTAGAATTCAGCTTTGAATCCATCTGTATGGATATCACAATTTCTGTCTGACATTTTTGCTTTTTCATTTTTCTAAAAATGTTTCCATATGGTTCTTCCACCATTTGCCTTAGTTTCTGCACCCTTATCATAAAGAGTCCATATTGTAAAAGAAGTCAGAAGCAGTCTTAGGTTATTGAAACCCTTGTGCCAGATTGTCTCGTGTCAATTTGTTTTCTGGCACTGCTGCTTCCATGTTTTCTGCCTTATTTTCTGGCAGTGGTTCAGAAGCACTCATCTCCATCAAGTCATCTTCTGTTAATTCCTCTGGTATAGTTTCTATTAGCTCTTGAATTTCTCCATGATCCGTATCTTAAAACCCTTCACGCTCCACCTTTTAAGCCATATCTACAAGTGTTTCATGATTTCTTTGATTGGCCCTGTTGTAAATCCTGTGAAGTTATGCATAACCTCTGGACAGTTTTCTCCAGCAGGAATTGATTGTCTTGGGCCTGATGGCTTTCTATGTAAACAGTGGTGACATTTTCAGTGGTATAATCCTTCCAGACTTGTGATGTTCTCTTTATCAGAGTTCTCTTCCATAGCGCTGACACTCCTTTCTATTAATATAAAGTACCAGGTATAATGAGCCTTATAGGTCCTTATGACCCTAGATCTAGAAGCTGAATTAGAAATGTATTTTGTTGTTGTTGTTGTTGTTAGTTTTTTTGTTTTGTTTTTTTGAGACGGAATCTCACTCTGTTACCAAGGCTGGAGTGCAGTGATACAATCTCAGCTCACTGCAGTCTCCGCCTCCCGGGTTCAAGCGATTCTCGAGCCTCAGCCTCCTGAGTTGCTGGGATTATAGATGCCCACCTCCACACCTGGCTAATTTTTGTATATGGGGTTTTGCCATGTTGGTCAGGCTTGTCTCTAACTCCTGACCTCAGATGATCCACCCACCTCGGCCTCCCAAAGTACTTGGATTACAGGCGTGAGCCACAGTGCCGGGCCTAGATGTTGTTTTTACAGGGGCAGGTAGACCACTTCAAGACCTTCGGTGTTAAACTCGGGGTTCTGGGTGGCCAGATGCAATGTCCAATATCAAAAGAACTTTAAAGGGCATTCCCTTAACTAATAAGATACTTCCTGACTTCATGGACAAAGCACCCATGGAGCCAATCCATAAAATGGGTTCTCATCTAGAACTTTTCATTGTTTAGCCAGAATACTGGCAGCTGGCTTTTACCTGTTCCCTTCAAGGTTCAGGGGTTAGCAGCTTTGTAAGTAAGGGCAGTCTTGATTATAAACCTGACTGCATTTGTACAAAACAGTAGAGTTAGCCAATCCCTTTTTGCCTTAAATCCTCGTGCTCACTTCTCTTTTTTACTAACAAATGTCCATTGTGGCTTTTTTTTTCTAAATAGGGCACTTTTATCTGCATTAAAAATCTGTTCAGAAAAACAACAACCACCAAAAAAAAAAAAACCTGTTCAGGCAAATATTCCCCCTCCTCAGTGATTTTTGTAATGGTATCTGGGAGCTTTGTCTGCTGCCTCTTGGTTGGCAGAAGCTGCTGCTTGGTCAGTAGAAACTGCCTCTCCTGTCTCTTGGTATTTCAAAAAATCAAACCTCTTTCTAAAATTAGCAAACCATCCTTTGCTGGCATTAAATTCTCCAGTTTTAGATCCTTTACCTTCCCTTTGCCT
This sequence comes from Piliocolobus tephrosceles, assembly GCF_002776525.5. Classification (NCBI taxonomy): domain Eukaryota; kingdom Metazoa; phylum Chordata; class Mammalia; order Primates; family Cercopithecidae; genus Piliocolobus; species Piliocolobus tephrosceles. Next base: position 159,697,312 of record NC_045434.1, read on the forward strand.
TGTCTTGTAATGACTTCACTTTTTCTCACATCGTTAGTCTACAGGTATACTTTCCTTACAGCAATCCTGTACCCACATAAAAGCTGCATTTTCAATATGAGATAAAATGGTATTTCTAGGCCAGGTGCAATGGCTCACACCTGTAATCGCAGCACTTTGGGAGGCCAAGATGGGTGGATCATGAGGTCAGGAGTTCAAGACTAGCCTGGTCAAAATGCTGAAACCCCATCTCTACTAAAAATACAAAAATTAGCCAGGTGTGGTGGCCCACACCTGTAATCCCAGCTACTCCGGAGGCTGAGGCAGGAAAATCGCTTCAAACTGGGTGGCAGAGGTTGCAGTGAGCCGAGATCGTGCCACTGCACTGCAGCCTGGGTAACAGAGCAAGACTCCATCTCAAAAAAACAAACAAACAAACAACAACAACAACAAAAAACGGTATTTCACAAAAAGTGCAAGGTTTTCATGCCTATTGGCTTACAAATTTCCTTTTCTTTTTTTTACAGTGGTCTTTACACTGGATTCCTATGTCTTGAGATGGTGGGCAACTGTAGCTGCAGATCTCAATCTATAATACCAAGCAATTCACCTCTTTCCTGTAATGTCATAACTTTTCTCTGCTTCTTGGAAGCACTTCCAACATCACTAGTGGCACTTCATGTAGGCCCCATGGATTATTCAAAGTTTATGGTTGCACTAAACACAATAAAAAATACACAAGAACTATGAGAAATCACTCTTTACTGTGATATATAATTTACTGAAGCAACAACTGCTCACCTGGAGATGAGTAGCATCACATGGCATTTTAAGCAGATACATTTGAGCTCATCACAGTAGCAACAAGAGGTGGCTACAAAATTATAGCAGTAGTGCAGTACGTACTGCAGTTTTTTTCAGTTGTGACTTAATAATGTATCTTTACATTTGTTTACATTTTTCTCTACTACAAATGGTGCCATGCAGGGTCCCTGTTTATGTGGGTAAGTTTTGTATATATTTTATGGTAGTAAATAATAAAATAGGCTAGTATCTTCATATGCTTTATGCATTCATGACATCTTTTTCTTTTTAAAATTTTTCTCAGCTACACAATTTGTCTTCAAGGTTTTTCACAAATCTCCAAAGAATTATATTCATTGGAAAAAATCCACATATAAGCAGACTTTCACAGTTGCAAACTATGTTGTTAAACGGTCAGCTGTATTAACAGTGCCAACAGTGCACATTTACTAGTCCCAATACACCTTGAATTTAAATAGGATTTTTTTTTTTTTTTTTTTGGTCAGTGTGTTTGTTTTTGTTTTTGTTTGTGGGGATGGATTTTCCCTCTGTCAGCCAGGCTGGAATGCAGTGGTGTGATCTTGGCTCACTGCAACCTCTGCCTCCCGGGCTCAAGCGATTCTCCTTCCTCAGCCTCCTGAGTAGCTGGGATTACAGGCACGCACCACCACGCCCAGCTAATTTTTGTATTTTTAGTAGAGATGGGGTTTCACCATGTTGGCCAGGCTGGTCTCGAACTCCTGACCTCAGGTGATCCACTTGCCTCAGCCTCCTGAAGTGCTGGGATTACAGGCATGAGCCACTGCACCCAGCCAATACAAGCAAATTGAGGCACCATTTAAAACAGACTGACGGCCGGGCATGGTGGCTCAGGCCTGTAATACCAGCACTTTGGGAGGCCGAGGTGGGTGGATCACCTGAGGTCAGGAGTTCAAGACCAGCCTGGCCAACATGGCAAAACCCCATCTCTGCTAAAAATACAAAAATTAGCCAGGTGTGGTGACATGTGCCTGTAATCCTAGCTACTTGGGAGGCTGAGGCAGGAGACTCCCTTGGACCCGGGAGGCAGAGATTGCAGTGCGCCGAGATCACACCACTGTACTCCAGGCTGGGTGACAGAGTGAGACTCCAGCTAAAAAAAAAAAAAATTGCTTTTATTACTAAAAACAGTAAGCACTTTTCCATATGTTTACTTTTTGTTTTGGGGTTTTGTTTTTTTTAAAACATTTTCCATTAAATCTTGAATAGATTGAAAATAATATTTATAACATTTGCTATTAAAGAATAGAAAGAAAAAAGTCATGTGTCTACCACCCAGCCTAAGAAACCAAGTATGGGCCAGGCACGGTGGCTCACGCCTGTAATCCCAGCACTCTGGGAGGCCAAGGAGGGCGGATCACGAGGTCAGGAGATCGAGACCATCCTGGCTAACACGGTGAAACCCCATCTCTACTAAAAAATCGAAAAACTTAGGCGAGCATAGTGGCAGGCGCCTGTAGTCCCAGCTACTCGGGAGGCTGAGACAGGAGAATGGCGTGAACCCAGGAGGCAGAGCTTGCAGTGAGCCAAGATCGTGCCACTGCACTCCAGCACTCCAGCCTGGGCGAAGAGCAAGACTCCGTCTGAAAAAAAAAAAAAAAAAAAAAACAAATATGACCATGACTTTGAGATCCCCTCCCTATGTATATTTCTCTGATACCATTTCCCTCCGTTCCTTCAGGAGTAACCAGTATCCTGAATTTCATATTTATCATTTCCTTTCTTGTCTTTATAGTTCTATCATAAACTATTCTTTATAGTTCTATCATAAATGGTTCCCTAAATAACATATTTTGTTTTGCATTTTTTTAACTTTAACAGTGTATACAATGTTTTGTGACTTGCTGTTTTCAGTGTTTGTGAGATATATCTATAGTAAATGTTGCTTTAATTTATTTTTACATATTCCATTTTATGAATATGCCATGATTTATGCATTCTTCTGTTGATGGATATTTTGGTTGTTTCCTGTTTTGTTTTGTTTTTAGTTACAAAGAGTGCTACTCAAATATCCCTCCTATTTATTTCTGGACGTACATGTACAAGAGATTTTCTAGGGCTTAAAATTAAGAATAATGTTGTTGGTTCATAGGTTCATCCTCAATCAGACGATGCCACAATTTTTTCAAAAGTGTGTAAACCAAATTTACATTCCCATTAGTAGCATTTGAGTTCCTATTACTATATATCCTCACCAATACTTGATATTATCTAACATTGTAACTTTTACCAACTAGTGGATGTGAAATGATAGGTAGTCGTGGATTAAATTTGCATTTCCCTGATTACCAAAGAGGTTGAATATCTGTTCATGTGTCTGTTAGCCATTTCTCTTCCCTCCTCTGTAAAGTTATATATTCAAGTCTTTTGCCATTTTCCTATTGGATTCTTTTCCTTACTGATTTCTAAGGGTATTTGTGTGTTCTGGATGCTTTATCATTTGTTAATATCACAAATATCTCCTCTGAATTTGAGACTTGTCATTTTTCTCCTACAAACAGAAGTTCTTAAATTTAATGTAGTTAAATGATTCAATCTTTTCCTTTATCAGTATATGTTAAACAAAGAGTGGGAGAGGCAAAAAAAAAAAAAAGCTTTTTTTACTTTAAAAAAGATGTGCCTGCAAGAGCCGGGTGCTGTGGTGAGTGCCTGTAGTCCCAGCTACACAGGAGGCCGAAGTAAGATGATGGCTTGAGACCAGAAGTTCAAGTCGACATAGTGAGACTCTCTCTCTTAAAAAAAAAAAAAAAAAAATCCATTTGCAATTGATTTTTGTGTATGGTTCAAGGTAAGGATCAGTTTGATTTTTGTCCATACTGATAACTGATAATGATCTCAGTGCCATTTGTTGAATATGGTATGAGATAATGGTTTAGTTTTTTTTCTCCCCCTTACGGATATCCAGTTGACTCATAACCATGTATTTAAAAAGCAGACTTACAGGTTTGTGGTGAAATCTGGTTTGCAGTGTCATCACTATTACACATTTCTTTCTCTCTGGTTTGCGGTGTCATCACTATTATAAATTAAGCACCCATGTTTATGTGCATATTTTTATGGGATCTTTATTCTCCTACAGTAGTCTATTTATCTCTCTTTCAGCTAATGTCATGCTCTCTATGGCAACTACTGCCGCTTTATAATAAGCTTTGCCATGTGGCAGAGCTCTCAACCTTGCTTTGTTGAAGGACTGTTTTTGGCTGTTTTCATTTTTATATAAATTTTAAATTTTAGAATCAATTTGTCATTCCATACACCCAAAAAATAACCTGAATTTATAGATGAGTTGGAAGAGAATTGACATCAGTCCATGAATATGGTATATCTTCCATTTACTTAGGTCTTTTAAGTGTTTTCTTAATACTATTTAAATTTTTCGTGTAGAGGTCTTGTACATTTTAAAATTTATTCTTTAATATGTAATGCTTTTATTATTTTATTAATTTTTTTTTTTTTTTGAGACGAGTTTTGCTCTTGTTGCCCAGGCTGGAGTGCAATGGCGTGATCTCAGCTCACAGCAACCTCCACCTCCCAGGTTCAAGCAGTTCTACCTCAGCCTCCCAAGTAGCTGGGATTACAGGCATGTGCCACCACGCCTGGCCAATTTTGTATTTTTTCTTTTTTTTTTGAGGCGGAGTCTCTCTCTGTGGCCCAGGCTGGGGTGCAGTGGCTGGATCTCAGCTCACTGCAAGCTCCGCCTCCTGGGTTTACGCCATTCTCCTGCCTCAGCCTCCCGAGTAGCTGGGACTACAGGCGCCCGCCACCACGCCCGGCTAGTTTTTTGTATTTTTTAAGTAGAGACGGGGTTTCACAGTGTTAGCCAGGATGGTCTCGATCTCCTGACCTCGTGATCCGCCAGTCTCAGCCTCCCAAAGTGCTGGGATTACAGGCTTGAGCCACCGTGCCTGGCCCAATTTTGTATTTTTAGTAGAGATGCAGTTTCTCCATCTTGGTCAGGCTGGTCTCAAACTCCTGACCTCAGGTGATCTGCCCGCCTCAGCCTCCCAAGGTGTTGGGATTTCCACTACATTGTAGTGACAGGGTCTCACTATGTTGCCCAGGCTGGTCTCTCACTCCTGGGCTCCAGCAGTCCTCTGGTCTCAGCCTGCCAAAGTGCTGGGATTGCAGGTGTGAGCCTCTGTGCCCAGGAGTGAGAGACCAGCTGCGTTGACTTTATATATTACTTTTACATGAGAATTTTACCAGACTTATTAATTCTAATAATTTATCCGTAGAATCTTTTTCTTGTCTTATAATGATAATTAGGACGTCCAGTACTGTGTTGACTAGGAATAGAGAGGACATCATTTTCTTGTTCCTTCTCTAAAAGGGTTTTCACCACTGAGTATGTTTGCTACAGGTTTTTTGTAGATTTTTAATTAGGTTAAAGGACTACCCACCTATTTGTAGTTATGCAGTTTTTAATATGATAGGTTTTACAAGTTTGTTATCAAGTGCTTTTATTCTGCATCCCCTTTAATCTTTTAATCTAAAAACTTAGTGATTTTATAACCCAACTTTTCTTTTATTCCAGGGATTAAAAAACTTGGTCAGTGTGGTACCTTATGCCTATAAATCCCAGCACTTTGGGAGGCTGAGGCAGGCAGATCGCTTGAGCTCAGAAGTTTGAGACCAGCCTGAGCAACATGACAAAACCCTATCTCTGCTAAAACTACAAAAATTAGCTGGGCATGATGGTGCATACCTGTAGTCTCGGCTAATTAGGAGGCTAAGGTGGGAGGATCCCTTGAGCCCAGGAGATCAAAGCTGCAGTGAGCTGAGATTGCGCCACTGCACTTCAGCCTGGGCAAAAGAGCAAGACCGTGTCTCAAAAAAAAATCACGTCTATAATCCCAGCACTTTGGGAGGCCGAGGCAGGCGGATCACGAGGTCAGGAGATCAAGGACCATCCTGGCTAACACGGTGAAACCCTGTCTCTACTAAAAATACAAAAAATTAGCCAGGTGTGGCAGCATGCGCCTGTAGTCCCACCTGCTGGGGAGGCTGAGGCAGGAGAATGGCGTGAACCCGGGGCCGAGATCACGCCACTGCACTCCAGCCTGGGTGACAGAGCAAGACTCCGTCTCAAATAAATAAATAAATAAAAATAAAAATAATTGGGGGGCGTGTGTGTTCAATACACTGGCACAAGTTTCCAACTAAAATTGTCCATTAGTATGCCTTCTGTGGATACCAAATTCGAAGACAAGCTTAATATGTTATATAAAATGGTGTATTTGTATATAACCTATGTACATCCTCCTGCATACTTTAAATCATTTTTAGACTACTTAAAATACCTAATATATAATGTAAATAGTTGTTAATACTGTATTGTTTAGGAAATAATGACAAGATAAAAGTCTGTACATGTTCAACACATTTTTTTAAAATTATTATTTCAATCCATGGTTGGTCTAATTCATGCATGCAGAACCCACAGATAGGGAGGGCCAACTGCATTTTGTTTGGAAGTTCTGCAATTATTTTTATAGGTGAGCTTGGATTACAGTGTTTTTTTTATAGTCTCCCGTAGGTTTTGGTATCCCAGCCTTGAAATATGAGTTGGGAACTCCCCTCAAGAATAGTTCTTTTCCCCTATACTCTGGAATCGTTTTTTTATATACTCTGGAATAATTTTGTTACATTCGAGTTATTGGTCCCTAGAATGTTTAGTAGAATTTAGTGTTTTCTTTGTAGATAGATTTGTGACAGTTGTTTCAATTTATTTTAAGATTGTTGACATTTTCTTCATTGTGTTTTGCTAAAATATTAATCTAGATTAACAGATTATTAATAATTTAGCAAAAAATCTACATTAATCTATTAATATCAATTAATATAAATTCAGGGGGCTTTTTTTGTATTAAATTGTACAGTTTTATTGGCTGGCCGTGGTGGCTCACTGCCTGTAATTCCAACACTTTTGATGGCTGAGGTAGGCAGATCACTTGAGGCCAGAAGTTCAAGACCTGCTTGGCCAACATGGAGAAAATCCGTCTCTACTAAATATACAAAAACTAGCTGGGTGTGGTGACGTGAGCCTGTAGTCCCAGCTACTCAGGTGGCTAAGTACAAGAATCTCTTGAACCCAGGAGGCAGAAGTTGGAGTGAGCAGAGATCATGCTACTGCACTCCAGCCTGGGTGACAGAACAGCCACTCTGTCTCAAAAAAAAAAAAAAAGTACATTATATCCTCTGTGCCTTTTAAAACTTCTGCTGTATTTAACTTTATGTTACATTTTAAATTTCTGTTAGGGGATATCTGACCTTAGGGGATATTTGACCTTTTTCATTTAATCTTGCCAGAGCTTAGACTGTTTTTTTTTTTTTTTTTTCATTTTTTCAAAGAATCAACTTTTGCAATTTTTGATACTCTAATATATTTTAAAATTTCATTTCCTTCCTAATACTTTAAGTTGCTTAGCTCTTCAGTTTTAGACTTCTAATATAAGCATTTGAGGCTATGCATTTTCTACTAAGCATCACTTTAGTTGCATTCCACAAATATATAAAAATATATTATTTGTAAATATCCTTCCATTCATTGTCTGTCAGGGTCCAGATACTTCTCTCAAATATTTGAATAACTTGGATAAAGGACTGTCATCAAAATCTATTCATTTGGCTGGGCACGGTGGCTCACGCCTGTAATCCTAGCACTTAGGGAGGCCAAGGCAGGTGGATCATGAGGTCAGGAGTTTGAGACCACCTTGGCTAAGATGGTGAAACCCTGTTTCCACTAAAAATAAGGAACATTAGCCAGGTGTGGTGATGGGTGCCTGTAATCCCTGTTACTCAGGAGGTTGAGGTAGGAGAATCACTTGAACCCGGGAGGCAGAGGTTGCAGTGAGCCGAGATCGTGCCACTGTACTGCAGCCTGGGCTACAGAGTGAGACTCCATCTCAAAAAAAAAAAAAAATCTATTCAGTTAAGAAATATTTGAACACAGACAAAGCACTGTGCCAGATGACATTGGTGCCACATAAATGAGCATGATTACATCCCTGAAAGAGCTTCTAGTCAAGTGGTGGTGTGAAAAAAATGCCTTCAGATAATTTTCAATTTAATGATACTGGAAGTAAATGTTTAATAGATTTTAAAAGAACTCAGTTGATTATCTGTTCCCTGCCTTAAACCTAAAACAAAAGATGATTATTTAACATTCAGCTAAAAAACTAAATGTCCTCATCATGGCAAATACACACACACACACACACGTTTGTTTGAGACAGTCCCACTCTGTTGCCCAGGTTGGAGTGCAGTTGTGCAATCTTGGCACACCCACACATGTTTGAGACAGTCCCACCATGTTTCCCAGGCTGGAGTGCAGTGGTACAATCTCAGCGCGCACACGCGCACACACACAGTTTGAGAGAGTCCCACTCTGTTGCCCAGGCTGGAGTGCTCTGTTGCCCAGGCTGGTACAATCTCAGCTCACTGTACTCTCCACTTCCTGGGCTCAAGCGTCCTCCCACCTCAGCCTCATAAATAGCTGGGACTACAAGAGTGCACTACCATGCCTGGCTAAGTTTTGCATTTTTTTGTAGAGACGAGGTTTTGCCATGTTGTCCAGGTTGGTCTCAGAACTCCTGGGCTTAAGTGGTCCTCCTGCCTTGACCTCCCAAAGTGCTGGGATTACAGCCGCGAGCCACCATGCCTGGCCTATATTTTGTGTGTGTGTGTGTGTGATTAGGCCCACATATGTATGTATGTTGTGTGTCATTAAGCCCATATATATGTATATATGTGTATGAGTGTATGGCATTAAAAACAAACTATGCCAGAAGTAATTTCTTGATAACATCCTGTTTTTCCTAGGTGTGAAGATGCCTTAAGAAAAAATAAGAGCTTAATTGGGCCAGATCAAAAGGAGTATCAAAGGGAACTGGAGAGAAATTATCATCGCCTTAAAGAGGCCCTACAGCCACTGATCAACAGAAAGATCCCTCAGTTATACAAGGCAGTATTGCCTGTCACCTGCCACAGGTATGCTTATTTTTAAGTGGTTTTAGATATTCTCCTTTGAAACCTAACATGTTCAACTAGTATAAGTCTTTTTACAGCTTGAGCATCTGTCATCCAAAAAGCTTGGGACCAGAAGTGTTTGGGGTTTCAGATTTTGGAATATTCGTGTTACGCTTACTGGTTGAGTATCCCTAATCCAAAAATCTGAAATGCTCCAGTGAGCATTTCCTTTGAGCATCATGTCAGTGCTTAAAAAGTTTCTGATATTGGAACATTTCAGAATTTTGGATTAGGGATATTCAACCTGTATCACCTACAATCATTCTACAAGGTAAATAACCTGAGAATCAAAAAGTTGGTACTCATATTAACCGGGACACCACATGAAGTCCTGTCATTAACTTGGATTTTTCTACAACTAAATCCTAGTTCTGTTATTTAAGCAGATAATTTTTTTAGATTTCTTCTCTGTATAATGAGACAGAACTTAAAGAGGTTGTTGTGGAGATTAAATGACATTACAGATGTGAAGTTCCTAGGACAGTGCCTGACATTTCACTTTATAGCACCGGAATTCTGGAAAGGACACAACAACTGCAAACTTTCTTGCATTGTGAAATCAAATTTACATATAAGTATTGAAGATGGTTTCCTCTCAAAATTCCCAATGGGAAACATACTAGTCTTCTCCACTTTTGGTTTCCCCTTCAGTCTTTTTGAGAGTTTTACCTTCTTGCTGCTTCCACTCCCCCTCTCCCAGTCTTCTACCCACCAGGCCAGAGATCCCAGAGAGCCAGGGTGCTGGGTCCCTGAGATAGGCCTAATCGTCATCTCAGTTCCTTCAGATCTCCATGGAAATTCCTTTCCATGGAAAGACTGTATTCTTCCTGACCAAAACTTTGCCTTACAATATCCGAGGTTTGCCTTCCTCTATGATCTACTTTTTGGCCAATCCTCCAAGCTTTAGTTCTTAATATTTGTAGGCAGTTTTGTGGAATTTAGAAAAAAACTTTTTCTTGATGAACAGTATCTAGCTTTCAAGATTGCTGTTTCCCTTCAAAGTAAGCTTTGAGATTTGAAGCCAGTGTGATTGATCTTTGTACTTGGCCTTTTCCTTTCCTGGAGATATTAAGCCTCATGGCTTAACCTTAATGGCTGGAAGGATAAGCAAAAGAAACCAACTGATAATAGAAAATATGTTAAGAGTATTCCAAGAGTATTGTTCCCTTCACTCTTTATTAGAATTTAAGTTTTAAATTTTTCTTTAGCGTTTGAGTTTTTAATTTTGCTTGTTTACAAAATCAGGAATATTTGCAGTAGGGATCCTGGACCCATGAGAGGGGAGTCCCTAAGACCCTTTCAGGAATTTCCCTAAGTCAAAGCTAATTTCATATTAATGCCAAATATTAGCCTTTTCTCACTTATTCTCTTGTGAGGGTACAGTGGAGATTTCTACAGATTGAGATGTGACATTGGAAAAGATTGACTATAGAAGCAGATGTGAGACCACAGGCATTAAGCCACACTCTTACATGAGTACCACTCTCCTAAAGCTTCTTGCAAATCATTTTTAATAAGCAATGCTATTTATAGTATACATGTAATGGGTTATTTTAATAATAACTTAAGATGTTCTTAGTTTTAATTTCTAATATGATAAACATCCATATATAGCCCACATAAAAGATTCCTGGGTTCTCAATAATTTTGAAGAGTGTAAAAAGGACCTGAGACAAACTTTGAGAACAGCTGGTTTGAGACTTAAAATTTAATAAACACCTGCCTTTTGCCACGTAAAAACCCCAAATCTTTTCCTGAAATCTCTCCCATTATCCCTTAAGTCCTTGTCTTGTTTATTACAGTATCTGCAGCATCAACTGGACAAACGAATACAAAAGACCAGTAAGTGGTGACTGTAATACACTCTATAGCTAAATCTATAAGCCAAAATATGTAAGGCAGAGTATGTAGGATGAGTATCCAACTTGGAAGTTAGCAAGAAATGGTGGCAAAACTGTGAGGTAACTGGCAGAAAAAAGCATGTAAGACATTTTAAAGGTATATGCAAAAATTGTTTTCTTGTAACTATGTCCTCTCATTTTTTTCCCCAGAGATTCCTTCAGTCGAATGAGCCTTCGCAAAATGGATCTCTAAACTGAATGCACTTGTTTTATTCATCTGCAAAGAGCCATGTATTCAACATCGAGTTTGAAAAGATCTATTGGAAAACAACATGGAATGGAATTCTGGAAATTATTATTCATTGAAGAATGCAGTGGCCAAGAAAATATCACATGTAGATTGTTAACACTTGAGAATCATGGCTATGGTTTCTAATGTTCTGGTAACAAGCTGTTGTCTTTTAAGACATTTTAATGACTCAAAGGTACACTATACATTTACCATTATTTATACCATAGCTAACGTTAAATTTATTTACTTTAAGTTCGTATTTTTTAATTTATATTACCATTTATAGATTCATTTTGGAACCATTTTAAATGTAGTAATGCTTATTTTAAAGGTACTATTAAATATGTGAATGTTTACACTAGTTTTACTGAGTGGGACTTCAAAATTTTTATTTATTGACAATTGCAGAGAACAACTAAAAGGTTGACTCAAGAACTAGTTCCAAACCTAGCAAAATAAAAATGATAGCCCCAAATTAAATAAATGAGTTTGGTAACTGTTTCAAAGTTATTTTCCATTTACATTCCCAAAAAAGGAATTTAGAACTACAGTACTTAGTAAAACCTTTGTGTAAAATACTTTAAATACTGGGATAACTAATACCAGTGACAACAGCTTGACTTTACGATTAAATCTTATTATATCAATGATAGTAGTATGAACTTCATGATTCTTGGCAACTAAAATGAATGATTCCTCTGTTCCAAATTAAAGCCAGCCATCAGTTTTTGACGATGTAAACCAGTAAATTAGAATCTGCTTAAAGCTATCTTGTAGCACCATGCAGGTAACACAGCTGGGGTTTGAGAGAAATCACATATTTTCTGACACTTGTAGAGTTTAGAAGCATATAAAAAGTAAAATTAGGTGCTTTAATTCATCTAAAATTATATGAAAAAGTCATACAGAAAAAAAATTTGAGAAGTAACATTTTTAATTTCTTGGCAAGTTTTTCCAAAACAATGCATAGTAATGATTTCCATAACAGTTTAGAACAATGTTTTTTGGGTAGTAGTGCAGCTTACAGAATGGCATCATTTATAATCCTTTCTTCTACTGACCAGTTACATGAATCACTTAAGAACTGACCAGATCCGGGCCCAGTGGCTCACACCTGTAATCCCAACACTTTCGGAGGCCGAGGTGGGTGGATCACGAGGTCAGGACCAAGATGGTGAAACCCCGTCTCTACTAAAAATAAAAAAATTAGCCAGGCACGGTGGCAGGAGCCTGTAATCCCAGCTACTTGGGAGGCTGTGGCAGGAGAATCACTTAAACCCAGGCGGCAGAGGTTGCAGTGAGCGGAGATCAAGCCGCTGCACTCTAGCCTGGACGGCAGTGAGACTTCATCTCCAGATTGGCTTGGCGCAGTGGCTCAGGCCTACCTATAATCCCAGCCCTCTGGGAGGCAGGGGCGGGCAGATCATGAGGCCAGGAGTTTGAGAACAGCCTGGCCAATATGGCAAAACCCCATCTCTACTAAAAATATAAAAAATTAGCCAGGCATGGTGGCACGTGCCTGTAATCCAAACTACTTGGGTGGCTGAGGCAATAGAATCACTGGAACCTAGAAGGCAGAGGTTGCAGTAAGCCAAGATTGCACCACTGCACTTCAGCCTGGACGACAGAGCAAGGCTCTTAAGTCAAAAACAAAAACCCAGCACTTTGGGAGACCGAGGCGGGCGGATCCCGAGGTCAGGAGATGGAGACCACCCTGGCTAACATGGTGAAACCCCGTCTCTACTAAAAATACGAAAAATTAGCCAGGCATGGTGGCGGGAGCCTACAGTCCCAGCTACTCGGGAGGCTGAGGCAGGAGAATGGCATGAACCCGGGTGGCAGAGCTTGCAGTAAGCTGAGATCGCGCCACTGCACTCCAGACTGGGCGACAGAGCTAGACTCCGTCTCAAAAAAAAAAAAAAAAAAACTGGTTGTAGTGCCTTCATTCTAGTCAATGTACTATATATTGAAAATACTATATACTCAAAAAATATCTACTTCTGAGAGCCTAAGTGATGGTTGATAGCCCACACTCCAAGTAACTTTAATGGGCAGTATCATCTCAAATTCCTTTTATCTACACCAATTCAAAGACTGAGATTTTTCAGATGAGTCAACATCATTAGACCAAATCTGAGTCAGAAGGGCATATAACCTCAAAACTCAATTTGAGGAGCCAAATGAACAGTAAGGAAAGGTAAGGAGTCAAGAATGGAAATCCCTCCCGTCCGAAGGAGTGACATTTTCCCTTCTTCTCTGGGGGACAGTGATAGGTATAAACATAAAGGAGAGAATAAGGAACCCATGAAGGGTCACTTCTCATTAGGTTACATCTATGTAAGCGTTTGGACAAAAATCTCACAAACCTCAGTAACAATATCAAAGACTTTATGATTTGTATGATTATGATTATCATGCAAAACCAATTATTTTGACATCCTTCAGAACAGAGGCTTCCTCTTAAACATTCATATGATACTAAATACTTCCTTCTTACAAACTTCCTTTTTCTTAAAATGTAACTTTCCCACATCAGGAATTTATATTAGTTCTTAACACTGGCTGTCTCTCAAGTATTAGAGGCCCAGTGTCTATCCTAGACCCATTCCATTCAAAACTTACAGGTAGTACTCGGGACTGTTTAAGGATTTCCATCAGTGATTCTGAAAGGTGGGGAGAACCATGATTTCATTATCATCTCATCATCCTATGGAAGAATGTAAGACATTATGTAACTGTGTGTGTGTTTGTTTTTTTGAGATGGAGTTTTGCTCTGTTGCCCAGGCTGGAGTGCAGTGGCATGATCCCTGATCCCGGCTCACTGCAAGCTCCGCCTCCTGGGTTCATGCCATTCTCCTGCCTCAGCCACCCCAGTAGCTGGGACTACAGGCACCCACCACCATACCCAGCTAATTTTTTCTATTTTTAGTAGAAATGGGGTTTCATGTGTTAACTAGGATAGTCTTGATCTCCTGACCTCATGATCCACCTGCCTCAGCCTCCCAAAGTGCTGGGATTACAGGTGTGAGCCACCGCACCCAGCCTACCGTGATTTTTTAGTTGAGAAGGTACTCCTTGTTGAAATGGGGTATTATAGTGTTATCCCAATAGCATTTATATATTTAGAATCATTTCTAGGAAAAACTCTTTAGTACCAAGAATGTCCCTTAAGAAGTCATGAAATCATTCACCACTTACCAATTCAGTATACTAGTTTAAAATGAAATTTTAACCAAGTTTTTATGTGTGCCCAAAGCATCATCTTAACTTTTCCAGTTCTGGATTCCATTAAATCATGTCTACTTTAAAGGACAATTAGATGTAACAAATTTCATTATAAACCTCTTTTAAGTATGACAGCTTGGATGGACTAAGCACAATTTCTCCTCTTTGAAAAACTCTTCTCCTGCACTGTCAGAAAGTATTCCGTAATAAAGGTACTGATTATGCATGCTTAATCTCTCATATATATATACATATATATATATACACACAATTAGTTCTCTTTAAGAAAATTCAGCTGTATTTATAAAAATATACAAGTAAAAAATTCAAATATTCATATACATAGTTAAGCAGTTTAAATTTTATTGACCTCCCAGTTTTTAAAAAAAGTTAAATTTAAGGTCACACCTCTAAGTTTGATATACTATATACAGATCGTGCAGAATATGAGTTAAAGAGATACAAATTAGTCCATGCCCAAAAAGATTATACTAGAGTACAGAATCATCTTCATAAATACATATAAAATTCTTGTGAAGATAGAAGGGCAACTGTCCAGGTTTTCTGAGACACTTTTCTAAGTGAATCAAGGCACAAAATGTACACTATTGTTAATACACACATTCTAGACTTTGTGCCTCTGACATAGCCCAAGGATTTCGCTTCATGACTCTTATAAAACTAAATGTACTGAATGAGATTCTGCTTCTTGGGTGAAAAACCACAGGAACTATAAACATCATGTAGATAATTACTCCAAAATATGGAGAATACAAATACGAGCACTTTATTTTAAAAAGCAAACACAAAAGATTGGTGTAAATCCAAGTATTTAAATGCTTCCGTTTTGGATAATTTAAGAACCGATACAAGTTTGTTCCCAGAAGCTAATGCATCACTAGTCTCTACTGAGGAAAATGAATTCTAAAAATTAACATGGTTTTCAGTAATTCAAATTTCACTATTTATATAAAAACGTAGAGAGACCAATAATATCCAGTAGCTTCAAAAGATAAGCTAAAGACTCTTTGATATAATCAATTTACCAATGTTTGTGTGGGTGTGTTTAATATATACACAAGGAAAATACACTCACCCTATAATTTCTTATAAAATAGCAAGTAAGGAGTAGAAGTAGGAGATGTAGAAGGGGAAAGAGAATTCAGGAAGTCCTTCTCTTCAGTAACTTTGACTTCAGAATCATCAAAAAGCAACCACTTCCCCTCATACTCCTTTAAGCTTTGCACTACATATGAAATTTTGTTCTCAAATCCACTAATATTAACGCCTGTTTGGTCACTGGATTCCTTGTTTCTATCAGATTCATGGGTCCCATTAGTATCGTTAGTCTCACAATTTCTATTTTCGGCAAACGCTGTACTAGCAACCTTATCGGGATTAGAGGCTTTGTTGTATAGCTCATAATCTGCTTTGCTCTTTTGTCCTCCAAGAAGTCCAATAGCTTCTACATTTTTTTTGTTCAAAACTTTACTTGGCTGTGTATTTCCACCAACTCTAATCGACACTTCTTCATCATCATAATTCTCAACCACACCCCTTGCTTCCTCCTCATTCAGTGGTTCTGGCTTACCTATTTCACACATTTGGTCAACCACAAAATTTCCTTTATCTAGTTCTAAACTGTTAAGGTCAGTGACTTTAACAGAAGCAGTGTAATGCCCACTACTAATTGTAATGCCACTATGCATCACAACCGCAAACAATCCATAGCTGTCGTTAGTTGGCTTTGTGCTCCATTCTTCTAGTGACAATTTAAGAGGTGTCAATAAAGGAGTGTTGATCTTGGAAAGTCCACCACCGTAACAATCAAACCTTTGGGAGGGAAAAAAAAAAAAGGTTTCCTGCAGTTCCATTTTAAATTCAAAATGTTATACCCCAATCTGAAACCAAGTAAAAATCTGAATGAACCCTTAATATTCAGTCTTCATATATCAGAAAAGCAGAATCAAAACAAGACCCCAACTTTGAATAATATTTGTAATATATGCAGAAACAAAAAAATACTTAATAACTTCTAATAGTCAGGCATTTCTGTGGAGGAAATAATTGTATTTTTTCCTTTATTTTCCTAATTTTGTGCAGTAAGAAAATAAATGGTATTTTAAATAGCCTGAACCTGAACGGAAAATGTTACATTTTAGGTTTTTTTTTTCAGACAGGGTCTGTCACCCAGGCTGAGTGCAGTGGTGCAATCATGGCTCACCACAGCCTTCTGGACTCAAGTGATCCTCCCATCTCAGGCTCCTCCTCCTCAGCCTCCTGAGTAGCTGGGACCACAAGTGCCCGCCACCACACCAAACTAGTTTGTGTATTTTTTGTAGAGATAGGGTTTTGTCATGTTGCCCAGGCTGGTCTTGAACTCCTGGGTGCGAGCCATCCGCCTCGGCCTCCCAAAGTGCTGGAATTACAAGTGTGAGCCACCCACGCCCAGCCCATTTTAGTCATTTTTAGTGTGAAGTTTTTCTCTGCCAAAAATTGGGAAAGTAAATAAAATATTATTTTTTACTATTAGCAAATGGAAGGTCCACTGAATAAGGGGCTATATGTTATCTTCTGACACAACCAAGTGTGAGAGAGCTACTGTGAAGCCCTCGTGGTAATTTCAAACAAGCAACTCATGTACAAAGGAGTCACACATACAGTGACATTATATGTATCAGAAAAAAAAAAAAAAACAGACTATCCAAAACAATTAGCATTTTTTTCAAACTGTGGAAAGACTAGTTTGATTTCCTGGTTTATCTTAAAACTAGGAAGAATTTAGCCTTTCCCGCCCTTTCAAAAAAATCTTGATGTATATAAAATTTGTTCCCTGCTTTAGTCAGCTCTACTGAATTCTGCTATTAACATCTAAGAGGGAATGAATGTGATAAGATGAATAAAGAAACTGGCCGGGCATGGTTGCTCACGACTGTAATCCTAACACTTTGTGAGGCCAGGGCAGGTGGATTGCTTGAGTCCAGAAGTTCAAGATCAGACCGGACAACATGGTGAAACCCCGTCTCACTAAAAATATAAAAAATCAGCCGGGCATGGTGGCATGCACCTATAGTCCCAGCTCCTCAGGAGGCTGACGTGGGAGAATCACTTGAGCCTGGGAGGTCAAGACTGCAGTGAGCTAAGGTAGTGACACTACACTCCAGCCTGGACAACTGGAATGAGACCCTGTCTCCAAAAAAAAAAAAAAAAGAAGAAGAGACATCATACTTAATAGAATGTGTATTCATATCAAAAGCATTTGTTTCATTTTTACAGGGAAACTGTTAATAAGAGAACAAAACTTTACTAAAGCAGTCTTTACGATCTACTTCGAGTACTTTCTATTTCTACTATTACAGCATTTTGAACAAGACTTATCTTCTACAGCAGCTCATTTTCTTCATATAGCTCTTATTTACAATACTTACTCCAAACCGCTAGCAGCAAAGCACTTCAAATGAATAGTTATAACTTCAGGCATTTTGTCAAACAAAAGACTTCGTTCAGCTTCAGTATAATGATGGCAGTTTTCACAGAAATATTTATCTTCTCCTACGATCCTTTCTACTGAAGCAAATTGTGAAATTGCCCATCTCAGGGTCTTCATTTCTGTTTTTGGCTCTGGAGAAACTGAAAAAGAGAATCCTTTCACTCACAAATACTTCTCTCAGACATTCAAAAATAAACCACAAAGTTTCATGTTCAAAATTAGCATTTAATTTCAATTGACCAACCCATTCCTAAATAACTAGAGATTTTTTTTACTTCTGAAACTACTTTCATAAGTGCATCCTCAACAGTATACGTATCTTTTAAATATCTATATTTGATCAGCCCAAAAATATGACAGACAGCAAAAACAAAATAAGCCTGGTCTCCGTCCCTCAGTATAAGACAAAATAGTTTACGTTTAATTGCCAACTTTCAGTATGTGACAGGTAAACCTGTCTATGATTATTTCCTATGGTATTTCCATATTTTGTGCTATGCACTAGACACAACAGTGGCTCAATTATTGTGTTAAAAATAACCTCAGTAGCTCTCAAAGACTCAGGTTCCCAAAAGTACACTTATTAAAGCATTTCAGTTTTCCATTCTAACACACTCTATATCAAAATCAAGATGTCATGATTTCCCAAATGCTGACCATGTATATAAGTGAAGCCAGATAAGCAGAAAGGTCACATTAGATGCTAAAAGCTAGCTTTTTTCCCCTCCCTAATTATAGTCTATTAGACTTTGTGCTGTTAAAGAATTATAAATATTCCATCATGGTCCACACAAGACTCCAATTTTGCTTACTTTCAGAACTCTCCTCTACTTTGGAAAGCTCATCTTCTTGTACTGGCACACTGATGTCTTGAAAATCTTCTCTTCTTTCTGTTAAGCTTTCACATTCCAAGCAACGCGTCCTTAATACCAGCTGACCTTGAAATAATTTCTCCACTAGCTCAAAACCAATTTGTTCCTCACCTAAAATGAAAATAGGAAAATGTACATCTATACAGATTAGCTTCTCATTATAGTCCAAATAACCAATTTTCCATTTAAATAAAAGTATATCATGAATAACAGTTCCATTTTCATAGATCAGCTTATTAGCATTATTAGCTTATTAGAGGTACCCTATTAATGAAATTTAAGGTCCCTGTAAAAAACTTTGACTATGAATTACTACTGTCTCTAAAAGAAGTCAGTTGTAGGCCGGACACGGTGACTCACGCCTGTAATCCCAGGACTTTGGGAGGCTGAGGCGGGCAGATCACCTGAGGTTAGGAGTTCAGGACCAGCCTGACCAACATGGAGAAACCCTGACTCTACTAAAAATACAAAATTAGCCAGGTGTGGAGGCGCATGCCTGTAATCCCAGCTACTCGGGAGGCTGAGGCAGGAAAATCGCTTGAACCCGGGAGGTGGAGATTGCGGTGAGCCAAGATCACGCCATTGCACTCCAGCCTGGGCAACAAGAGCAAAACTCTGGCTCCAAAAAAACAAAACAACAACAACAACAAAAGTCAGTTGTATTGTAACTCCCTTCCTAAAGACACCCACTCCATAGAATAAACCCAGAATAACAATGACATTTTCAGTAAAACTATTCACCGTATCAGTATTACACATTTTCCCTGATATATGTAGATCTGGACAAAACTAGGTAAAAATCTAGTTCAAATATGGTGTAACTTACAGTTATGCACCACCTACCAACGTTTCAATTATTTAACAATGGACCACATATTCCCATGATTTTTACTGTACCTATGTTTACATATCTATGCTTAGATACACAAATACCATTTTGCTACAGTTGCCTACAGCATTCAGTAGTTACACGCTGTACAGGTTTATTGCCTAGGAGCAATAGGCAAAGCTTGCCTGCAGCCCATAACAAATTCATAAACTTTCTTAAAACATTATGAGACTTTTTTCTGATTTTTTTTCTTTTTAGCTCATCAGCTATCATTAGTGTATTTTGTGTGTGGCGCAAGACACTTCTTCCATTGTGGCCCAAGGAAGCCAAAAGATTAGATACCCCTGGTCTATACCATATAGGCTAGTTATATAGTACACTCTAGCATCTAGTTATGTAAGTACACTGTGATATTCGCACAATTAAATTAACAGCACATTTCTCAGAACATATTCCTGTTGTTAAGCAACACATGACTGTACTTAGTCTCTACTTTAAAAATTTCACTAAATGCAATGTCCTCCTTCAGTTTATGTCAAACATTGCATAAAGGGAAATGTATTCTTAAATGTACATTAAAATGTACTGAACTTCCCTACTTTATATATTTTTTTGAGACGGAGTCTTGCTCTGTCGCCCCAGGCTGGAGTGCAGTGGCACAATCTTGGCTCCACCTCCTGGGTTCAGGCAATTCTCCTGCCTCAGCCTCCCGAGTAGCTGGGACTACAGGCGTGCGCTACCATGCCTGGATACTTTTTGTATTTTTAGTAGAGATGGGGTTTCACCATGTTGACCAGGCTGGTCTTGAACTCCTGACCTCAGATGATCTGCCCGCCTCGGCCTCCCAAAGTGCTGGGATTACAGGTGCGAGTTAACATACCCAGCCAAACTTCCCTACTTTATAAGCTCTAAGTTAAAATTACCTTAATGACATTACACACACACACATATATGTAATACAATATACACACACACTAACCTAAGCATAGCACTTAAAACACCATAGTTCACATTCAGTGTTAAACTTCCTTCTCTTGAAACAAATTTTAGTCAGAGATTATATGCTCCTACCTATCAAAGTCTAAGGATTATACTAACCTTTGTTTATGGGTTTAACTTCATTAACATTCACAGGTGTAACAGTATTTCCTGGAGATTCAAATCCACAACCATGAGTTGTGTTATCACTTTCATACTTCCCCAAGTCCTCTTCAGGATCATACTCATTTTCTTTAGATTGTCCTTTGGCTCCTTGGTTTGTTGTTATTTTTCCCAGACTACAGAATTTAGAAAGAATGCTGGGTTGCTTAGTTGCAGACTTTAACCAATTTATTTTAACTCTTGATTTCTTTTGTGAGGGTCTTAGACTCTCATTTTCAGAAATGTACTTGGGAATTATTTTAGGAGGAATATCTAACGTATCACTTGTAGCTTTTCTTTTTGATCTAGTTTGTCTCTGGTTCTCTTCCAATGACTGGTGTTCCTTGGATACTTTAACTTTTTTCTTCATGTTACCAAATTCAGTGTCACTTTTTCTTTTCCCATTTCCTTTTGGGAGTTTTTCTTTACAGTCTTCAGAATGCCTCATACTGTCCATCTCCATGCCATTAATATCACTCATTTCCTCTTTCTGATGAGGTATTTCTTCTACCTTAGTAGGTAATTCTGCCACATTTTTTACTTCTTCTTTTTTTAGGAGTTGGCATGTTTCTTGAATGTTTCCCAAAATACACTGTAATACTTCCTGTGCATCATGCTGTAGATAGCCTTCATACATAGGGTTGAGTTCCCTATAAATAAAAATTTCCATTTCATCTATTCTAGTTTTGAAGATACAGTACATAAAATCTATATAGAAATTAATTCATGTAAGGAAAATCATAAATTATTTCATTTTTTAAATCTCAAGACATTTGGAATTTGGAATTTCTTACCTGTAACTAAATTTGGAATTTCTTACCTGTAACTAAAAGAGTAACTTGTACCCTACTTTCATTATAATAGTTTGATCCTCTTCTAAATATAATAACTAATACTTACATAATGCTTACCATATACCAGGTTTTAGTCAAAATGTTTTTTATCTCCTATGTATACCTTATCTTCACAATAACCCTATGAGGTACTATTATCACCACTATTTACAGATATAGGCACTAAGGCACAGAGAAGTTAATTAACTTGCCTAAGATCACAGAACTACTTAGGATGAAAAGCCAGTATTCAAATCAGCACGCTCTTGGCCACCACACTACAATAGCTTTTTTTTTTTTTTGGGACAAGAGTCTCGCTCTGTTGCCCAGGCTGGAGTACAGTGGCGCAATCTTGGCTCACTGCAACCTCTTCCTCCCGGGTTCAAGCGATTCTCCTGCCTCAGTCTCCTGACTAGCTGGGACTACAGGTGCGAACCACCACGACCAGCTAATTTTTGTATTTTCAGTAGGGGCAGGGTTTCACCATGTTGGCCACACCGGTCTTGAACTCCTGACCTCAAATGACTCACCTACCTTGGCCTCCCAAAGTGCTGAGATTACAGGTGTGGGCTGTGACTGGCCTACAATACCTCATAATTAAGGTATAGCAATAAATTGCACCTAGTTCTATTTTTAAACTGAATGCTTAAGTGATTGTTTTAAAGACTTGCCCTATTAGTATAATTTTATTTGAATAAGGCTATTTTATATGTAAAGTTTCATTTTTAAGAAAATACCAAAAAGCAATCTAATCCAGTTAGCCAACAGTTCTCTAATCACATATAACAAAAATAGAATATTTGGAATTTACAGTTCTTACACATATTTTGAATATAGTCCTATAATTCCTAATGTGAAATCCTTAGGA
Organism: Piliocolobus tephrosceles; assembly: GCF_002776525.5. Classification (NCBI taxonomy): domain Eukaryota; kingdom Metazoa; phylum Chordata; class Mammalia; order Primates; family Cercopithecidae; genus Piliocolobus; species Piliocolobus tephrosceles. The sequence continues at coordinate 159,719,552 of NC_045434.1, forward strand.
CCATGCATTTAGAAATTCAGACATTTTCAGATGCAATGATAATATGGCATATAAGTAAAATATTTATCACCAACATGATATGGGAGTACTCTATAATTAAATACATTACTACTACTATAGAAGAATGAATGAATATTCACATTAGAGATAAATATGAATGACTATAAAAAGCCTCATATAATATATTCAGATCTAACAAATTTATCACCAAACATATGAAAAAAATTTCCAGTATTCAGAGCCTCTGAGATACAAAGGACTGTGGACCTACAGTTTCTACTTTCCTTGCCCCTTATTCCTGTTTCTTCACATATCATTCTCCTCCAAGAATATAAACAAGTAGCTAAATTGAAACCCTAAAATTATAAGCTATACCTGAGTGTGTTAAGCAGTCGCCTTGGCTGAGTGGCAAGTTCATCAGTATATTTCTCTGGATTTAAGAGAAAACTAGCTTGGAGCTGTTCAACCGAAATGATTAAGGACTGTAAACTGCATATCAATTCATAACTTGCCAAAGAATCTTCTTTGCAATTTCCCTGTCAAGAAAGAAACACACAAACCAATAATTTTATGAACAAATTAAGTACCTTCCCCCTTTGTCTTTGTCTCACTTAAGGATACTAGGTTTTCGAGGCCAGGCGCGGTGGCTCAAGCCTGTAATCCCAGCACTTTGGGAGGCCGAGATGGGCGGATCACAAGGTCAGGAGATCGAGACCATCCTGGCTAACATGGTGAAACCCCGTCTCTACTAAAAAATACAAAAAAACTAGCCGGGCGAGGTGGCGGGCGCCTGTAGTCCCAGCTACTCGGGAGGCTGAGGCAGGAGAATGGCGTAATCCCGGGAGGCGGAGCTTACAGTGAGCCGAGATCCGGCCACTGCACTCCAGCCTGGGCGACAGAGCGAGACTCCGTCTCAAAAAAAAAGAATACTAGGTTTTCTAAGTTGCATTATAGCACTAATTTTAAGTGATATACAAATAAGCCTTATTTTTTATTTTTTTGAGACAGGGTCTCTGTCACCCAGGCTGGAGTGCAGTGGCTTGATCGCGGCTCACTGGAGCCTCAACCTCCTGAGATTAAGCAATCCTCCACCTCAGCCTCCCAATTAGCTGGAACTACAGGCTCACACCACCACGCCCTACTAGTTTTCATATCTTTAGTAGAGACAGGGTTTTGCTATATTACCCAGGCTGGTCTCAAACTCTTGCACTCAAGCGATCCACCACCCACCCTCGCCTCCCAAACTGCTGGGATTACAGGCGTGAGCCACCACGCCTGGTCTTTTTTGTAATTTTAAGAGGAATTTTTGAATTACTATTTATGTGACTTACAATGGTTTTTTAATTATGGAAGTCAAAGATTTCTTTAAATACTGTGTAGTTACTTAAATTTTAAGTCAATTTGAAAACACAATGGGTAAATAGGTTATACATGGGTGTGACATATTGCGATTATAGTACACAATAATGTATAGTATACAAGTAACAAAAGTTTGATACACAGATTACAGGAGCAAACACTCTGTAAAAGGGAATTATCTAGTTAGCTACCTTGAAAGAATGAAAAATAATTGCCTGACAATAGTTCGTTAACAGAGAAATAATCTTTGTCACCCACTCCCCCAGTCCTCTTTGTTTCCAGGCAAGTAAATTTCCATTAATTTACTTTTGCTTTTTACGTTATTTTCTGTTACTTTTCTTACCTTGTCTTTTTGAATGGCTTCATCCTTTAGAGCTTCTTTCTTCCTTGAAATAATATTAAATAAGTGCTTTACTCCAGATTTAAAACCGGGACAAAAATATAATACCTATAAAAAGTGAGACTGTCTAAGTGTTCACTGAACAATATACGTAAAAATCATTAAAACAACATCATGCTTTCTACAGGGCCCTTTTAATGTGTAGTACCTAAAATTCTGAGATTAAGTTTTGTGTCAAAATTTGTTCTCCACCTCATCAGTAGTAGCCCAGTGTATTCCCTCATTGGCACAAAGCACTGAGTCTGGGCAGATATTGCTAAGACTTTAAGGTTACAAGAACACACAACACAAAGCCAACATTATTTCCAAGGGATAAGATACGTATTACTGTAGCACCAGCAATCAGAGAAAGAAATTAAAGGTTTGACCTTCCACTTAAGGTCTACTCAATTTTGCTATCCCACCTTTATTTAGTCTATCACTTTCTCTTATCCCAAAGCAAGTTTAATAACATGCAACGTATTATTTTAACCTGTTCTGGTTCATTTACAATCAAAGGCAAAGACAGTATGGACATTAAAGTCCTCCAATAACTCAGAAACATTACATGTTACATCATTCTTTGCCTACTAAAGCTTTGTTATATAGCAAAACTGTCAATTTACCTGAAGTATACTGTTAAGATAGCAAGTATTGCCGAGATTATTCAGTCCCACAAATGGTAACAAGTTTTCTCTCTTCTCACAGTTTATAGGTGAAGACTGTGCTGCAGGAACAACTTGATCACTATTAAATATAGAAGGGGGAAAGATAATCAAGTAGTTATCTTAAAGAAACAAGGTGAAAATATTACTTCCGTAGATTTAGTCTTTTCTCAAAAGTTGTATAATCTGAAAAGTATGTGAATCTTGTTCAGATGACATTTTAAGAAATACAGGCTCAAAAACTGCTATATGCCCAGAATAAAAGTTTTTAAAACATTATTACACATACCAAGCCACAGAACAATTCCCTTAAAAGGATGTTAATCCTATTTTACAGAGCAGAAAATTGAGGAACTGAGAGACTGTGATTTGTTTTACCTACTTTGACATTTTAATCAAGTAGTTTAACTGAACAGAAACCTGGGAATAAATTAACCATGGCAATATTTGGGAGAGGCTGAACTAAGTAAGATTATATTAATAAGAATTCAGGGAAAAGAAAGTCTATGAAGAGAATTATATGGCTGGGCACGGTGGCTCAAGTCTGTAATCCCAGAACTTTGGGAGGCCGAGACGGGTAGACCACGAGGTCAGGAGATCGACCCCGTCTCTACTAAAAAATACAAAAAACTAGCCGGGCGAGGTGGCGGACACCTGTAGTCCCAGCTACTCGGGAGGCTGAGGCAGGAGAATGGCGTAAACCCGGGAGGCGGAGCTTGCAGTGAGCTGAGATCCGGCCACTGCACTCCAGCCTGGGTGACAGAGCAAGACTCTGTCTCAAAATGAAAAAAAAAAAAAAAAAAAAATATATATATAATTTCTTCTTGCTGGAAAAAAAAAAAAAAAATTATGTAGCTATCTCTCACTTAAAAATAAAATGTTCAGAAAGTCAGAAGGTCAGTGTGGTGGCACTGAGATGTAATCCCAGCTACTTTAGAGGACTGCTTGAGCCCAGGAGTTCAAGACCAGCCTGGGCAACACAAGGAGACCCCATCTCAAAAAATACTTTATTATTCTTTTACTTCTTTAACAACAAAAAAAAACCCACTAGGTCCTCCCAGTATTTTATTTTATGATTGCTAGCTATTATTACTCCAGCACCGCAAAGTATTTAGAAGTATGAATGCTAATAAAAGGTTCACTCTCACACAATCTCCTCAACTGGTTATTGATAGCTATTGGAAATTAACACATGGGACCAAATCCACCTTAGTCACCCAGCAGAGTACTATATGTTAAACAGGGAAGCAGTACAGACTCCAGCTAGAGCTGCTGGTGGTGGAATAAAGTATTTCACTTTGTTCTGATTTATTTTCTGTAACTAAAGAATTTATTTGCATCAAAAGCATTACTTATTTTTAAGTTTATTTCTATAATTTGCAATCGTATGCCTCCAACAGGTATGACTAGTTACATGACTACAGAGTTTAAAATGTCTTATAACTGTCAAGTCTTCTGAACCAAATATATATACATACATACATAACCTTTTACCCCTACACAAATGTTTTGCACGACAAATAATCAAATTTAAACTCAGAAAGACAATTTTCGTCTATGAATATTTCTCCAAGTTAGTCTAAATGGCTGAGCACAGTGTTCATGAGTTAAACATTACGGATGTGATCTCCATGGGGAGCCACCAGTTTTGCTGTTCCTACTATAACCGGCTAGACTTGACTTATTAAGAAGTACAATGAAGTATACTTTTTTGTGCCTCTATAGACTATCAAGTCTGAGTGGAGGTGTCAACCAAGTTCACTGCTGCTTCACTGTACAATTTTTAAAGTACAGAAATGTAAGATACATACATTTCAGATGCTCTATATTCAGAAGCTTTTTCTTCATTTTCTTGAGAATCTGTGAAATCCAAAGCTCTCTTAGTTTCCTTTTTCTGAAAAAACTTTAAGGAAAGTCTGTTTTTCTTTGATGGGCTACCTCTTGAAAGTCCGTTACTTTCACTAGGTATGACACCAGGCATTTTTTCCTCAAATCCCAAGGAGTTGTCAATAATTAATTTATAGAGGAAAGTTGTAATCAATTATATCTGTTAATCACAGAGAAAAAGTTTCATTAGTTTTCGGTTATCTGTTTTAGGCAACAAAATCATCAATTCTGAAAACAAATTTACCAAGGGAATGGTACAAATTAGAAATTAATATTTGAAAACCTAATGCCTGCCAATAGGCACTCAATATTTATTGCTTAAATGAAAAAGCTTACCACACTATTCTTAAAGAACAAAAAATAGAAGCTACTGAATTTTTAAAATCAGTCTGCTATGGATTAAGGGTCGCATTACAAAATATCCTATTTAGCAGACCTACAGTAAAGTAGTGTAAGTAGTAAAAACTTAATATTTCATTATAATAATTCATTCAGAAAATACTGACTGAGCACTACCACCTCTAATTCTCAAGTACATGGAAAGGATGAATGGAAAATCAAAGTAGTGCTCTCTTCCAATGCCTTTTCTAATTATTAACATGAATACATGAAAATAAAGTACCTAAAAAGTTTACTAAAGTATAATTTGCATTCAAGGCATAGAGATGGTGTTAAGTTATACCTAAAACCGTAAGGTTTTATTATCTTTCAATAATAAAACACATGCAAAGTTGAGACAGTGATACAAAACACTGTTGGATGCACTTTGTGTAAATCCAATTCTTAATGCGCCAGAAATCACAATACTCGTTTTTTCCAAACTTGTTAAAAAACTTTGGATTTCAAAAATAGTGCTTTGAGTAGGAAAAAAGATGATTTGGTTTGCCATCTGCAACTTTCCCACCCTGTTTTAAAGTAAAACTTTCACAGGAAAAAATATGGCAACATTTGTAGGAGTTATTAATATTTTCTACATCAGTCCTATTTTTCAGGACATGTGAGGAAAAATTATCTAACTAGAGTATTACCATAATAAAATTACTTAAAGCCCAAAACTTCAGCAACGAGTTTCAAATTTAAAATGCAGAGTAATAAAATGAACTACACAAAACTCACTCAAATTCCATCCTTAATAAGCATTTCACGTGGCTGACACTGATCTAGGAATTCACACTGAACTCAGCACTGAAACCATTTTTGAGACCCAAGTCAGGAAGAACTGGAAAAGCTGATCAATCTCTCCATTCTGTCTCCAACTTCACTTACTCTCCTATCCACCTAATGCTTCACCTAATGCTTCTGAGGAAGCGCTGTCTTCTGAATGATAAACTAACCTACGCTAAGTTCTTAGGGATCGCCAAGCATTAATGATTCTGATAAAATGTTCTTCTCGAGAGCCAATTCTAATGGATGACAGAAACTGGATCTCAAACCGACAGAGTAACCAGACTTCACAGGAGGGAAGAATGATTAGGCAGGTGAAATAGCGGATCGTCAGCTTAATCAACAAACCAAACCTCCTAGCCCCTCAAAGCAATGTTCACACCGAGAATGTAACATTTTGCCAGGTGCAGTATCTTCCGTGCTATTATTTCTTGCTCCTGGCTTTCCTTATAACTGGGGAGGCTCTTACATCCAAAACATTTCTCCTGTAACTAAATCAACTTTCGCAGAAAGCACGACGAATCGACCATTATCTGTTGACAGCGTGAATACTTAGTCCCAACAGTTTTAAATTCTTTTTGAGATGACACGACTCGATTCTGATTTTTCAAGAAAAATATACAAGGACATCTTCGCCAAGGTTTAAGACGCGCGGCGTTCTAAACACTTCTGGAAAAAGTGTAAGTGAAAGAAAATGCGCGGTAAAATTTCGCAATTACAGACCGACACAGGGCAACCTGCGTGGAAACGTTTCTTTCTCCCCAGCCTTCACCGCTCTCGGGAACGGAAAGGAAGCTGGAAGAACGAGCAGCGACCAGGCTGCCGGGCCGGGGGAGGCTGGCGGCGGCGTTCCTGGCCCACACCCCCGCGCCAAGCGCCCTTGCAGCGGAGTTGGCCTATTTACGCCCAGCCCGCACCTGCCTTCTCGCGTCCCGGCGGCGGCAAGACAGGCGCCCCGCCCGAGGCACACAAGGCTCCCGATGGCAGCTCGACCAGGGTGCGAGGCCAACACGGTCCCGGGGGTCTCCCCGGCAGCTCCTCTCCCGCGCCGGCCGAACTTGCCCCCGCGCCGGGGCGCCGGCCCCTCCTCCCAGGCCCTCCTTACCTGGTCATGGCCCAAAGCGAGGTCCGCGGCAGTGACGCCGGCAAGTCCAACCCGAATGAGTGTGGGTGCGACAGGTGAGTCCCTGTCCCGAGTCCGCCGGGTCCCCCCGGCCCCAGGAAAATCTGGTCAGATCACCGTCCCCGCGGGGGAGTGACCATCCGCTCCCAAGAGCGGGAACCCCGACCGCCGCTCGGTCCCGCCTTGCACCGGCACCAACTACATCCCCGGAGCGGCGCCTATCCGCGCCCGCCCCGGGATAGCCAGGAGCGCAACAAGCAGCAGCCCCGCTCGCCAAGCGCCTCAACCGCTAGGGTCTTTCGCACTCCGCCACCGAGGGGAACTTGGCGCGTTTTCCTCAGTCTCAGGACCCCCGTGTTTTAGCCTCCGCCCGCGCCAGCGCTGCGATTGAACGTGGCGTCCTTTGAAATTGCCGGTTCCAGTCTCCACGCTGCAGAGACGCGAAAGGCAGGAGCCGTCTCGCGACGGTCACTCGCCCCCGGCACGCACGGGCTCCAGAGCCAGCTGGGACTGTAGCTCCCCAAGAGCCTAACGGGTTCCACAGTTTCAAACAGCGCAGGCACAGAGCCGGGCAGCTCGTGCGGGTCCTCGCTAAGGGCGCGCGCGAGGTGCTAGCGGCCTGGCTGGCGGGCTCGAGCCTCACACCCTTTTTTTAACCATTCGTGCGCGCGAGTTGAGGGAAACGCGTACGGGTCGGGAGACGGGACAGAGAGCAGACGGGACGGGCCACCGCCTTGAGAAGGAGCCCAAATTCACCAATCCATGATGAACAATCCCCAAAACCGCGCCTCCCACCGCCCGGGGGAAACCAATCAGAAGTACCTAGACCAAAGCCAATTAGAAGGGCGGGAGCAGCAAGTCCATCTAATAGCAAAAAAGAAGAAAGGTGGGCTCCAGCCAATCATTGTTCGACATACGGAGTGTTCCTCAGGCACGGCGCCCCTCCTTCCGCTCTCATTGGCGCTCGAGTGCGCGCTTTCGCTGCCGACTGTTGAAATCTTGTTTGGCGTTTTGTTAATCCTCGACGGTGGGTCGCTGCGGAGGGTGCGGCTTCCGGAGCGAGGCCCTCGCGGCAAGCCCCGCCTCCCTTCGTGCGTACGCGCCCGGGCGGGGTTACCGGGAGAGCCGCTCCGGAAAATGGCTGCTCGGCTGCAAGCCGGCGCTTCGCCCGGGCTTTCGGTTCGGAGTCGCGGCCACACTAGGCCTAGGGCCATCCAATGAGACAAGGCGCTGCCACGGATAACAATACATTCTTAGGCGAATGCTGTAGAGCTGAGGCCCACTCGTCAGCCCCTACTCGCCTCATTTTCTCCTGTTTACCCCTACCCTTCTCGGCCACAGGAGGAAACGAAAGAACAGTTTCAGGCCCAGCTCCGGCCGCGGGAGCTTCCCAGGGTTCCGCCGCGAGCCCTCCCAAAGGGTTCAGGAGCGGCAGGCAGGCCTCATCTGGTTGTGCTTCCTTTTGTGTTTGTGTGCTTGCTTTGATGAGGTCACTCAAGTACTGCAGTTAAGCAGGATACGTTCAGCCCAGATCCATTTAAATCAAGTATTTTTAAGGTGCCTACTATGTGCCAGGCATTTTTCAAGGCGCGAGGGATGAAAGGCATTCCCTGTCATAAAGGAGCATTACATTCTGGAGACGGAGACATAAGTGACACTAAAATAAGTGATGGGTACAATAGCCTGGAAAGATCTCTTTGAGTTGACATTTGAGCAGAGCTGAATGAAAGCTGAGCGAGCCTTGGAGGAATCTGGGGGACGAATTGTGAGGGCAGAGAGAACAGCAAGTTACAAACGTCCTGAAGCTTAATGCGCTTGGTGTTTTGACAAGCAGCAAGGAGGCCAGGGCACTTAGAGCACAGTGAATTTGGGAAAGAAGATGGGAGGAGATGAGATGAGTGAGACAGGCAGGACCCTGGGTAAGCCGAGTAAGGAGATGGGAGTCGTTGGATTATTCTGAGCTGGGGAGTGGTGGGATTACACGTTGACCTTCAAGAGTACAAGCAGGGCCGGGCGCGGTGGCTCACGCCTGTAATCCCAGCACTTTGGGAGACCGAGGCGGGCGGATCATTTGAAGTCGGGAGTTGGAGACCAGCCTGACCAACATGGAGAAACCCCGTCCCTAGTAAAAATACAAAATGTGGCTGGCGTGGTGGTAGGCGTGGTGGCGCAGGCCTGTAATCCTAGCTACTGCGGAGGCTGAGGCAGGAGAATCGCTTGAACCCGGGAGGCGGAGGTTGCCGTGAGCCAAGATCGCGACACTGCACTCCAGCCTGAGCAACAAGAGCAAAACTCTGTCTCAAAAAAAAAAAAAAAGTACTAACAGAAAGGTCAGCTAAGATGCTAGTTCAATAAGCCAAGGAATAAATTATGGTAGTCTGGAATAAGACGGTGAGATGTTGAAAACTGGTGGGTTCAAGATACATTTTGAGCACAGCCAACGAGCTCTACTGATGGACTGGCTGTATTATCATGTAAGAAAAAACAGGTCGGGTGGCCAAGGCCGATGGACCGCTTGAACCCAGGAGTTCAAGATCAGCCTGGGCAACATGGCAAGACCCATCTCTACAAAATCTCCAAAAATTGGCCGGGCGTGGTGGCATGTGCCTGTAGTCCCAGCTACTCGGGAGGATGAGGGGGGAGGATCCCCTGGCTGCAGTGAGCCGAGATGCACCACTGCGACAGTGTGAGACCCTGCCCCCCACCCCACCCCCCAAAAAAAAGTAACGATTTTTTTTTTTTTAACCTGAGCAACTTAGTGTTGGTCCTTGCTAAAATGGGAGTCTTAGTGGGCTCAATGGGAGGGATCATCGTTCTTAGAATATTAAGATTGAGGTGTTTAACGTACAAACAGATGTTGAACCAGCAGATAACCAGATACATGAGGACAAGATTAGAAAATTATATAGGTCAGTCTTAGCCATTGTGCACCACAGACTGGCAGTGTCTCATTTTCTAGTACTAGCAGAATTATTGCTACTTTCAAACTCTACGAGAACAGATAAGCAATTCTACTTTCCCATATCCCTGAGATCCTATTGTCTGCAGCCACTATTCTTCCTGTACACAGTGTGTGGTATCAGTTAAGATTCAGTTGCGGAAAGTAGAATCCATTTCAGCTAGTATAAACACAAAGGGTATTGAATATTTGGGAGGGTTGATTAAATAGGCTCTAGATTAGTTTTTCAGGAATGAGTCCCAAAGTCTTCACAGAACCAGGCCACTAAGGAAGCAGCAACTCTTCTATGATCAGGAAATGACGTCTGTGAATCACATTGCTGCTGCCATGGCTAGGAGACCTCCACCATCAGAAAGCTGCTTGTGCTGCTGACCGTAGAACCACACTATACCCACTATTATCTGCACCAGTGCTACGCATGTCCTACGTCCTGTCTGTCAAGGCCCATAGGACAAGTAGCTGGACACTGAGGCTTCTGCTAATGCTGCTTCAGAAAAACCAACGCCTCCACAACTGTGCTTGTCAATAGCAATAGCAGAAGCTTGGTGTGTTTCTGGCAATACAATTAATGTAAAAATTTAATACGTTTCTTATCCTTTTGCTTTTAGTCAGTTGTTTGTGGGAGAAATTCTAGCCACAGTTCTTGCCTAGATGAGTTTTTAAGCCCAGAAACTTTTTTCCTAGTTTCTCTGTGCTCCCCAGCTACCACACTCTTAATGACAGCTAATCCCTTTGGAAACAATGGGATTTAATAGGTTCACAGCGTTCTCAATCCTATATTTGTCAGTCTTGTGTGGGTAAATGCCAGGCATGTTTCCTTCCAAAGTTTCACAGGCACTGTTTCTGTGTACAGTCATCCCTTGGTATCCGTGGGGGATTGGTTCCAGGACTGTTACGGATATCAAAATCCGAGGATGCTCAAGTCCCATATATAAAATGGCGTAGTATTTGCATACAACTTATGCACATCGCACGTATACTTTAAATCATCTCTAGATTACTCAGTTACCTAATACAATGCCTACACATCACTTCATTCACATGGATTTGACATAGTATTTAACACTTGGCACGTGGCAAGTTCAAGTTTTGCTTTTTGGAACTTTGTGTACCTTTTTCATAAGGTTTTTTGATCTGTGGTTGATTGAATCCATGTGTATGGAACCCATGAATGTGGAGGGCCAACTGTTCTTCAGTCTAAAGGTATAGAAGAAGTGGGGTTTTTTTCCCACCCTTTAAAGCTTCAAATTATGAAACTTTTTTTTTTTTTTTGAGATGGAGTCTTGCTCTGTCGCACAGGCTGGAGTGCAGTGGCATGATCTTGGCTCACTGCAACCTCCACTTCCTACGTTCAAGCAATTCTCCTGCCTCAGCCTCCCCAGGTAGCTGGGATTACAGGTGCCTGCCACCATGCCCAGCTAATTTTTGTATTTTTAATAGAGACGGGGTTTCACAGTGTTGGCCAGGCTAGTCTCGAACTCCTGACCTCGTGATCCACCCGCCTCACCTTCCCAAAGTTCTGGGATTACAGGCATGAACCACCACGTCCAGCCCAAATTATGACACTTTTAATCCACTTGGATTACAGGCAGAATTTCTCCTTTGGCAAAACTGTATTCTTTTCCATTTCTACATGCAAATTGGTTACTTCTGGCCTGAATTCATCTCTCATAGAACTTGGTTTAAAGTGTCAAGAAAAGCCAGCAAATACCAAGTTTATAGATATGTCCAACCATTTCCCTTCATGCCACAATTTTGATTGGCGTGTGATCTGTCTTCTAAAGCTGGCAACAGGTTTACCAAATGTCTGGCAACTGGAGAACAAGGGTCACCAGTTTTCCATCTTGCAGTATCTGAGTCTTTACTATCCACTGCCGAAATGCTTCCACTAAACACCACATTTCTTTTAAGGTTATGTGTAGCACAAATTTATAGGAACCAAACTCTGCATCCAATAGGAATAGGTTTGTTTATAAGTAACTGAATATTTTTAAGTGTCCTTAGCCAAAATTAACATTAATTTCTTTATCATGTATACATAATGCAGAAGTAGGCAGTCTAGATTAGTATGGTGATTTCATGACCATCAGGGACCTAATTAATTTCTTCCATTCTCAACACGTGGCTTCTACCTTTTGGTCCTTTACAGCTATTTAAATTACAGCCATCATGTCTATACTCCTATGCAGGAAAGAAAAAAGGACAGAGATGATCATGGTCCCCTCTCTTCAAGGATACTTCCTGGAAGCTGTACACACCATTCCTACTTACTGCCCATTGGCCAGAACTTAGTCATTTGACAACATTATTCTGGGTGGCCATATACCCAACTAAAACTCAGGGGTTATAATATTAAGGAAAAAGGATAGAATGGATATTAGAGGACAAATAGCATTATCTGCTATGCTTCCGCTTACCAGGTTAAAAAAATCCCCAGCTGGTGAAGGTATCCCCAAAAGATGAAAAATTGAAAAATACTGTACAGCTTTTGGTTCCTTGAAAAGAGAATGTGCTGGGTATCTGTTTGCCCTTGTGGTAGATATGGAGATGAGCTGCCCAGATCCCCCTTCAAGGAAGGACTTGCTCCCAAACTGCAAAGAGTACCTCCAGTTGTCAGTTCTATCAGGCTCTGCTTCAACCACAGACAATGGCCTTGCCCACAGTCATGCTCTTTGCAGCCTAAACTGGGTGATTAAGCAAGGCTGGACTATAAAGGCCCAGCCATTATGTCCCACCACTGGACACCTCTGATGGGCAGTATTCACTCCAGAGCTCTTAGCCAAGCTGGCCAAAGCTTTATTGGACCTGTACTGGAATTTGACTTCGTTCTCTTCCCAGTCCTACTTCCTCTCCCTTCCTTTCACATCTTGTGCTCCAGCTTTGTCTCTCTCTGCATCTGCTCCTCAAGAAGCCTAACTGCAAGAATTAGTACGAGGATTGGTTGGAGAAAGTAGACAACCGGATGGGGTTTGGGAGCTGAATTATAAACTACTTAGCAGGTGCTAGGTGAAGCATAATCAGCTCCTGGCACAAGATAATGGTCCAATCAGGATGATGTACCAGGTGAAAGAGAATGCACTAGCAGGTGTGATATATCTAGCAGTTAAGACATATGGTGGAAGTAGTAGCTATAAGGATAACAGAATTGGATGACTATTGCTAAACTCCATTGGTTACAGAAAAATAAAGAACAGCTAAGGGTAGGTAATAAGCAATTGAAAGTCTGGTGTGAAAGCCAGAGCATCTCTTTGTTTCACAAAAAGCAGCTCTCATCTGCAGGGGAAGGGTGGAGAAAGCTGAGCATCAAGACTACGTTAGAGTGGCCCAACTTAAAAGATGGTTAAATGCCTAAAATAGGTCTGTTGTGTCAAAGTCAGGGTCGGAGCACCCTGACACATGGAGGGGACATCTGGGTAGTGATCATGAAAATTTTGATTCCCCAGGCTCCTCTGATGCCTGCAGTATGGCCCCTCCTTCCTACTAAGAGCTATCACTTTCCTGTACGAGAAGACATTGCAGAGGCTTCTACTTGAAAGGCACGTTCTCCCTTCCCCCAGGACTCACACCGCTCATCTAACCTTCTGGCCAGTAGGCCTATAATTAGGGTTAAATCATAGCATAACCTAGTTGGGAAGGTGCTGTGCCTGATTGGTAGAGGTAAAGGACTGTTCCCCAAAGAAGATGTAAGACCTAGACAAGCATGTACCAACAGGAGCTTCAGAAGAGTTATATGGGACTGGATTCAGATGATGCTTAAGCAAGGGGAGCTGGAACAAGAAATTGAATGGGAAAGTTATATTGAATTTGGAGTATTCTCCCAAATACAGGATTTAATATTCTGCCAAGGAACCCCCAAAATTGACATGAACGCTCACTAACTTCTACAATAGCTCTTAAAAGCATGGGAAAAGAAAACAAAATGCTAGGAGTGCTAGGGCAGGCAGGTGGCTCAAAGAGGGACTAAAAGGCTCACAGAAATGAGTCTGCTAGAGTGGATATATTATGTACAGCTGGAAGGTTATTATCATTATGTTCTGAGGGAAGGCCCAGAGGACACACTGTTTACCAAGGCCATAAGGAATGCACTGGTGCAAAGGACATAAACATCACTGAAAAGTTCAGTGGTGGCTCTCTGCAAGCCAGGACTGATGGTAGCAGAGGCCTCCCAGACTCTGACTCACTGATAGCAATGGAGATGATAGACCTCAAAACAATACTGGCCAAGTGGCAGTGCTTAATTACCAGAAGCTGGGAGGTTGCAACTATAATGACCTACCAAGGGGACCTGACCCTCAGAGAGTTATAGAAATGATTACTAGATGGGGGTGTCTTTAGGGGCAAAATAGATAGACAACAAACTAAGCTCTATTATTTTGTACCAGTGGGAAACAAATTAAGGATAGATGACCAGGATGCTAAGGATAGTCACCCAATAGTCAATTCCTTAGTTTCCAGACCAGAGCATTTTTAGACCTGGAACCCATTGATTGAAGAGGCCAGGAGGAAGGACCTTGCTATACCTCAACAAGTATAAATGGTAATGGTTTCCTCAGTCCTTCCCCAAAGGGATCTGTAGTCATTGGGTGATTGTACCCTGGGGAAATGGACATACCCAAACATTCCAAGGATTATGAGACAGAGGGTATGAATTTAACTTGCTATCCACAGACCACAAGCATTATCGTGGCCTTCTGTTATAATGGGGGCATAGAGAAGCCAGTTAATAAATGGAGTCATGGCAAGGTCCAGCTCAGAGTGAGTTTACTACTGGATCTGTGACCACACCTAATGGTCATTTCCCCACTCTTCGAGTGTATAATGGGGTTGTCATTTTTGGCAATTGATGCAAATGCATTAGGACCTTTGCCTATTTGGTAAAAGCTATAATGGTGGGGAAGGCCCAGTGAAAGCTTTTGAAACTGCTTCCTAGCTCCAGCGAAACACGGCACAGTCTCAGTCAGCTCAGGCTGCTGTAACAAAATACTATATACCAGGAAATTTAGACAATAGACATTTACTTCTCATAGTATTGGAGGCTGGAGAGTCCAAGATCAAGGTCCCAGCAGATTCCATTTCTGGTGAAGGCTCTTTCTAGCCTGCAGACAACCACCTTTTTGCTGTGTCCTCACGTGGCCCTTTCTCAGTGTGAGTGTGTAGAGAGAGAACTCTGAATTTTTCCTCTTCTTATAAGGATACTAATCCCATGGTGGGGTCTTTACCCTCATAACCTTATCTACTAGAGACTGAATGTCTATGTCCCCCAAAATTCATGTTGAAATCTAATCCCCAGCATGATGGTATTTGGAGGTGAGGTCTTTGGGAGGTGAATAAGGAATGGTATCAGTGCCCTTGTTAAAGAAACCCCAGAGAGTGCCCTCACACTTTCCCCAGGCCAAGATGCAACAAGAACACACCTATCTTTGAACCAGGAAGCCTTCACCACATACAGAATCTGCCAGTGCCTCAATCTGAGACTTCCTAGCCCCTAGAACTATGAGAAATAAATTTCTGTTGTTTATAAGCCACTGAGTCTATGGTATTCTGTTATAGCAGCCCAAATGAACTAAGATACAATCTAAACCTAATTATCTCCCAGAGACCCCACCTCCAAATACTATCATACTGTGGGTTAAGGCTTCGACATATGAATTTTGGGGGGACACATAGGAAATACAGGAAATCAAACAATATTATATCTCAAGAGAAGACAGCAGGAATTCGTGTCACTCATAAGAGTTTAAAGGAAACAAGAGGTGCTGATTCCCATCATATCTCTGTGTTATTCATCATATGGCCCTGCAAAAATAGATGGACTCTGAAGGATGACAGTAGATTACTGCAAGTGCAACCCGTTAGTAGGCCTGATCGCAGCTGTCATGACAGATGTGGTATATTTACTAGAGTTGATTAATACATCCTCAGATATTTGGTATGTACCACTGATTTTAGTGAATGCATTCGTTTCTATTCCAATCGTAAGAAAGGATCAGAAACAGTGGCATTCCATGAAACAGACAAAAGTGCACATTGGCTGGATGTGGTTGCTCATGCCCATAATCCCAGCATTTTGGGAGGCCAAGGCAGGAGAATTGCTTGAAGCCAGGAGTTCTAGACCAGTATGGGCAACAGAGCAAGACCCTATCTCTATGTTAAAAAAAAAAAAAAAAAAAAAA
>NC_045434.1:159735660-159750125 GCF_002776525.5 Piliocolobus tephrosceles
GGGGTTTCACGGTGTTAACCAGGATGGTCTCCATCTCCTGACCTCGTGATCCACCCGCCTTGGCCTCCCAAAGTCTAATATTTTTCATTAAAAAAAGTGCACATTTACAGTTTGGTTCCAGGGCTATGTTAACAGTATTCCTGCCCTCTATCATAAAATAGCCTGAAAAGATCTGGACCTTCTGGACATCCTGCATCAATTACATCCTCTTGATTGTGCAGGATGAGTAAATTATAAGTTTCAGGAGAATTAAAGAACTGAAAGTGTACATGTATGCTGGAGATGCAAAGGAGTGTGCAAAAGAAAGCTAAATCCTCATCTTCCATATTGGGAAATCAACAAAATAGTAACTAAAAAATCCAGAAGATGAAATATAAACGTATTTGTTTTGTTTAAGACAGGGTCTCTATCGCCCAGCCTGGAGTGCAGTGGTACAGTCACGGCTTACCGCAGCCTCAACCTCCCATGCTCAAATGATCCTCCCACCACAGCCTCCTGCATAGCTAGGACTACAGGCACACTCCACCACACCTGGCTTATTTTTTGGTGTTGTTTTTGTAAAGACAGTGTTTCACCATGTTGCCCAGGCTGGTCTCGAACTCCTGAGCTTAAGTGATCCACCCACTCCAACCTCCCAAAGTGCTGGGATTATGGATGTGAGCCACATGCCTGGCCTAAACATGTTATTTAGGTATATGGAGGTAAATACCAAAGAATCAGTCAAAAGTTGAAAGTGGTTGCCTTGGAGAATAGGAAGATACGTTGAAACCTTTAACTCATGTACATGTATAACTTTGAATTTTTTTTTTTTTTTTTGAGAAGGAGTCTCGCTCATGTACATGTATAACTTTGAATTTCTTTTTTTTTTTTTTTTTGGAGAAGGAGTCTCGCTCTGTCGCCCACGCTGGAGTGCAGTGGCACGATCTCAGCTCACTGCAAGCTCTGCCTCCCGGGTTCACGCCATTCTCCTGCCTCAGCCTCCCAAGTGGCTGGGATTACAGGCGCCTGCCACCTCGCCCGGCTAGTTTTTTTTGTATTTTTTAGTAGAGATGGGGTTTCACCATGTTCGCCAGGATGGTCTCGATCTCCTGACCTTGTGATCCGCCCGTCTCGGCCTCCCAAAGTGCTGGGATTACAGGCTTGAGCCACCGCGCCCGGCCTTTTTTTTTTTTTTAGAGACAGGGTCTTGCTATGCTGCCCAGTTTGGTCTTGAACTCCTGCCCTCAAGGGATCCTCCTGCCTCAGCCTCCTAAAGTGCTGAGATTATAGGCATGAGCCACCACACCTGGCCTATGTATAACTTTGAAAAACACAAAAAGCTTTTTTTAAAAAAAGCACTGTAAATGAATTGTTTTCTTATTTCATCCCCTGGGAAAGGTCAGAGCAAATGGGCACAACAGGAGGAGGATAATATTTTGGACTAGAGTGACAGTTCTTCTGACACTGTAGTTATAAGTTAAAGAAAGGCTCAGTGTGTGACCCACTGGCCTTCATCCAGCATTTTTAGTAAAGACAACCAACCTCGAAACAACTGGTGAAATCACCATTCAGTAATTAAATTTAAGCAAAAGATTAATCCACAAACTAAAACCTGTTTAAAAGGTAAAAATTCTGCTTTTCTGGCTGCTTTAGAGGAAAAAGGAGAACATAAAAATACAAAGGTAAAATCCACTTGGCTTCACAATTTTGAATTCTTTTTCAGTTTCTAGCCCCAGGGTCAAGTGGGAGGACCTCTCATGCCTGTGAAAGGAATGCCTTGCCCCACTTCCTTAACGTTTGGTAACAATATAGTGGATGAATGTCCGGTAAGTGGGCGGGTGCTGAGGGGGTTGCAGGAAGTCTCATGAACCTATTTATATTTTACAGGAAGGGTCTTGTCTTTCTCATGCCACTGACATTCTCGTATTCTTTATATGTTTAAACCATCCTGAAAAGAGACCTACACTTAAACTTCAACAATATTTTTTTTCCTTCCCTGAATAAAATTTGCTATAATAAAATACTAGGTATTTGAAGAGAAAATCTTAAATTATTTTCTTTTGAGTATCATGGCTCAAAGACCTATGGCTTTTTACAATCTTAACTTGCTTTGATTAAGTATAATTTTTATTTCCTTTTTGAAGCAAAAAATAAATGATCACAATTTAATATGTGGGAACTCCTTTTCAGCTAGCTTCTGGGTCCTCTCACATTTTGAAAGCATCCTTACCTTCTGGCAAATTTCAGGTCCATCTTTAAAAATATTTTCTGACTAACTTGAGTATGTCATATAACATACTGTTTTACTATATTGTATGTTTAAAAATCACAATATTATTAAAGGTTTATAAGCCTTAGTTTTTTTAAAAAAATCTTATTTAAGCATGTCATAATGTACTATTCATTGTATATTACTTTGCCATTTTATGTTGGACTTTGTTTCTTTTCTTCATTATTATTGTTTTTTGAGACAGTCTTTCTCTCTCACCTATGCTGGAGTGCAGTGGTATGATCATAGCTGCAGGTTTGAACTACTGGGCTCAAGTGATCCTCCCTGCCCCACCCTCCTGAGTAGCTAGTACTACAGGCACACCCCACCGTACCCAGCTAGTTTTTTTTGTTTTTTTAAGGACAGAGTCTTGCTGTGTTGCCCAGACTGGTCTCTATCTTGCTTCTAGCCTCACAGGCTCTAGGCTAGCTGTCTTTGCTCACTCCTGGGGGTAGGGCACGCTAACCATGGCGGGGGGGGGGTTTTAAAGCAAGAATGATAATAGTCCTTCCCTAAAACTGAGTTTGGGGACTGAAACTGCGTGTGTCAAACTAATAAAAGGCCAAAAGATTAGGATTATGAGAGGGGCCTGAATTCTGCTGGAATGTGAATGTAGGCATAGTTTTCAGGTAGCAGGCAGGATCAGAGGTGGAACTCAGACATGGGACCAGATTGAGGTTTAGCTAAAACAAGACCAGGGCAAAAACAGCTTTCAATCAGACATGTCTACCAGTGTGCTGTGTCAATTTACCGTTGCCATGGCAATACCCAGGTGTTACTGCTCCTTTCCATGGCAGTGACCCAATGATCCAAAAGTGACTACCCCTTCCCTAGAAATTTCCGCATAAATCGCCTCTTAATCTACATGCAGTTAAAAGTGGGTATAAATATGACTGCAAAACTGCCCTGAGCTGTTACTATCTGCCTAGAGGTAACCCTGCCCTGCATGTAACACTGCCTCTTCAGTAAAGTTGTTTTCTTCTAAAGTCCTTAAAATAAAATTTTTAAAAATGTAAAAAAGCTGTTTTCTTCTACCTCTGGGTTGCCCTAGAATTCTTTCCTGGACAAAACCAAGAACTTTCGTGGGCTAAGCTCCACTTTGGGGCTCAACTGCCTTGCATCAGTTTCACTAATCTCTTACTGCTCAGGTCCAGAGGTCACAAGATTTGTGACTTCCCCAGTTACTCCTATAGATAACATCACTATTATAGAACCCAAGATTGTTCTTCTTAGATGTTTGTCAGACTTTTGGCAAATGACTGACCCCACCCATACTATGACTCATGACTCAGCCAGTCGTGCGGCCCCCCACCAGAGGGGTACACAGTGCACGATGATTGTTTTCCACACCCCTATGATTGCATCCCCAACCAATCAACAGCATCCATTCACTTGTCCCCTGCCCACCAAACTATCCTTGAAAAACCTAACCTCTGAGCCTTCCGGGGACTGTTTTGAGAGATAACTCCAGTCCTGCTTGGCTGCCTTGCATTCGTTAAATACTGTACTGTAATACCATAGTCTCAGTGAATTGGTTTTGTCTGTGCAGTGGGCAGGAAGAACACGTTTGGCGATTACAGCATCTGGCCCTCATTTTGGACTTTGAAAACAGCCCATGTATTTTTCAATTAAAGAAATATACAATATACAGTGTACAGTATACAGAAGTATAGAGGCTCTAATATGTGGATTGTGTGATGGTTATGATGTATTTTTCCTTCTTTCAGCCTAAATACCTTGGAATTAGGTTTTGTATAGGTCTTGGTATGGAATCACCCCAAGACTTGGTGACTTAAAGTAACCATTATTCCTCACGTTTCTCCCCTTTGGCCGCACAGTTCTGCAGATCTTGCTTGGGCTCCCTCATTGGCTACATTCAGCTAGTGGGTCTGCTGGGACTCTCTCTCCCTGTGATTACTCCGCCACCGGAGGGCCGGATCTGGCTTTCCATACGGTGATGGCAGCAGCATTCCAAGGGAGAAAATCCCATGTACAAGCGCATGCCAAGCCTCTGCCTATATTTCAGTATTATTGCGTCATTGTCCAAAGCAAATCTCATAGCCAAGCCGTTCTCAAACTCCTGACCTCGTGATCTACCCTCCTTGGCTTCCCAAAGTGCTGGGATTACAGGTGTGAGCCACTGCACCCAGCCTAAAG
Source organism: Piliocolobus tephrosceles (assembly GCF_002776525.5). Lineage (NCBI taxonomy): Eukaryota > Metazoa > Chordata > Mammalia > Primates > Cercopithecidae > Piliocolobus > Piliocolobus tephrosceles. Next base: position 159,740,066 of record NC_045434.1, read on the forward strand.
TTTATTTTTAAAAGCTTAATTTTACTGGCTCAGTGGGGTGGCTCACGCCTGTAATCCCAGCACTTTGGGAGGCCGAGGCGGGTGGATCACGAGGTTAGGAGTTCAAGACTGGCTTGGCCAATATGGTGAAACCCCATCTCTACTAAAAATACAAAAATTAGCCAGGCGTGGTGGTACGCGCCTATAGTCCCAGCTCCTTGGGGCAGGAGAATCGCCTGAATCTGGGAGGCGGAGGTTGCAGTGAGCCGAGATCATGCCACTGCACTCCAGTCTGGGTGGCAGAATGAGGCTCCATCTCAAAAAAAAAAAGAAAAGCTTAATTTTACCAATATATTTTCTTTTTAACTTGTTAGCATTAATGTTAACAATCTCCACAATAAGAAATGTTGATTTCCCTACATTTGTTATAGCATTTATTTTATTTTACTTTATTATTATTACTATTTTTTTAGAGACAGGGTCTCATTCTGTTGTCCAGACTGGAGTACAGTGGTACCATTATAGTTCACTAACTTCAAACTCCTAAGTTGAAGCACTCCTTCCACCTCAGCCTCCTAAGTAGCCAGGACTACAAGTGTCCACCACAACACCAGGCTAATTTATTAATTTTTTTGTAGAAATGGGGTCTTGCTATGTTGCCCAGGCTCATATCAAGCTCCCAGCCTCAAATGATCCTCCACCTCGGTCTCCCAAAGCAGTGGGATTACAGGTGTGAGCCCCTGCACTCAGCCATATATTTTATTACCTTTGAATTTAAATACAATATACAAATTCTAAGATTTGAAATTATAAAATTTGCATCAAAGACAAAAATAGAACCTATATATGATTTTTCTCTTTCTATCAAAAAAGGAAAAGGAGTGGCATTACTCCCTATGCTCTTTGGGTACCCTACCCTCTTTGGATATCAAGATTCAAATTCACACCTTTTTTTCCCACTGAAGAGTTAGGCATGGAGGAACTGTGTATGTGTTATCATATATGTAAGTATGTGTGTGGAGAGGCCTATGTAAAGGCATCTTATTATTACACCATGATATAATTTTTCTGTCTGTATGTTTTCACTTTTTTGGAGCAGGTAAGTTAATTTTTTTCTTCTGTAAGAGTATGCTGAGTATGCTGGATAAATAATTAGTTTAAAAATTTAACTCATAATAATATATTTGCTTTACTGATTTATCACAATACCAATAAAAGTCATATATTTAGGTCTACATGTAAAACATGCTTATCCATATTTATTCTTTCAAACAGATGTTTTACAATAATTTGGTTTCATATCTTTTATCAGTGGAAGATTTATGTTTCCCAAGGATTTTATCCGGCTGCTTGGAAGGAACCTTTTCTAACCAATCACATTTTGAGGTCTCGAGACATCCAAATATCTCTCAAAAACTCAATTAGTTTGTGAAACATTTGACAAATTACATGGCTTTTAGGTCATGCTCTTTCAATTCCTTGTCTTTAAAAACAAAAAACGTACTAATTCATGTTAAAAGTTACTCATATGGGCTTGGGCGCGGTGGCACACACCTCTAATCCCAGCATTTTAGGAGGCCCAGGTGGGTGGATTACTTGAGCCCAGGAGTTCGAGACCAACCTAGGCAACATAGCGGGACCCTGTCTCTACAAAAAACTAAAATTAGCTGGGCATGGTGGCACACGCCTGTAGTCCCAGCTACTCGAGAGGCTGAGGTAGGAGGATGGCTTGAGCCCAGGAGGTGGAGGTTGCAGTGAGCCAAGATCACACCACTGCACTTTAGCCTGAGCGACAGAGCGAGACTCTGTCTCAAAAAAAAAAAGTTACTCATATGTATAATTTTTTAAATGTTTTGCTTTCATCTGGAATTATAAATTATACAACAATTTCTGCTCTCTTGATCACTCTCTTGTCTTTTGTCAGTTGGGATATAAAAAGCAGGCTGGGCTGACTACCTTGTTTTGCTGAACTTTGACCTGGCCTTTTAGATTCTTGAAGGCTCCTCAGTTGGCACTCCTTGTTTCCTCATCTGTTAACTGTCTAATCCACTCAGCTGTCTTGGAGCATCCTCCTCTTTGAGTTTTAAATGCATCCTTAAGACAGCAACAACTTGTCCCAAATTACCTGTGATATACCATTTTCCAACATTTATAAATCAACATTTATATAAACATTAAATATGTTGATGGACATGTCCTTGAACTACCCTCTATGTCTTAGTTCTCACAAAAACAAATGTGTTCAGACTATTCAGCCTTTGTTTACCCAAGGTATTTTCTCAGTTCACACAGGGTAGCAGCACACTCAAACTGAGTCTATTCCTAGGTCAAGATGCTTTCAGTGTAAAGACCAAACCATCCAGATCGTCTTCCCTAAAGACCCCTTGAAGCAGTGTAGCTGGGGCTGCCTGGCAGGTGTCCCTCCGGGAGAATTCAAGAACGTTGCCTTGTTGAGTCCACAGTCTTGAACCTATTGCTTCAGTTATTTACATAATCAGAAGTGCATATACTGTATGTCAGTTCTTACAGGGACACCCACTCATTGATGCTGTATTTTTCTTTAAACACCATTTTTGACCAAGCGTGGTGGCTCACGCCTGTAATCCCAGCACTTGGGAGGCTGAGGCAGGCAGATCACCTAAGCTCAGGAGTTCAAGAATTCAAAAGCAGCCTGGGCAACACCGCGAGACCCCATCTCTACAAAATCAATTAAAAAAAACAAACACCATTTTTATGTTTTTCTTACCTAAGAATAAGTCTATCAGGTCTGCTGGCAGAATGCATACTACTAGACCAAAGCTAGGCTCTCAGGCTGTTCTCCATAGAAGGACCCTAACAGTGATTTCAAAGGGCTTGTGGATTTTCTCTCCAGAGTTGGATATCCCATCCAACTATTCATCTATTAAACATAGTAACTCCAAGTCAGGGGACCACCAGTTGTTGAAAGAAACCAGACTTCAAACTGTGAAGATTTGCTGGATAGTATTTTAATGTGGCTAAAATTTTAACAATTGCTGGAGAAAGACCAGAAAATATTAGAAAGAGACCATCTGCATAATCAAAATTTTCTCATTCCCAGAGGCAAGACAGACCTATTTTTATAACAAAAAAAGTTACATGAAAGATACAGTTTTGACTTTGTTCCACTTCAGTCTTCTTTTTTTAAGTTCAAGCAGAAGGGTCATTTGAACCCAGGTGGTCGAGGCTGCAATGAGCCAACATGGTACCACTGCACTCCAGCCTGGGCGACAGTGAGACCTTATCTCAAAAAAACAAAACAAAAACAAACAAAACAACCCATAAAGAAAAAGACTAATAAATTTGACCATATTGCAAGTAGGAACTTCAAAACAAAGCGAAACATAAAAAGTGAAAAGGCAAGTCTCACAGATGAATTTTTAAAAAATAAATTGACAAGTTGACTAAATTTACTTGGAAATGCAAAGCAACTCTAGAATAGCTAATTTTGAAGAGGAAGTACAACGTCAGAGGACTTTCTCTACTTGATTTCAAAACTCACTATAGAGCTATAGCAATCGAGATTGTGTGGTATTGGTATAAGAATAGACATATAGATTTCTAAAACAAAATAGAGTCCAGAAATAGACTCACATTATTGTAGTTAACTGATTTTTAACACATGTACCGGGGTAATTCAAAGGAGAAAAAAATAGTCTTTTCAACAAATGGTGCTGGAATATTGCATATTCAAATTTGGGGAATCTCAACTTCTATTTCACATCACAGACAGAAATTAAAATATCAACTAGAACTAAATGTAGGAACTAAAACTCTAAAACTTCTTGAAGAAAACATAGGATAAAATCTTTGTGAACTCAAGTCAGGCAAACATTTCTTAGATACACCAAAAGCATGAACCATGAAGGAAAAAAAACACGACAAATTGGAATTCACTGAAAATTTTTACGTTTCAAGACATTAATAAAAAAGGGAAGCTACAGAATGAGAGAAAATATTTACAAATATATCTGATGAAGACTTGTATCCAGAATATAAAAAGAACTCATAGAACTTAAGAAAGAAAAAAAACCCCGATTTTCAAAAAAATGGGCAAAAGACTTTTTGATGGTTAATATTACGTGTCAACTTGAGTGGGTCACAGGGTGCCCAGACATTTGATCAAATATCATCCTGGGTTTTTCTGTGAGGATGTTCCTGGGTGAGAGGAACATTTGAAAAGGTAACTTGAATAAAGCAGATTCCCTTCCCTAATGTGGGTAGGAGGCCTCATCCCATCAGCTGAAGATCTGAATAGAACAAAAAGGCTAAAAGGGAACTCCACCTGCCTGACTGCTTGAGCTGAGATCATGTCCTTTGCAGGGGCATCGATGGAGCTAGAAGCCTCATCCTCAGCAAACTAACACAGAAACAGAAAACCAAACATTGCATGTTCTCACTCATAACTGGGAGCTGAACAATGAGAATACATGGACACAGGGAGGGGAACAGTACACGCTGGGGCCTGTCAGGGGGTGCAAGGGGAGGGAGAGCATCAGAACAAATAACTAATGCATGTGGGGCTTAATACCTAGGTGATGGGTTGATAGGTGCAGCACACCACCATGGCACATGTTTACCTATGCAACAAACCTGCACGTTCTGCACATGTATCCTGGAACTTAAAATATTAAAAAAAATTGGTCATAGATAATATATACCCTTGTACATCAGAAGATATACATGTTAGAATGTTTTTGGTAGTATAGTTGTAATGTTAAAAAAAAACACTGGAGGCTGGGCACAGTGGCTCACGCCTATAATCCCAGCACTTTGGGAGGCTGAGGCGGGTGGATCATGAGGTCAGGAGATCGAGACCATCCTGGCTAACACAGTGAAACCCCCGTCTCTACTAAAAATACAAAAAATTAGCCAGGCATGGTGGTGGGTGCCTGTAGTCCCAGATACTCGGGAGGCTAAGGCAGGAGAATGGCCTGAACCTCGGAGGCGGAGCTTGCAGTGAGCTGAGATTGGGCCACTGAACTCCAGCCTAGGCGACACAGTGAGATTCTGTCTCAAAAACAAACAAACACACAAACAAACAAACACTGGAAAGAATTCAGTTGCTCATTGATGGGGGAATAAATTGTGGTACATTCACACAATAGAAATACCACACAACAGTGAAAATTAAATCAATTATAGCTTACATGTAATAACATAGTTGAATTTCACAAATGTAAAGCAAGTTATAGAATGATAACACTTAAATAACTTGAGAACCAAACATATGGGGATAGCTTAACCCAAAGCACATACATATTTGATAGATTTATAAAGATAACAGGAGAAAGAAAAAAAAAACCCACAAAAACAGTGGAGGAGACTTTTCCTAGAGGAGGAAAACAGGAGGCTGGGAGAGGAAAGGGAGTCAATACGGGGCTCCAGGGCGATTGATGCGCAGTTTCTAAGTTGGTTGATGGCCCCGTGAGTGCTGAATTTTTTATTATCCTTCATAATTTACATTTATGTTTTGTATATTCTTTCCTATCTCTCAAATAGTTCATAATGAATAGAAAATATTTGCAAAGTTGTCTAAATGGGTGAGGAAGAAGTCTAGGATATAAGTTACTATAGTGGGTGTATGGGTAAATTTTTTTAAATTTCTGAAACTTCTTTCCCTCTGCCATATATTTTCTTCCCTGCTGTGGAATCCTGATTTTTCCAGCCAATTCTAGCTGAATTTGTTACCTAAACTTTTGCTAGGTCTGTTTAAAAGGTTTGTGCAAGAAACATGAAGGCTTGTGCTGCTTTACTTAAAAGATTGAAGTGGTGCCGGGCGCGGCGGCTCACCCTTATAATCACAGCACATTGAAAGGCTGAGGCAGGTGGATCACCTGAGGTCAGGAGTTCACGACCAGCCTGGCCAACAGGATGAAACCCCATCTCTACAAAAATACAAAAATTAGGTGGGCATGGTGGCGCACACCTGTGGTCCTAGTTACTTGGGAGTCTGAGGCTGGAAGATTGCTTGAGCCCAGGAAGTTGAGGCTGCAGTGAGCTGTGATGGTGCCACTGCACTCCAGCATGGGCAACAGGGTGAGGCCCTGTTTCAATAAATAAATAAATAAAAATTAAAAAAAAAGAAAAGAAAAAAATTACAAAGAAAATGAAAAACTCAATGCCAGGGTAAACAGCAAACTAGATGCAGCTAAACAGAGAGTTGATGAAATAGAAGATAGATAAAGAAGTTAAGCAGAATGTAGATCAAATGTATGAAAAATATAAAGAAAAATTAAGAGGCATGGAATGTAGAGTTAGAGAAGTTTATTGGATACATTTCTTTCTTTTTCTTTTCTTTTCTTTTCTTTTTTTTTAAATGAGACAGAGTTTCAAGCGGGCCGGGCACAGTGGCTCACGCCTGTAATCCCAGCACTTTGGGAGGTTGAGGTGGGTGGATCATGAGGTCAGGAGATCAAGACCATCCTGGATAACACGGTGAAACCCCATCTCTACTAAAAATGTGAAAAATTAGCCAGGCGTGGTGGCAGGTGCCTGTAGTCCCAGCTACTCGGGAGGCTGAGGCAGGAGAATCACTTGAACCCGGGAGGTGGAGCTTGCAGTGAGCCAAGACTGCGCCCGTGCACTCCAGCCTGAGCAACAGAGTGAGACTCCATCTCAAAAAAAAGAGTTTCACTCCTGTTACCCAGGCTGGAGTGCAATGGCACATTTTTGGCTCACTGCAACCTCTGCCTCCCAGGTGCAAGTGATTCTCCTGCCTCAGACTCCCGAGTAACTGGGATTACAGGTGCCTGCTACCATGCTCAATTAATTTTTGTGTTTTTGGTAGAGACGGGGTTTCACCATGTTGGTCAGGTTGGTCTTGAACTCCTGACCTCAGGCAATCCACCCGCCTCAGCCTCCCAAAGTGCTGAGATTACAGGTGTGAGCCATCATGCTTAGCCTATTAGGTATATTTCTATCTTCTATGTTGCTATAGATAACCATATTGCCAAATATTTTGCCATTGTGCTGCTCTTCAGGCATTTACCTACTGTATAAAATCCACACCAAAACATAATGGCTTAAAATCAACCATTTTATTTTGTTTTATTTTTTGAGACAAAGTCTCACTCTGTTGCCCAGGCTGGAGTGCAAGTGGCGCGATCTTGGCTTACTGCAACCTCTGCCTGCTGGGTTCAAGTGATTCTCCTGCCTCAGCCTCCTGAGTAGCCGGAGGCTGTACCACCACGCCCAGCTTTTTTTTTTTTTTTTTTTTGTAGAGATGGGGTTTCACTATGAAACTCCTAACCTCAGGTTATCCCCCCTCCTCGGCCTCCCAAAATGCTGGGATTACAGGTGTGAGCCACCACACCTGGCCCAAAATTAACCATTTTATTTGCTCACAATTCTGTAGGTGGACAGAGCTCGGCTGGGTTGTTCTTTTGCTTTGCATGGCCTTTACTGGGATATCCCATGAAGTTGTACTCAGATAGCAGGTAGGGCTGAAGCACCCAAGATGACTTCATACATGCGTCTGATGCCTTGGCATTGGGGACTAGAATATTGGAACCTTCTAGCCACCCCTGGAATTGTCTTTCTACAAATGTTTTTCTTCACATAGCTTGTTTGGGCTCCCTTTAACAGTGGCTCAATCCCAAGAGAGAATGTTCCAAGCAGCCAAAGAAGAAACCAAAGATCTCTTAAAGCCCAGGTTGGAAATGGTAAACTATCACTTCTACCAGAATCGATCAGGAAACATGTGTCACAAAGCCAAACCAAATTCAAGAGAAGGAGAAATCAAACCCACATAAGCTAGTCAGGGTTTTTAATGGAATTTTACAAGCTGATTTTTATTTTATTTGTTTATTTATTTTGCTGATTTTTAAATGTACATGGAAGTATAAAGGCTAAAATTAGGTAAGACATTATTGAAGTAAAACAGAGTATAATTATTTTCCCTACCAGATAACAAGATTTATTACAAAGCTATAGTAATTATACAAGTAATAGAACAGAAAACCCAGAAACAGACTCATATTTGCAAAGTAGATATATGACAGAGGGGTACTACAGATCCCTGGGGTAAAGATAAGCTTTTTAATAAATGGCCTGGGATAATTTTTTATCCATATAGACAAATAAGGCCAGATATGATAGCCCATGCCTGTAATCCTAACACTTTAGCAAGCCAAGGCAGGAGAATTGCTTGAAGCCAGGAGTTCAAGACTAGCCTGAGCAACATAGTGAGACCCTGTCTCTATACAATTTAAATTCGGCCAGGCACAGTAGCTCATGCCTGTAATCCCAGCACTTTGGGAGGCCAAGGGCAGGGGATACCTTGAGCCCAGGAGTTCGAGACCAGCCTTGGCAATGTGGTGTAACCTCATCTCTACCAACAATACAAAAATTAGCCAGTTTTATAACCTGGTCTCAAAATAAATAAGTAGATTTTTTTTCAAATTTCCTTTTTAAAAAAGGGGAGACCAGGTGCAGTGGCTCACATCTGTAATCCCAGCACTTTGGGAGGCCAAGGCCAGTGAATCACCTGAGGGTAGGAGTTCGAGACCAGCCTGAACGATATGGAGAAAACCCGTCTCTACTAAAAATACAAAAATTAGCTGGGCAAGGTGGCGTGCCCTGTAGTCCCAGCTACTTGGAAGGCTGAAGCAGGAGAATCGCTGGAACCCAGGAGGTGAAGGTTGCAGTGAGCCAAGATAGCACCACTGCTCTCCAGCCCAGGCGACAGAGTGAGACCAAAAAAAAAAAAGAAAAGAAAATTTTGTTTAGACCTCAGTTTATAAACAAAAATCTGTAAAAGCCAAATGTAAAAACTTTTAAACTTTTTTTTTAATTTTAATTTTTTAGAGACAGGGTCTCACTGTCACTCACCCAGGCTGGAGTGCAATGCTGTGATCTCAGTAAAATGGGAGAGTTCCCTGATTCTCCTTGCAGGTTGTGGGACAGGGATATGGCTCACCTGTTCAGTTTATTCAAAACTCAAACCCTTAGAGGCAGCATGCAGACAAGTAGTTGCAGAGGCTGGGGCAAGTGCTTTGGGCCCTCAGGTCTGGCAGTAGCATCTCGGGGTGGGTGCCTACAACCCCAGTGTTACAGAGCTCTTTCAGCTTTGCCATCTGCAGTCAGCTTGTGTGTTAATTAGCTCAGTGCACCCTCTGCCTTATCACAAGGGCAGAGGGCCAGTGTAACAACTTTCTACATGCCGAGCTCTTGCCCAGTGTCTCGGAAAAATCAGGTCACACGCGGGGTTGAAGGATGAATGTAAGATTTTATTGAGTGGTGGACCTGGCTCTCAGCAAGATGAATAGGGAGCTGGAAGGTGCCCGGGCGGGGAAGATAATCCTCCCCTAGAGTTTGGCCGTCCTTGGCCGATGTTCAGACACCTCTTCCCTCCGTCTCTGCCGTGCGGCTCTGCTGCTCTCCTCCACTCTCTGCCGCTGTCTCCCTCTGCTCCTCTCAACGTTCGGCCCGTTTGTGTGTGTGTTCACTAAGGTCTCAGGTTTATATGGGCACAGGATGGGCGCATGGTGGGCCAGGGTGATCTTAAAAAACCTAACATTCAGGCATGAAAACAGGAATGCCTGTTCTCACTTAGTTCTGCGGGCACAGGCCTGAGCGTGGAGCCCTCTCCAGGGCCTCTCTACCCAGCACTTCCCTGCCGCACTCCTGTGTCAATGGCTCACTGCTGCCTGGAACTCCTGGGCTCACGCCGTCCTCCTGCTTCATCTCCTGAGTAGCTCTAAGTACAGCTGCATGCCATCACACCTAGATAATTCAAACAATTTTTTTTTGTAGAGACAGGGGTCTCACCGTGTTACCCAGGCTGGTCTTGAACTCCTGGCTTCAAGTGATCCTCCTGCCTCAGTCTCCCAAAGTGCTGGGATTATGAGTGTGAGCCACCACACTTTTAAACTTTTTGAAGATAATATTGAAAAAAAGATGTTTAACCTCAGGATAGGAAAATATTTCTTAAACAAGATGCAAAAGAAAGAAAGAAGAAAGAAGGAAGGACAGAGGGAGAGAGAAAGAAAAGAAGGAAGGGAGGGAGGGAGGGAAGGAAGGAAGGAAGGAAGGAAGGAAGGAAGGAAGGAAGGAAGGAAGG
>NC_045434.1:159750135-159810628 GCF_002776525.5 Piliocolobus tephrosceles
AGGAAGGAAGGAAGGAAGGAAGGAAGGAAGGAAGGAAGGAAGGAAGGGGTGGCTCACACCTGTAATCCCAGCACTTTGGCAGAAGGAAAGTAGCTGGGCCTGCAGGTACGTGCCACCATGCCCAGCTATTTTTTTGTACTTTTAGTCAGGACAGGGTGTCACCATGTTGCCTAGGCTGGTCTCAAACTCCAGACTCAACTGATCCACCCACCTCAGCCTCCCAAAGTGCTAGGATTACCTGCATGAGCCACCAGACCTGGCCAAATATTCTTATTTTAAACGTTTTTATCCCATAATTCCAGTAGCCAAAATCTTTACCTAGTCTAGTTTTATTGCTTTTTTTTTTTTAATTGGAAGCTCAAAAATATTTTGAGGCATAGGTTGAGAGGTCCTTTTGGTAGGCAGATTGATGGTCCTCCAAAGACAATGATGCCTTAATGCCTGGAACCTGTGAATAAAATGCCTTACCTGGCAAAAGGGACTTTGCAGATATGATTATGGTTAAGGACCTTGAGATGGGAAGATTATTCTTAATTCTCTGGTGTATCCAATATAGTCAAATCAGCCCGCAAAAATGGAGGATTTTTGGTAGCTGTACCGAGAGCAGGTGATGTGACTAGAGAATAACGGTCAGACAGGTATAAAGTTGCTGTCTTTGAAGATGGAGGAAAGGGGGCTGTGAGCCAGGAAATGTGGTCAGCCTATAGAAGCTGACGAAACCACCAAGGTGGGTTCTCCCTTAGAACCCCCAGAGAAGAATGCAACCTTGCTGGTTGCTATGTTGCCTGGCCTGGTATCAAACTCCCTGGCTCAAGTGATCCTCCCACCTCAGCCTCCTGAGTAGCTAGGATGACAGGTGTGCACCACTGTGCCCCTTGCTGACACTTTCATCTTAACCTATTGAGGTTCATGTTGGACTTCTGACCCATGGAACTGTAAGGTAATAAATGTGTGGTGTTTTAAGTCACTATATTTTTGGTAATTTTTTACAGCAGCTATAGAAAAAAAAAATCCCGTGTTTCTCCCAAGGAGGATTTCTTCAATTTCTCACTTATGCCTTGAGGCACTCCAGATCTGGTCCATTTTAAATAATGCTTTATGATATGTGTGTATGGGGGCGAGGTATCTTGCAGTTTTTAAAACACTCATGTAGATTCAGGCCCAAAACCTGTGTGAGAGTTGGTCAATCACTAAAATTCTCTGGGAACTTTTAAAACTTTCTCTTCAAGCCAAGGGCAAAACAAACTATTTTCCCTGTTCTCTACGTTTGTGGGAAAGATTATTTTCCCCAGGTTCCCAGGAACAGTATTTTCCTGTTCCTGAGTCCTAGCTTCACCTGTGGTGGTCTCTGCCCTGGGTGGGCCCAAGGCTTTATTCCTGGGTTCCTCTGTGCAGTGATGCACCTGCCGTTGGTCCATGTATGCCTCTAGGTTATCTGATGGTGTCACCATCGACTTCTTGGGTTAATTTCCTCATTCGTACTCCCCTCCCTGCTTGTATGTTCCCATTTCATCCCTGACTTCTTCAGGTTTCCCTTTCCTTCTAATCATCTAAGAGTCAGAGAACGTGTGTTTGTGTGTGTGTTAGTATTTTGTTGAGTATTTTTAGATGATATACAGCAAAAGAATGTAAGGATCTCTAGTCTTTCAGAGCAACAAAATGGACATCACAAAAAAACTTTTGAATCTGTCCCTTTTTCTCTGTGGCCTTAATTTGGTCTCTACTCTCTACTTTCACACTTTCCTGTCAAGTTCCTCCTATTTAGTCTTTCTCACTCTGATCCATCCTTTCCATTGCCATGAGGGCTGTCTTTCTAAGACAGGCATCTATGTATAATGTCCTGTCTCCCGTGTTTGGCATGCAAACCCCTCCATGGTGTAGGTTTGCCCCTATTTCTCCAATCTAATCACTTCCCTCTTCCAACCCTTCACTCCAAATATACTGAGTTATTCGTGTTTTCCCCAGTGAGCTATGTTGTTCAACAAATCTGTGTGTTTTTTTTTTCATATTGATTCCTTTACTCAGAGTACTTTGATTTTCTCAACCCCATCTCCATTTGTTAAACTTGAAAACTCCTTAACTTAAATTCCTAGTTTTGTTGTTGTTTAATTTGAGACAGGGTTTGGCTTTGTTGTCCGTTATACAGGGATATAACGTTATACCTGTCTGGGAGAGTGTAGTGGTGCAACCATGGCTCACAGAAGCCTCAACCTCCTGGGCTCGAGGGATCCTCCCACCTCCGCCTCCTGAGTAGCTGAGACCACAGGCACGCACCACCACACCTGGCTATTTTTTTGTACTTTTAGTAGAGACAGGGTTTCACCATGTTGGCCAGGCTGGTCTTGAACACCTAAGCTCACGCAATCCACCTGCCTTGGCCTCCCAAAGTGCTGGGATTACAGGTGTGAGACACTGCGCCTAGCTGATCATCTTCTTGATGAGCCTTCTTTGTCCATCCTTTTCCTCTCCTGAGCACAATTCAGTCAGCTTTGATTAGCCGCTATGTTCCAGCCCCAATGCTTGTCCAGGAGTTACAAAAGTAATAAGATCAGATTTCACCCTTTAGGAACTCATATTTCTGTAGAAGGACTCACCAAGTAACGAGGTTAATCAAGTCATCTTTATGTTACCATTTCACACAGGACTTACCCCTGTTATAGTACTTTATACCAGGGGTTGACTCCTTTGTGTACATGAGTATCTGAGTCTCTTGATGTTTATATTTCCATTCCTAATTAACACATTTTATTCTGATTTTATACAAAGGGATGGGGAGGAATAAATAATTTGTTTATACATCTACCTCCTCTGTTAGGCTGTGGCCTCTTTTAGAAAAAGAATCCTGCATTATTTGTCTCTGTGAATATAGTAGGTACTTAATAAATAAAGGGACACATGAATAAATTCTTACCTGTTCTGACATTCTATAGTTCAAAAGTTGCCTCTGTAGAAAAGCCCACAGCAAATTTTCCTGATTTTTCTTCATAGAGACTTCCATTGTACTACTTAGCCTTTTGTTATATTTTTATATTGTTTGCTCTACATTAAGATAATTTTTTAAAACCCTAGATTTCTAGTATCTAGGGCCTGGCTGGAGTGCAATGGCGTGATCTTAGCTCACTGCATCCTCCACCTCCAGGGTTCGAGTGATTCTCCTGCCTCAGCTTCCAGAGTAGCTGGGATTACAAGCGTACACCACCATGCCTGGCTAATTTTTGTATTTTTAGTAGAGATGGGGTTTTGCCACGTTGGCCAGGCTGGTCTTGAACTCCTGACCTCAGGTGATCTGCCCACCTCGGCTTTCCAAAGTGCTGGGATTGCAAGTGTGAGCCACTGTACCCGGCCGAGTTAAAGTTTTTAAATGCAAGCCCACCAAGTAGGTCTTAGAAATGTCCACTATTTAAAACATTCAACATTACATATAAAACAACTTAAATTGTAAAACTTAAAACTTAAGTAGTTAAAAAACAGAGTTTTGTAGTTAAAAGAGAGAACATGTACAAATAATTGACTAGTTTACTAAATAACTAAGGGTTAAAGAGAAAAAAATTAAAGGGAACTTGGCCCAGCACGGTGGCTCACTCTTGTAATTCCAGCACTTTGGGAGGCTGAAGCTGGCATATCACCTGAAGTCAGGAGTTCGAGATCATCCTGGCCAACATGACGAAACCCTGTTTCTACTAAAAATACGAAAAATCAGCCAGGCCTGGTGGCAGGCGCCTGTAATCCCAGCTACTCGGGAGGCTGAGGCACGAGAATCGCTTGAACCTGGGAGGCGGAGGTTGTGGTGAGCCAAGATCCCACCACTGCATTCTAGCTTGGGGGATGGAGCGAGACGCTGCCTCAAAAAAAAAAAAAAAAAAAATTAAAGGGAACTTTTAAAGTTTTAACCTTTTAACTAGTTGACTGAAAGTAAGTATCACCTACAGTTTATCCAACTGAAGTATCTCTGGAACATGTGCTATAATAACCAATTCAAGATACTAGCACTATGTGAGATGTGCTTTTAAGTTTCTTAACAGTAGGTGGCGCTCATATCATAGTGTTGGTTGGTCTTTAAATTTGATGGTTTTCTAAAAGATAATGGCTTGGGGAGGCCAAAAGATGGTTCTCCACATTCATTATGTATGTGGAGATCAGAATGTGTAATCGTTATAAGGACAAAAAACAGAACTGTATTAAACAATAAGTATTGCTAGTAATTTATCCAGACTTTTAGCTAGTACTCTAGGCAATTGGGCAAGTTTCTTTGCTTGTGTGGTTTAATCAATATACTGGTTAAAGAAAAGCAGGAGGGAAGAGTGACAATTTGGCAGGATGTTGAAAAGTGAGGAGTATGGGCTTTGGATTTAGATAGACCTACAGTTATATAAAACAAGGGATACCAAGCCCCTTGTTAATATTTACTCTTCAGTGTGGTTTTCACCTCCATTACTCTAGTAAAAACAGTTTTCCCACCACCACACCTGGCTAATTTTTGTATTTTTAGTAGAGACAGGGTTTCACCATGTTGTTCAGGCTGGTCTCAAGCTCCTGACCTCAGGCGATCCACCTGCCTTGGCCTCTCAAGGTGCTGGGATTACAGATGTGAGCCACTGCACCGGCCTTAGCTAGTCTTCTTGCATCTAATAGCAATACCCTACAGGTCAGGAGGCGATTCCAGGCGTAGATCAGACTTCAGGATCAGTAGGGATTCTCAGTAGAGGAACAACATGGCAGAAAATCTCAGTCACAGCCAATGCTCAATTAATTCCAGCTTATACCCATCCTACTCTACCTTGGTCCCCAAGGTAGCATCCAGGCTCTGACAGACTCATGTGGCATGAAGGGAAAGAGGAGGTTTCTGGTTTGTTGTCATCCTTGGCCAGCATCAGCCACTGTTAGTCTTGTGTTGCATCCTTGTTAATTGACCTCTATCTCCACTGCATTTGGTGAGGTAATTATGACTAATTAAGTCTCTCTTCTATGTTCTTGACTTAATTTACTCATTTAGTTCGCACAACCATCCTATCAGGTAAGAACTATTGTTACATTCATTTTACAGGTGAGAAAACCTAGGTGCAGAGAGGTTAGGTAAATTGCCCCAGGCCATACAGCTAGACAGTGGCAAATACCCCGGCTCCAGACCTGTCTCTTAACCATAGGCTGCATTACCTCTTTCTGTCTAGTGTTCCCAAGGGCCCTACTTGGTCAGGAAAGGTTTTGTTTTTTGTTTTTTGTTTTTTTTTCCTAATATGGTACTAAATTTGATTTGTCACTTAAAAAAAATTTCGACTTTTATTACATATGCAGGCTTGTGACATGGGTATACTGCACCCAGGTAGTGAGCACAGTACCCAGTAGGTGCTTTTCCAACCCATGCCCCTCTCCCTCCCCCACTCGAGCAGTCCGCAGTGTCTGTTCCCATGTTTATGTCCATGTGTGCTCAATGTTTAGCCCCCACTTATGAGAACATGTGGCATTTGGTTTTCTGATTTATTAACCTTTTTTTAAAAGGTTAAAAAACCTTTTTAAAAAAGGTTTGCATCTACATTCATAAGAGACCATGGCTTACAATTGTATTTTCTTGTACTCTTTTTATTTTGGGGAGTATCAACATTATACTAGTCTCATAAAATGAGTAGGACAGCTTTCCCTCTTTTTCTATTCTATGATAAACATCTATAAGAGCTTATTTCTTCTATGAAGGTGTGACAGAGCTTGCATATAAAACTGGGCAGCCGGGCGCGGTGGCTCACACCTGTAATCCCAGCACTTTGGGAGGCCGAGGCGGGTGGATCATGAGGTCAGGAATTCAAGACCAGCCTGGCCAACATGGTGAAACCCTGTCTGTACTAAAAATACAAAAATTAGCCGGGCGTGGTGGTGAGTGCCTGTAATCCCAGCTACTCAGGAGGCTGAGGCAGGAGAATTGCTTGAACCCACAAGGCGGAGGTTGCAATGAGCTGAGATCGTGCCACTACACTCCAGCCTGGATGACAGAGCAAGACTACATCTCAAAAAAAAAAAAAAAAAAAAAAAAAGTGTCTGGGCTGGCTTTTTGAGCATGGTGAGACTTTTACTTAACTAACTTCCATCAAGCAGCCATTCTGTACTAGACAGAATGAGGCTACCGCCTCCTGCACGGAACACTGACTGAGATCTTGTCCCTACTGTCAAAGGTACAGAGTGTCAAGTGGTGGAGGTGATGGCAATGACATTTCTGCTGGGACAATCTCATGATGTGAGTAGGCATTTTTCCTAGTTGTGTGGGTCCTGATATACAAACCTGGCTGTCAGCCCTACTTGGAGAACTGTAGAATTACCTAATGTCTTATTAGCTCTTCTCTGCTTAAATTAGCTTGAGTAGATTCATTTTTCAGTAACTAAGAATAAACTTAGGACATAATACATGGTAATTTTTGTATATGTATACTCTTTCTTATATAATACTATTTTTGTCCACTTAAACTATCATTTCTGATAGAAGTCTGTTAACATATAACAAGCTGTATTAATACGTCCATTTAAATTTATGATTTTTTATCAATCCTTTTATCATCAGATACTGTCCTACTTTCTATTACTTTTAGCCCTAAATTCTATTTTATTGGATATAATTTTGTTACAGTGGCTTCTTTTCTATTACTATTCATATTAGTTAGAATTAGGTTTAGCTGCAAACAACTGAGAACCAAAATAACAGGAACCTAAGAAAAGAGAGGCGCTTTTTCTCTCAGGTGGAAGTCCTGCGAGAGGCAGCCCAGGGTGAATAGAATGGCTCTGTTTCAGAGCCCTTGGGGACCTAGGTATTCCAGCCTCACTACTCTGTCATCCGTACTGCACACCCCTCATCCTCATGATCCTCCGCTGAACTAGAAGCCTTCTCAGCATAATTCAAGAAGGAGCCTGCACATAGGCAGTAAGTTCAGCCCTCTGCAGGATGCCTTTCTGTAGGTTCAAGATAGTGTCTGTGCTCTTTATTTTTTTAATTTTAATTTTAATTTTGTAGAGATGAGGGTCTCACAATGTTGCCCAAGCTGGTCTTGAATTCCTGGGCTCATACAATCCTCCTGCCTTGGCCTCCCAAAGTGCTGGGATTGCACAGGCGTAAGCTAACATGCCGGGCCTCTGTGCTCTTTATGATCTTACTGTCAAACATCCCACTTGCAACTCACAGTTTTATCTTTTCAGATTCCTCTCTCTAATATCCCAGCTCAATCATCTTTCAACTCCACTGGGGCCTTCCATCCATTTCTGACGTCAGTTCTCCCTGCTCTACTCTCCCCGAGCATCAGTTGGGCCATTTTTCCTTGCATCTTATATCTTATTTGGTCCAGCACCTTCTCATCACCTCCTTCTGCCTG
This sequence comes from Piliocolobus tephrosceles, assembly GCF_002776525.5. Classification (NCBI taxonomy): domain Eukaryota; kingdom Metazoa; phylum Chordata; class Mammalia; order Primates; family Cercopithecidae; genus Piliocolobus; species Piliocolobus tephrosceles. Next base: position 159,757,482 of record NC_045434.1, read on the forward strand.
CCAATTATGGTCTCATTTCTTTTTCTTCTTCTTTTTTTTTTTTTTGAAACAGTCTTGCTCTGTTGCCCAGGCTGGAGTGCAGTGGCGTAATTGCAGCTCACTGCAACCTCTGCCTCCCAGATTAAAGTGGTTCTCCTGCTTCAGCCTTCCCAGTAGCTGGGATTACAGATGCGCGCCACCACGCCAGGCTAATTTTTGTATTTTCAGTAGAGACGGGGTTTCACCATGTTGGCCAGGCTGGTCTGGAACTCCTGACTTTGTGATCCACCCGCCTTGGCCTCCCAAAGTGCTGGGATTACAGGCGTGAGCCACCGCACCCAGACTGGTCCCATTTCTTTAATCATTTTTGCATCAAAATTCTTGAAAAAGCTGCGAGTTCTCACTGTCTCCAATTCTCTCTCCTCCCATTCTTCCTTAAGCTTACTCTAATCAGGCTTTTGCCCAGGTCACCACTGAAACCTCCTTAATTTTGCCAAATCCAGGAGCGGACTCACCGTCTTCATCTGCTGGGAGATCAGGTTCCCTTAGGGCCAGAAGACGGGGAGCTGTGCCCTGATGAGACAGCTGTCCGCTGATGAGAAGAGTCGGCTAGACCTTTCCACACCTGCCAGCATTTATCTCATCAGGGTGGTTTGCTTTCCCTGACATCCAGTATTACCAATTCATTATTTTAAAAGTTACACTGTGGGTCTGTGTTTTTGACTGCCCACAGGACTCCACGTAGAGAAATTGTCATTGGTGAACTCATATGTCATTCTTCCTTCAGGAAACATGCACACCCAAGTGATGACTTTAGCTGCAAGCACACCAGGGAAGTCTAGCCTCCTCTGAGGCTCCCACTGCAGCCCAGGTGGTGGAATCAAGGCTAAGCTGGGAGGCAGAGAGAGGGGCAGATGAAACGGAAAGACTAACCTCACCAACTGGTCTCACAGGGAGTACCCAAATTTAAGAGGGCTTGACATTTTCAGATCCATGTATTTGGAATTTGCAATAGTCTTCAAATGAGAATTATGAGCTTCTTTTTCCAGGTTTTATTGTTTTATTTTTTGAGACGGAGTTTCACTCAGCCACCCAGGCTGGAGTCCAGTGGCGCGATCTTGGCTCACTGCAACCACCATCTCCTGGGTTCAAGCGATTCTCCTGTTTCAGCCTCCCGAGTAGCTGGGATTACAAGCACCCACCATCATGCCCAGCTAATTTTTGTATTTTAGTAGAGACAGAGTTTCACCAAGTTGGCCAGGCTGGTCTTGAACTCCTGACCTCAGGTGATCCGCCTGCCTTGGCCTCCCAAAGTGCTAGGATTACAGGTGTGAGCCACTGCGCCTGGCCATTCACCTGATGAATGCTTTTATTCTTAACAAGCATTCATCAAGTAAAACAAGTCAGGCACGGTGGTGATTCATTCTTGTAATCTCAGCTCTTTGGGAGGCTGAGGCAGGAGGATCGCTTGAGGCCGGGAATTCAAGACCAGCTTGGGCAACATAGTAGGACCCCACTTCTACAAAAAATTTAAAAATTAGCAGGATGTGCAGTCCAGGCTACTCAGAGTTGAGGCAGGAGGACTGCTTGAGGCCAGAAATGAGCTATGATTGCGCCACTGCACTCCATTCTGAGCAACAGAGTGAGACCCCATCTCTAAAAAAAATTCAAGTAGAACAGTAGTTGTCCAGCCCCACCTGGCTGCCAGTCTCTCAGGCCCTCCTCTCCCCACAGCTGGGACCACTTAAGACCCACTTTTTTTTTTTTTTTTTTTTAATCTCAGACACAACACAAACTGTGGCCTCAGGTCAGAGGGCTCTAAGGAGCTTTCACCCAAAACTCTGGTTGCCTAAGGATATATCCTTTAGAGTCCTAGGCCTGATTTGCGTGACCCTTTGTTGGTTGAGTGCTACCACTGTGGTGGGCTCAGTGTTAGGGGCTGAGATACAAAGAGAAACAAGACATATTTTCTTATTCTCCCCTCCTCCAAATATAGCTCAATGAAATATACAAACTGACACGTGCAATTACTGCACAGAATCTATTATTTGTCAAACAGAAGGGCCTATGTGTGGACCTTGAAACCTCTCCTTCCCCCAAAAAAATGCACACCTCTGACTCAGGCCTATTCCACATCTCTTCTTAAAAGATTTTTAATTTGTGTGGGTACATAGTAGGTGTAGGTATGGGATACATGAGATGTTTTGATGCAGGCATGCAATGTATAATAATCACATCATAAACTTTCCACCCACTTTGTGTCTGCTGTCAGAGTGGTACCTAGGGCTTTTTGCCAAGGAATATTAGCATCAAAATGGGCCCTCTGGGGCTTCAACCAAACTCAACTGGAGCTTCCAGTTTCTATTCTATTCACTTTCCATCAGGAAAAATACCAAAACATTCTAACAAGTGTTTCCATAGATGACAGCTACATCCCTTTAAAGAAAGCAAACTCGCCGGGCGCGGTGGCTCAAGCCTGTAATCCCAGCACTTTGGGAGGCCGAGACGGGCGGATCACGAGGTCAGGAGATCGAGACCATCCTGGCTAACATGGTGAAACCCCGTCTCTACTAAAAATACAAAAAAACTAGCCGGGCGAGGTGGCGGGCGCCTGTAGTCCCAGCTACTCTGGAGGCTGAGGCAGGAGAATGGCGTAAACCCGGGAGGCGGAGCTTGCAGTGAGCTGAGATCCGGCCACTGCACTCCAGCCCGGGCGACAGAGCTAGACTCCGTCTCAAAAAAAAAAAAAAAAGAAAGCAAACTCCATGGTTGCAAAGGGTAAGTAATATGGTTGAGCAGGGGTTGGTTGACTATGACCTGCAGGCCAAATTCACCTGCTGCCTCTTTTTCTAAAAATAAAGTTTTATTGGAACACAGCCGTGCCCATTCATCCACAATTTGTCTATTGCCCGCTTTGCACTGCGATGGCTGTGGAACAGTTGTGATGGAGTCAGGCGGCACACAAAGCTTAAAATATTCACTCTCTGGCTCTTGACAGAAAGTTTGCAGACCCCTGTGGCTTGAGCACAGCTTGACCTCTTTCTTCTAAACAATTAATGAATTCAAGCTACCAAGTATTTTACCCCAGGGCTCCTGTTTGCCTCTGACAGCCGATTATGTATAATTATTCTCAGTCAGTTTTTACTGTAAGATTTTCGAAAGTGGCAGTATAGTTTATTGCTGGGGCCCTTAGGTCAAAACCACAGATGGCACAACTTAAAATGAAAGGACTCACCCATTAGCACTAGTATGTTATTACCGATGACTGCTGAGAATAGAGTAGCCTCGCCACCAAGTGTCCTGGAAAAACGACAGCTACTCCTCATCTCACGATTTGGTGAACTTCATGTACAAGGTTTTCCCTCATTCTCTGGTTTCTACTGCCTGGGCAATTACCAATGGGTAACACCAGGGTTTCTTGTTTCCACCTCAGCTTCCTGGGCCATGACTATCGAAGGATTCTGTTGTGAGGTAGTTTTTGTAGGAATTATTTTTCCAATCACAAACAAAAACAGAAAACACTTCTGACTCTAATTTTAATGATTAAACTACAAAACCTACTATAAAGAGATCAATAATTACAATTGGCATTTATTCAGTAATCTCGAGAATGATATTTCTCAGTCTTTTTTATTGTCCCTTAAGGAAGCTTTTTAACCAAATTTTTAAAAAATTACCCTTCTCCCCATAAAGTTCTAATATCATAGATATACTATGTATCTGTGTATGTACCATGGCCCTTTGCAAGGTCACAAACCATTGTAATGGTTTTGTCACCCCCCACTGAGAATGCATGTTCTAGGACAACTAATAGGAAAAAAGGAAAAAAATAATTCAGCATGTTATTTTATTTTATTTTTTTTTTGGAGACAGAGTCTTGCTCTGTTGCCCAGGCTGGAATGCAGTGGCGCGATCTTGGCTCACTGCAACCTCCACCTCCTAGGTTCAAGTGATTTTCGTGCCTCAGCCTGAATAGCTGGAACCAGATGTGCACCACCATGACCGGATAATTTTCGTATTTTTAGTAGAGACGAGGTATCACCATGTTGGCCAGGCTGGTCTTGAATTCCTGGCCTCAAGTGATCTGCCTGCCTTTGCCTCCCGAAGTGCTGGGATTACAGGCATGAGCCACCACACCCAGCCCCATCATGTCACCATTTTAAATCCATAACCCTCATTTATTTATCTGATCTTAGGGACACAGTTGATAATGTGGCTTCCCTTCCTGGGTGAAAGCCCCACTATCCTTGTCCACTTTGGGTCTACTTTGGGTGATGAACCAGGTATGTGCTTGAGCCCCCTTGTACAGGGGGAGCCAGGTCTACCCTCAGGGCACAATTAACAGCCTCTTCTTTTCAGGTCTGTGTTCACTTAAAAAGTTTGAGACCCTGCCAGCTATCTTGGTTTGGCCAAATCTACTTGGCTCATTGCCAGCTAAAAAATGTTGAGGATTGGTCCAGGATGAGGCTAAATACAATATGATTGAGAATGTTCCCTGTGTGAACAGAGGCCATAAAGTCTCTTCAGGAAAAAATTGGACCTGGCACATACTCCAAGGCATTTTTCTCTAGAATACCTCTCAGTCCATGTACCACTCTCAGTCCAGAAGCAAAACTAATCCAGCATAAGAGGTATTGCTGTCAATCAGCCTAAAGAGGAATGGTCTAGAGAGGACCAGGATGATGGAGGGATTCAGGACTAACCAAGAAAAAAAAAAAGGAACACTTCAGATTGCCTCATGTGTTTAAACATCTTAGGAGATTTATACTTAATTCCAGAGTTTGAAAATTAAATAGTGATATTTACCTAAGAAATGGAACAAAACAAAGGCAATTATTGACAGAAAACAAAAAGTTGTATCATATAAAAAATCACAATGCACTATATGGTTCATCTGGGAATAGTATTTACATGTTTGTGATCATGTTAACGTTGAGTATTGATCTTAGGCTGGCATGTGTTTTTATCCCCAGTATTTCCAGTTTCTGATGTCTTCCTCAAGAACACTTGAATACTAGGCTGGGCGCAGTGGCTCACGCCTGTAATCCCAGCACTTTGGGAGGCCGAGGTGGGCAGATCACCTGAGGTCAGGAGTTTGAGACCAGCCTGACCAACATGGAGAAACCCTGTCTCTACTGAAAATACAAAAATTAGCTGGGCATGGTGGTGCACGCCTGTAATCCCAGCTACTCAGGAGGTTGAGGCAGGAGAATTGCTTGAACCCAGGAGGCGGAGGTTGCAGTGAACAAAGATCACACCACTGCACTCCAGCCCAGGTGACAGAGCGAGACTCTGTCTCAAAAAAACAAACAAACAAAAAAGAATACTCGAATACCGTTTAGCACTTGCTGATGTTTCTCACCAAGATATTATGTAGGCTGGCTATTCATTCTTCCCACCACCCTGTGAGTCACCATGATCTTTTAACTAATGTCATAATTGGTGAAAGAAGTCTCGATCGGGACTTTCTTGCTAAAAGGGAACTCATCCTCATATCAAAATGCATCCACTCCAGGATGGGGCATCAGCCCATGAAGTGGGACAGCTGTACTCCACACTGGGAACCCCTGTGGTGTCCATGATTGTGACTAAGGTCTGGATATGGACAACCCTGAAACATCCAGCTTTTGGAAGTGGGCTCTCCCGCAGTAAAATGGACAGGAGTGGGGTGGTGGGTGGGTGGGGTGATGTCTTCTTATCAGGATTATTTTTAACTGGGCCTTTAGGAACCTGAAAGAACCGTATCAGTGTTCTCTTACCACATATGTTAGTTTCCTGTGGCTGCTGTAACAAGTACTAACTTTGTGTCTTACAACACAGTTTATGATTTTATAGTTCTGAAGAAGTCTGAAATCTGTTCACCAGCTTAAAGTCAAGGAGGCAGCAGGGCTGCACTTTCCTGGAGGCTCTGTGGGGAGAAGTCATTTCTTTGTCTTAGCTTCTAGAGGCTGTCCATTTCCTTGGCCGATGGCCCCTTTCATCTTCAAAGCCAACGGTGGCCTCCCTCTGACTCTGCTTCTGCTGTCCATCCCTTCTGTGACTCTGACGCTCCCATCTCCCTCGTATAAGGACCCTCGTGATGACACTGGGCGTACCCACTGGATAATCTCCCCATCTCAACATCTTTCGTTTAATCACATCTGCCAAGTCCCTTTTGCCACGTGGGATAACATTCTCCAGTTCAGTAGATTAAGACATGGACGTCTTTGAGGGGCCATTATTCTGCCTACCACACCAGGGGCTCCAGGTAGTGGATCTGGTTGGGGGAGGTTGAAGGGGTTGGGATCAAATGGAGGGGCTGTGACCACTACCTTCTCATTCTAAGTTAGAAAAATATTTAGGGTCCTTGGCCAAGGGTTTCACTCATAGCCTGTCTTCCCAAATAGCTCCAAGCCAGGTGTCTGGATGCCAGCCACAACCCACCTGTGCCCTCACTTGACACATAGATTTGTTTAGACTTGCAATTTCACCATCTCCGCAGATCTGCAGTTCTCAAAATAAATTTCTGGAGCTGCAGCTCAGCCTGTTTAGCTAGCATGTCATGGAGAGTCCTCCAGTGTCTTAGGGGATAGAGATATTTAATTTGGCCCTGGTGTGCAACACCTTCTTCTTACCTCTTTCCTCCCGGCCTGGAAGCTTGCATTTACTATGGCCTGTGGGGAGTTAAAAATCCCACTATCCTACTCGTGAATTGCTTGACATCAGGGGATCCCGGAGCTAGATCCTTGGCAGTGCTGGGATAGCCTTAGGGCTATCTCCCTGATGCTGGGATCTCCCTGATGCTGGGAGAAGTTTTACATTTTAAATCGCTAAGGCCCCAGGGTGATGGGAGAGCTCAGACTTCCTTCAGCTGGCACCTCTGCTACAGGAGGGACCCTGGTCCTGGGAGACAATTTTGTACCAGAGAGCACCTGGGTGGGGAGAAGCAAAGAAGACTTGCCCCAGAGTGAAGTGTGAGGTGTTGGATATCATACTGTGTGGTTTTGTTTCTGAATTAGACTGTCTATTCCTGGCTTTAAGAGTGTAGAAAAACTCCCTGATTTTCGAGAGATTGTGAACATTTTACCCACTGAATTGATTTAAAGAGATGGTAGAACATAAACTAAAACTGCATTTTGATTATGTGCCATAAGTCAGGCGTGTTTTGTTCAACGCATGCAAAACATTAATTTCCTTTATGAGGGCTCAGTATAAATAAATTTGCCTGCCTGCAGATTCACTGCGTATTCTCTAACATATCATTTCTGTTAATGCTCTTTTATTTTTATTTATTTGTTTATTTGGAGGTGGAGTCTCACTTTGTCATCCATGTTGGAGTGCAGTGGCACGATCTCAGCTCACTGCAACCTCCACCTCGCTGGTTCAAGTGATTCTTCTGCCTCAGCCTCTCAAGTAGCTGAGATTACAGGCGCCCACCACCACACCCGGCTAATTTTTGTATTTTTAGTACAGATGGGGTTTCACCACGTTGGCCGGGCTGGTCTTGAACTTCTAACCTCAGATGATCCACCCGTCTTGGCCTCCCAAAGTGCTGGGATTACAGGCATGAGCCACTGTGCCCAGCCCCATTTTATTTATTACTATTTTATTTATTTATTTAAGACAGAGTCTTGCTCTGCTGCCCAGGCTGGAGTGCAGTGGCACAATCTCAGCTCACTACAACCTCCGCCTCCCAAATTCAAGCAATTCTCATGCCTCAGTCACCCAAGAAGCTGGGACTACAGGCATGCACCACCATGCCTGGCTAATTTATATATAAATATATAATATATATAAATATATATATATATTTTGAGACGGAGTCTTGCTCTGTTGCCCAGGCTGGGGTGCAGTGGCTCAATCTCAGCTCAGTGCAAGCTCCGCCTCCCGGGTTCACGCCATTCTCCTGCCTCAGCCTCCTGAGTACTGGGACTACAGGTGCCCGCCACCACGCCCGGCTAATTTTTTTTGTATTTTAGTAGAGACAGGGTTTCACTGTGTTAGCCAGGATGGTCTCAATCTCCTGGCCTCGTGATCTACCAGTCTCGGCCTCCCAAAGTACTGGGATTACAGGCGTGAGCCACCGCGCCCGGCCCTAATTTTTATATTTTTAATAGAGACGAGGTTTTGCCATGTTGGCCATGCTGGTCTCGAACTCCTGGCTTCAAGTGATCTGCCCACCTTGGCCTCCCAAAATGCTGGGATTACAGGCGTGAGCCCGTAATAAAAAAATTTTTTTAAATATTTTTAGAGACAAGGTCTTGCTCTTACTCAGGCTGGTCTTGAACTCCTGGCCTCAAATGATCTTCCTGCCTCAGCCTCCCAAGTAGCTGGAATTACAGGCACTAGCCACTGCACCTGGCTTATTAACGCCTTTTAAAATTTCCCCATTGTATGCCTGTTGGGAAATGTACCGGAAACCTAGTTCAAGTGTCCTCCCTTTCCAAATAGCACCCCCTCTTCCAGGCCACTTGATCACTTCAGTGGGGCACAAGGGGTAGACTGGAAGCTAGAAGGATTTCCTCCTTGTGAAACAATTGGCCAGTGTGGGAGGCCAGACCATCTGGGCCCAGCACAGAGGCTGCTTTCTTCCAAGAGGAATGCTGAGCACAGAAACGCCCTGACCCCTGGCTGTTCCAATCCCTGTTAGGATCCTCTGTTCCAGGGCCCTGGAGTAGGACCTGCAGGTCAGTCCTGTTCTGTGACTGCTGACGGGACCCTGTGTCCCAGTGGCAGCTTGGTCTCTTCAGACTGGGGCCTGGCATAATTTCCCTCTCCCCACCTCAGCCTGGATCACTGGCAAGGGAGCAGAGAGATTTAAGTAGGTGACTACTTGGAGAACTGGCAGGACTGGGGTAGTCATCTCTTATTCAGTGGGCACTGCTGGGGGTCAGGCACAGTACTGTGTGCGTCACACCTCAGGTACTTTCATCGAACATTCTCAGCTGCCCCATGACGTAGAGGTTACCATCCTAATTTTGTGAGGAGACTAAATCCTGTCTCCATCAGGGAAAACAGGATGGCATGCTCAGAAGGTTTAATTGAAAAGAGTTTAAGGAATGAACTATTTACAAAGGTCTGGGCAGAATGAAGGGGACTAACAAGAGATGATGAAGCCCTCAGGGGTTAGTAGCAGCTGGAAGCCATGATCACCCCCAAGCCTAAAGGGGAATAGAAGGCGAGTCACCCCTACCAGACAAGAGCTGGGGTGGGGGAGAGGGTGGGACCACTGCAGAACCACCAGAGGGAAGGTGGCAGTGGGGAATGAACACCGTCCCGTGGCCTCTGCTAGCACTGCTTTCCAATGGCCACACTCAGCTGAAAGCCAGAGGCCCAGGGCGCCTGGTGCCGCAGCCCACAGAGCTCAGCCTCCCAAGGGGCCCAGGGACACTAGTCGGCGCATGTCCTGAGAAATAACCTGACCAGAAGTCCTGTGCTGAGATTTAAACACGAGTTTTCCTGAAGCCACTGCTGTCCTTCCTCCTATTGTCTACATTATCAAAAATAGCAGCTAGAAATCAGAAAGAAAGAGAGATGGACAAGGAAATTAAAGTTCAGCTCATAGACCAGTCACATCCAAAGTGTATTCTGAGGTACACTAGGCTCTTTTGTTGGCACATAGTTTGACAGAGGCTTTATTTCATATCTCCCAGTTGGAGTTCCAAAATGTGCTTTAGCATATTGAAGACTGAGATATAATTAAACCTAACTAATTTTCATTCTTTTCTTCAACTTAATTGACCATGGAAACTTCTTTTCATTCATATAGTACCATGGAGACTTTGTATTCTTTGAAACACGCTTGGGGAAGTACTGCTGTGAGCAATGGGGTTTGATGCAGGGAAAAGCTAAAGATAAATTTCGCTGCAGTGTAGCAGGTGGGTTTGAAGAGGGCAATGAGGGAGACAGGCAGATCAAGCAGAAGGCTCCTCTAGTAATCCAGGCAAGAGATGAGAAAGGCTGGAGCCTGGGAAGCAGCAAGAGGAGGGAGAAGAAGAGCCAATTCTTCCTTGGTAATGGGGTGAATGGTGAGGTCATCATGCAATGGGCCAATCTGGAGGAGAATCAGACAGAGGCTGTGAGATATTCAGGCCAGTTTTTGACACATTGAGCATAAGGTGCTTTGGTATAAACAGATTTTTTAGTTGGAAATTGAGGGTGTAAGATTAGAGTTTGGGAAAATGGTTGCTGCTCAAGGTCCACATTTGAAAGCCATCAACATACGGGTGATGATGGAAGCCCTGGGGATGGCTGGCACCCCCACTGCTGAGAAAGTAGAGCAGAGGGTCTAACGTGGCTTGAGGGTGTGGGGAATCTCCTGAAATTACTTAGGGTATTATGTATCCAGGAATATAGGCATTTTTACTTATTTATTTTAGGGATGACTGTCTCATAGCTTCCAGCATGTTTTCAAAGGTGTCCTTGAAAAAATAAGCTTAAGAACCAGTGGTGAAGAATGAGAAGAGATGAAGATCAAGGGTAGAGTCTGCAAGAAGAGTCATCAAATAAGTCTGACACCTTTGAGCCAGAGGGGTAGGAGCAATGCAGGATGCAGGGGCCATAGGATCCAGAGCGGAAGGAAGGATCAGCAATTTCCCATGATCGGAGAGGTCGAGTATGATTAGGTCTAGAGATAAGCCTTTGGATTTGGCAATTAGAAAGTCATTGCCTTGTCAAGAGCAGTGTCAGTGTTGGGTGGAGGAGATTATAGAGGATGGAAATAGTGAGTGGCTTGGGAAGAAGCCATTGGTGCGAGAACTGACAAAGTCCTTCAAGAGGCTTGTGGTCAGGCTGGGCACAGTGGCTCACACCTGTAATCCCAGCGCTCTGGGAGGCTGACGTGAGAGGATCACTTGAAGCCAGGAGTTCACAACCAGTGTGAGCAACACAGAGAGACCTCATCTCTACAAAAAAAATTTAAAAGTAGCTGGACAGCGGAGGTGGGAGGATCACTTTAGTCCTGGAGTTCGAGGTTGCAGTAAGCTATGATCTGGCTCATTGTGTACCTTGAGCAGCAACCATTTTCCAAAACTCTCATCTTGAACCACCAATTTCTGACTAAAAAATCTTTGTTTATACCAAAGCACCTTATGTTCAATGTGTCAAAAACTGGCCTGAATATCTCAGCCTCTGTCTGATTCTCCTCCAGATGGGCCCACTCCAGCCTAGGTGTAAGAGTGAGACCCTGTCTATAAATAAAAACATAAATAAGATGCTTGTGGTCAAAGCAGGACTAGGATTAGGTGTTTATATTGGTTTGAAATTGAGAACAATAAAAGTTTGATATTCAGGACCCATCCCTGAAGACACTGTTTTTAAACGGAAAATTATAACCCACATACTGAAAGACGAAATTTATCCGGGTGCTTTTGGGCACCTATAACAAACTAGCATAGACTGGGGGCTTATAAAAAACAGAAATTTATTTCTTATAGTTCTGCAGGCTGGAAAGTCTAAGATCAAGATGCCGGCAGATTTGGTGTCTGGTGAGGCCTTGCTTCTTGGTTCATAAATGGCCATCTTTTCACTGTATCTTCAAGTGGTGAGAGGGTAAAGGAGTTCTCTGGAGCCTTCTTTTAAAAATAAAGGCACAATCCTATTCATGAGGATTCCACCCTCATGACTTAATCACCTCCCAAAGGCCCATCACCTCATACCGTAACCTTGGGGATTAGGTTTCAACATATGAATTTTGGGGGGTCACAAGCATCTAGTCTATAATACTGGGAAAAATATATATATGGTTCATGAAACTTATCAACACACACACAAAAGCAGCAAGCGGACATGGGGAGAAGAGGCCCAATAAGGACAAATGTTGAGGAGCAGAATTGATAGGACTTGCGTTGGGATTGGATTGAAAAGAAAGAGAGGAGTTAGGGCTGATTTGTAGACTTTTGACTTGAGCCAGCTGGGTGAAGGGTATGTCTTTTACAGGGTTGAGAAAGACTGGGGGAAGAGCAGGTGAGGAGTGGAAAGCAAGATTTCTATTCCAGATGTCTTAAATCGTGTGACATGTCAGGGTCCTATCAGATGCCCAAGTGGAGAGGTTAAGATGGAGATAGAGTCTGGAACTGGGGAAGAGGATAAAGCTGGAGATAGAATTTGGGAGTCATTGTATGTGGATGGCATTTGAACTATGGGCCTAGATGACATCACCTTGAAAATGGTAGAGGAGATGCCCAAAGACAGATCTAAGCACTCCTGCATTTGGAGGTTTAGAGGGAGGAGAAGGAACCTGCATTTGGCCAAATACGAGACAAAGTGATCTACCCTCAGGAAGAACACGCTGGGAGAGGTTGCTTTCTGAGTACAGTACTCATAAATCTGCATTCATAACCACTGCGATAGCCACTAGGGTAGCAGTCATTATAGCAGAATTGTCTGTTCTGCATTTAATGTCAACCCCAAGCAACTTACCCACGGTCAAAGATCATAGGAGCTTATTGAAACTTCAAAGCCCGTGCTCATTCAGGGCAGGTGGTCCTGCTGCAGTCAGTACCCAGCACAACTCCAGGGATGCTAGTCCCATAAACTACAAAACAAACAGCACCCTCTGTAGGGCTCAGCGTGCACAACCATATGTGCCCTTTCTTACTATGTCTTGCTGCCTTGGCATCTTTCCTGCAAAGTTCTGCTATTTTTAATGTAAATAAGTCCATCCAAAGCCTCCTGATATAAAAGGTTTATTACAGTGATTATAAGCTTGAGCTTTAGAGTCAAAAAGAAATTTGTTCAAGTCACAGCTCAGCCTCTTACTAGTTGTAACCCCTTTAAGCTCCAGTTTCTCCATGTATGAAATGAAGAGAATTAAAGCAGCCACCTCAGAGGAATGGATGAGTATTAAAGGAAAGAAGGCATGAAGGTTTAGCATGTTTTACTCAATTTTTTTTTTTTTACTCAGTGTTAATTCATTTTTGTTTCTAACTGCACTTCCTGGGCCCAGACTTTGGCTTTCAGGAGAGATCAGAGGTTTATGGAAAGGATGGGAATCAGATTTGGTTCAAATCTGCCAGCAGATTAATGGAAAGGGCACTGTGGATCAGGAATCAGTGTGCAGAACAAAGATTTGCAGCTCAGTAAGCAAGGAAAACAGTTTGGGTGGCTTTGGGACTGTTACTCTTCCTGTTGAGGAAAATGCTGTAAGTTTATTGCAAGGTTGTTTCTTTTTTGAGTCATTTATCATATAATTGTTTTTGTTTCTAATCACTTAAGGAATTCCAGGACTGGGTAAAGAAGGAAACTTTCAAAAGCTGAGAACTAGGATACTGGCCATGTAATTTCACTGTGGGCAGGGCATTAGGAATTAAAGGTAGGCTGGCCCAAGGGATTAAAATCTATTTACAACCTAGTTACCATATATGTGTATCCTGTTTTCTCCCCATTGTGCTGGGCTGAGTATCTAACAAAAGATTCTCCCACATATCTGAAAATAAAATGAGCGCCTGGCTCCAGTGTCTATGAGAAATGGACATAGTGTACTTGTATTTTATTTCTGTGAAAGGTACATAATGTTTTCCAGGTTCTTCTACTCTTTTTCATTCTTTAAAGAAATGGAAAGAAAGAGACCAATCCTGACAAGAAGGAGATGCTGGCCAAGAGCCCCGGATCTTCCTTCTGGTCTCAGAACAAAATGTGAAGATGTTCTGAGTTTTCAGTGAAGACAGGGAAAAAATGTTGGAGTTCTGGAGTGTGACATCATGGTCCTCTGTTGCTCCCTACCCTACCAAACAATGGTGCAATAACTTGATGTTGGAGAAAGTCACTTTTAAATGTTTATTGGGTTCTGTTATTTTTCAAGACTTCAGTAGAAGTGAGTGACAGAGCAGAGTCACACCCACTTCTGCAGGCTCCAGACATACCTCATCCCACAGGAAGGGGGACAAGGGGTGGCTTCCTTGGCCACCTTTCAAGAATGTGCAAGGTGAATCCTTTCAAGAGAGGGAACAATCAATCCTACTTACATTTATTTTTATTATAGAAAAATCTTACTGTATGCAAAAGTAGAGAGAATGGCGCAATGAACCTCCATGAAACCCCATCCAGCTAGACAGCAATCAACTCACAGCCCTTCTGACTTCCTCCATGCCCTCCATTCCCCACCTCCAGATTATTTTAAAGCAAATCTCAGGCACAATATCATTTTTCCATGAATATGTATAAATTTTTAAAATATAAGAACTTTTTAAAAAAATAGCCAGAGCCATTTCCACACTGTAAAAAATTAACAGTCCTGGTGCAGTGGCTCTTGCCAGTAACCTTAGCACCTTGGGAGGCTGAAGCAAGAAGATCTTTTGAGGCCAGGAGTTCCAGACCAGCATATTGAGACCCCATCTCTACAAAAAATAAAAGTTAGCTGGGTGTGGCAGTGTGCGCTTTTAGTAGTCCCAGCCACTCCAGAGTTTGAGGCAGGGTGGATCGCTTGAGCTCAGAAAGTTGAGGCTGCAGTGAGTCATGACTGTGCCACTGCAGTCCATCTTGAGTTACAGAGGGAGACCCTGTTTCTAAAAAACAAAAACAAACAAACAAACAAAAAAACTGGTGCAGTGGTTCATACCTGTAATGCCAGCACTCTGGGAGACTTCAGGAGGCCAAGACAGGCAGACTGTTTGAACCCAGGAGTTTGAGACCAGCAACATGGCGAGACCCCATCTCTACAAAAAATTAGCTGGGTGTGGTGGTTCATGCCTGTAGTCCCAGCTACTCGGGAGGCTGAGGTGGGATGATCGCTTGAGCTTAGGAGGTTGGGGCTGCAGTGAGCCAAGACCACAGATTATATTCCAGCCTGGGCAACAAAGCAAGACCCTGTCTGAAAACAAAACAAAACCAACCAACCAACCAACCAACCAGCTAACAGTCCTTAATATTGGTATATATCCAGTCTGTATTTAGCTTTCCTGAATACAAGAATGTCTCATAATTGTTTTACTACTTTTGGTTAGAATCAGGACCCAAATAAAATCCATGTATTGAACAGCTGATGTGTTTAAGTCTGTTTTAATGTACAGGCTTCAACTATATTCTTTTCTTTTCTTCTTTACTTGCAACCTATTCATTGGAGAAACTGGACCAGTGTCATAGTGTTTTTCATACAGTCTGTCTTTTGCTGATTTCATCTTCCTCTGACCCCTGTATGTCCTATAAATTTTTAATTAGATCTAGAGACTTGATCAGATTTCAATTTAAGCTTTTTTGGTGAGAATACTCCATAGATGCTGTGTACTTCCATCAGGAGGAAGATAATGTTTGATTGTCTCCTTTCTTGTGTGATATTATTAATAGCAGCTATCAATGATTCCTATCCATATCCATTAGGAAATGTAAATTGATGATAGTCAAATTATATCATTCCTTTATAATGTATTTAGCGAAAATACTCTGTAAAAAAAACCTTTCTCTTTATTCACTATTTGGCTGAAATATAGATTGCACAGAAATGAGGCTGAGTGCTTGATTCTTTCCCTTTATTTACCAGTATTCAAAATAATAAGGTATTTCCCTAGGATCCTCCAAATGTAACCAAGGCATTTTTTTTTTTTTTTTTTTTTGCCAATGAAACTTTAAATGTATTGAAATAAATTCAGGGATTTTTAATACATTCGATGGCTTAAATACATTGCGGTGATTATTCTTATTGATATTCAAATTATTCCATCTTTGGCTAGTAGGATGCTATTTAAATTAGCTGCTGAGTCTTCCTGAAACTTCTTTGATAGTTTCCTTGCTTTCTAGTATGACAAAGCAATCTAGGGTCATCTTGCAATTTTCTGCCCCAGATTTGGAATCAGCTATTTTTCCAAAAAGCAGTGGCTCCTTTTGGTGGAAAATAGGATGTATTTGTTTATTTTTAGAAACATGGTCTGTTCTGTCTCTGTTATGTGGGCTGGAGTGTAGTGGCGCCCTCATAGCTCACTGCAGCCTCTAACTCCTGGGCTCAAACAATCTCTTCACTTCAGCCTCCCAAAGTGCTGGGGTTACAGGCATGAACCAGCATGTCCAGCTGAAAAATAGGATTTAGAGACTACAATGAGTATTTGCTGTGCTCATTCTACTGGGTTGATCATTTGCTTCTAGTCCTTTTCAGTGGACAGAGCTAGAAGATATATATATTTTTTAATATCAAATACATCATGGGTTCATACCAATACATCCATTTAAAATTCAGGGGTCAGGGTTTTTACTTAACCTCACAATCTTATGTCTGCATTTCCTTTTTCCAGTGTCAACTCTTCTCTCACACTGATGACTACTGTTTTCAAAGATGTTCAAAGAGATTCTAAAATCTTCTGCTTTCCTTCCCACTTGCATCATTGATTTGAGCAAGTGTAGGTTCATCTTAAAAATGTTTAAACTTCAAATAGAAATGACAGTTTGGGAGCATCCCAGTCTAAGTTTTCTTTCAGAGAAGTTAAACTCGCAGAAACTGTTGGCCCTTTGCCTTCAGATTGTCTCAAGGGATTGGTTGGAAAAGCAGCCCTCATTTTCCCAGCCAGTTCTCACAAATGGTTGGGTTGCTCTCAGGGACTGACTGGCTTCCAGAGAAGCAAGAGGAAGCAAGCAGGTTTGGTGTGTGTAGGAGTTTGAGATTTGACCACAAGTCACCCTCTTACCTCGGGAGCCATTAGTGGAGTTATGAGGTTCTGAAACCATCTGGATGTCAAAAGTTGTAAATGTGAGATTTGGGGAAAAGAATAGACACTAGGACCCTGCGTGGGACACCAGTTTAAAAGCTGTCAGAAGAGTTTATGGGAAGAACCCTCACAGTTCTAATAAGCACAAAACAACTACGGTTTGTGGCTTCCCACAGGGCTTATGGTGTTGTTGACTTGTGAGAAGTAGATATCTGTCTCATACAAACTTAACCAGATGCCCCTCCATCATCGGGGAGAACCTACAAAAGGAAAATTTCTCAACATCTTATTTTAACTCCTAGTGAGGGGGCTGGTGGATCGCCTACCTCGCAGAATCACAGAATTACAGAATGGCAGGGTTGGAAAGTCTCTCAGTCATCTAGTCAAGGTTTCCCCATATCTTCCTTGAATATAGGGACCTAAAGCTCCTGTTTAAAAACAAACAAGCAGGCAAGCATAGAAGCAAGTGACTAAAAAACAAACAAAAACCAGGTTATTGGGCTCCAGCCTGGATCCATTTCATCAGAATTTCCGTGGAGGGTTTAGTAATCTCAGTATTTAACCACTACCCCAGGGATTCTTATCTTTGGAGAAGTTTGGAAACATTGTAATCCAACACCCTCATTTTTCAGATGTCAAATTAAGATGCATGTAGGGAAAGTGATTTGTCAAAGTCAGCCAGCTGGAGAATAGTTAATATTCCTGGAAGACACATGCCCTACAGTTACTACCCATTAACCCACCCATAAATGGATGGTCACGCATTTCCTTAGCATGCTGGCTATGTAGTTGTCCAGTGGATTCACAGACAATGAAGATTGTCTAAGTATTTATGGGTCTGTCATGGCTAATCCCATAGTAAAGAACTTTTTAATGCACTGTACTATTGTTTAGCTTTCTAATCTCAGAAAGGTCTTTATCACAGTAAAATGTGTTCCCAGAAGTTGGCTTTATTGGGAAATGTAAGACTTTGAAATGCAAACACACTTTTCTTGCACAAAGGACTCCTGTAGGGCAGAGGGCCTCATTTAAAGAGAAACCAACGTTTAAAATAGAAAGCAAGATGAAAGCACAACACAAGGATTATGTTTCGTTTCCCTTGGTCATGGGCCAGAGTTTATTCACCTATGTCTGCTCATTACATTAAATCAGTGTGTCGTGAGGAGCTCTGTTCTATGGATATTAATAGATGTGCTGCGAATATAGATTTTCCTTGATCAAAGTTTGGGAAAGGCCGCATTAAGCTGCTCTGTCTTAGAAATTCATAAAACACATTAGCTCACTGCTGTTAGGCCCGGTGGCAGAGTAAGAAATACAATACCTAGCCTATGGCACAGAAAGGAATCCTTTCTATGGAAGAAGGCTGACCTTTGAGAGCTGATGGCCCCTGCCCTACTCTAGGGATTGAAAGGGCAGCAAGCCCACAGCTCTGCCTCCTCCAACTTGGTGGGTTCCTCCTTACCTGTGGACTGCGTTGACCTCTGCACTTCAGGGACCGCCCCCCATGAAAAACAAGGAAGGCATTAAGGAACTTTGTCCTCTCACATGTAACCTTATTTTGTGATCACCACTTTTCTGTGAGCTGTACCAAGATGTTCTCCTACTAAAATCTAGTGCTTCTGTATTTTCCCCAATTTTCAGGAAAATACATTAGGCCAATGGGTATCACTTTAAATTTTAATTTCTTCTGTAATTTCTTCTTAAATCTTAATTCCTTGTCCCATGTAAGAGTGCAGTATAAAGCAATGCATGATTTTCCACACAACGGTATTAATGGTTACTTGCAGCTGAACAGATCACAGTAGTTCATTGTCGGGCAAAGAGCCCTGTGATCCACTGGTACTTACTCCTGCCGGGTACCACAGACGGAACACTCTGCTGCCTGCCTTTTATTGAGGGCTGACACCAAGAGTAGTCACTTGGATTGTGGTCACACAGCCCCTGCACCAATTCTCACGAAGATATTGTTGATCAGGTCACTCAATATTCCTCCTATGAGAATCCACACCATCAGTTTAGCTGAGACTTTGGTGTCAGGAACAAGTATATATTTTGAAAAATTGAAAAGTGCCTGGCAAATGTAGATGGCTCCTAGATTTTAATGATGAGTATCTGTGTAGGAGTGTGCCAGGTTTGGGGTGAGGGAAGGAAGAGCAGGGCTTCTCTTTAAAAATCAGATATCATATGACATTTTGCCTTGGTCTCTGGGAGGCTTAGTTCTAAATTAATGCTTGATGCAGTAACAATTTTATCCCAGGTTCCAGTCTCAGTTGTTGACCCCCAACCCAGAGGCTTTACTTATTTATTTGTTGCATTCTATTGTACAGGCATTTTCATTGGCAACAGCTGCAGACTGTTGTAAGAGGTAGAGTGGAGTGATGTAATCTGGAGTCAGACACATTGTGGTTCTAGTTGGCTGATCCTTGGGCAAGCTGCTCATCTGCTCTGTGTCTTGTTGAATTGGGAATGTTGAGAGCATTTTAAAAGGCAATGCTTTGAAAGTGCTTTACAGAGTGCCTGGGACATAGTAAGCATCTGAGAAGTGCTAACTGACTGCAACAGCAATGTACTAGTCTGTTCTCACATTGCTATAAAGAACTACCTGAGTCGGGTAGTTTATAAAGAAAAGAGGTTTAACTGACGCACGGTTCCCCAGGCTGTATGGGAAGCATGGTTGCAGAGGCCTCAGAAAACTTGTAATCATGGCAGAAGGCAAAGAGGAAGGAGGTATGTCTTACATAGCTGGGGCAGGAGGAAGGGAGCCAGGGGGCAGATGCTACACACTTTTAAACAACCAGATGTCATGAGAACTCACTATCACGAGAACATCAAAGGGAAAATCCACCCCCATGATCCAATCGCCTCCCACCAGGCCCCTCCTCCAACACTGGAGATTACAATTCGACATGAGATTTGGGCAGGGACACAAATCCAAACCATATCAAACAATAATTAAAATGAGGCAGTACAAGGCAAATCATAATTACCTTAAAAAAAACTTGGTATGTGTATTCTGATAAGACTATTTGATCATTTTTGTCTATTACCCCAGAATTGCTCCTCGTAATAAAAGTGAATATTTAAATAATGCTTGCGAGGCATGTCTTTGCTTTACGTGTTAATGTATGTGTTCATTAATGGAAATGCTGTAATCCTTATAACAGCACTCTGAGGTGGGCCTATCATTTTCTCTGCTTTACAGATGAGACAGTTGGGGCACAGAGAGGTCAAGTAATTTGTCCAATCCTTCTGATGGTGAGAGGTAAATTGTCAGGATTCATCATCAAGTGTTCCAACTCCAGGTGGTTTAACTACTGTTCTAATCCCAGCCCGCATTTACTGAGCACTCACCAGGTGCCAGGCTCTGTGACAAGGGCATCACCTGCACCATCTCATTTAATCCTTCCAGCAACCATGTGGGGTAGCCCCATTTTATTGACGAGGCCGCAGGTGGCTAGTTTACTTCACCAAGGTCACATGGCTACTGAGTGGCAAAGCAGGGCCTCAGATCTAGGTCTGTTTAACTCCCAAAGCCCTCAGGTGCCGCAATACTAACTGCCCTTCTGACCTTCTGCTTTACTTTTTTTTAAAATTGTGGCAAAATATATGTGACATAAAATTTATCATTTAACTATTTTAAGTGTACAGTTCTGTGGTATTAGCTATATTCAGATTGTTGTACAACCATCACCACCATCCATCTCCAGAACATTTTTATCTTCCCAAACTGAAATTCTGTACCCATTAAACAATAATGGGTTTTTAAAACAATAATAGCAGAGAATTTCCCGACTCTCTCTTCACCCCAACCCGTGGTAAGCACAATTCTACTTTCCGTCTCTATAAATTTGACGGAAATAAGGGGAATAATATAATATTTGTTCTTTTTGTATCTGGCTTCTTCCACTCAGCATGTTTTCAAAGTTCATCCATGTTATAACATATATCAGAATTGCATTATTTTAATTCTGCTTTAATTTTATAACTACTATTAATTATAACACTCAGGCAAAGAAATATCCCTTACCATCCTGAAGGTGCCATTTGGGAAAAAGAAAAAAACCCAAACAATTGGCTCTGATATAAAGATCAAATATGGAATCATCTGCAAATGAAAATGGTCAAGATTTATACATTATTCCCTCTGTGACCATGATGGTTACATCTCTTAGAAACTCTTTATTAATAGAATTCACAGTTGAAGAACAGAAGATCTTGTGTGAAAAGGGACCAAAATAATGAATGAAGCTATGAAAGCCCTTATACATATTAATGTCAACTAAAATTAAACCAGCAAATACACTACACTAAATAAACTAGCCATGGCATTTTCCTCTCCTCGATTACTGACAGCCCAGATACTCATTGTGTCTCACAATCCCAGTTACAGGGAAAACATGACAGCTGCAACAAGATTGGAATGATTTGCACTTCAGGTTCACTCAAGGTGAAACTTCAGGCAATATCGAATAACTTGTAAATATATGTGTGAGGCCTAGAGTTTCTCTTAAGGGTGAACTTGCATTCATAAAGGGATTGCTATATCCCTAGAATCTTGGGATCCACATGCATGAGCTGGTGAGTGAAGCACTTGCCAACATCGATATCCATCTAAGAATTGCAAGAAAGAGCACCAAGAAAGGCCTACCCCACTCTGGGATCACTGGTCAGGTCTAAGATGCTGTGACATGAGTCCAACTGATCCTAAGCGTTCAGGATAAACTACTTTTCTAGTGTCCACAGACCACAAAACAATAAGCAGTCAACTTCTTTTAAGAATAGGTGACTTGAATTTTTTTCAAGACAACCTCAGCGTTTTGAGCTACTAAGCAAAGACATGAATAACTAAGGCCTGCACGAAGTTGCTCAGTTTGCCAGTAATGTGAGGCATTTCAATGTGTGGTTGCAGTTGCCGTGTGGGTTTTTCAAAGAGTGACTCTGAGACAGAGTGCAGTGTGCAGATGTGCATCGAGAACACCCATGGGGGCAACAGCTGTGGAAGGGAACAGAAAGAAACAGGAGCAGACAGAGGAGACGTCCACTTGTGTTGCAGCCTTAAATGACACCCCCCGACCACCACCCTGGAGCTGAACAGCCTGTCAAGAGTTGTCCTGCATTGAGTCACTATGGCCAAATCACCACATGCCACACTGCATGATGTGAGCTGCCCCTGAAAGGGCATAACCTTGGAGAAGGCGTCTCTCCACAACTGAGGCAATCTCTGAAGCTGTCTACTGACAGCACGCCCACCAACTGGGGGAACAAGTTGGGGGCACATCTCCACATCCACCAGAATCACTTACGGGACCATTTTCACTCAGTTGAAAAAGTATTGTTGAGCTTTTCTAAGGGGAACACATTAACAGGAATAGAGAAAGGCTTCTGGTATCCATTATCTCCAGCTTCCCTCAGCTTAGCAGCACCTTTCCAGCGTTAAGGAGTTGAGAACGTGTTTGGGAATCTCTCAGTTCTCTTGGCTGGGTTAGGAGGGGAATGACGTGTTATTTTAACTGGAGTGAGGGTAAATCATGTTCAATGAACAGGAAAGAGGGGAGAAAAGTTGTTATAATTTGTGAGGAATGATTTGAATATATTAATAATATTGGTAAAATTTTGCTTTTCAAAACTGGGAGAAAATTAATCACCCTATATTTGTGGGTTAATAGATGGGTGATGAGATGGGATCAACTTAGTGTTTAAGAACATAATTTTTTAAGTCTTTAAAAGTTTTGGGCTCATGCCTGTAATCCCAGCACTTTGGGAGGCTGAGGTGGAAAGATCACTTGAGCCCAGGAGTTTGAGACCATCTGGGGCAACATAGTGAGACCCTGTCTCTAACAAAAACAAAAAATTAGCTGGGTGTGGTGGTGCACTCCTGTAGTCCCAGCTACTTGGGAGGCTGAGGAAGGAGGATTGCTCAATCCTGGGAGGTTGAGGATGCAGTGAGCTGTGATCACACCACTGCACTCCAGCCTGGGCAATAGAGCAAGGCTCTGTCTCAAAGTAAATCAATCAATCAATCAATCAAAAATAAAAATATTTGTTGTATGAAGATTTTCAAACATGTAAAAACAGGGAGAATAATAAAAGAAACTCCTGTGTACTCATCATTCTGATTCAAAAATTATAAACACAAGATCAGTCTTGTTTCATCCATATTCCTAGCCACTCCTCTCCCCCAGTGAATAATTTTGGAACAAATCCCAGACAACATAATATTTCACCCATAAATATTTCCATATGTAGGTCTAAAATATAAAGAATCGAAAAACCCATAATAACATTAACATATTGAAAAACTGAACTTGATTTTTGTCAAAAACCCATTCAGTCATTGCTGTGAATTCCCTATGGTCCTCAAAATAATTTTGGGCTGTTTGTTAGAATCAGAACCCAAGTAAGAGTCATACATTAAAATTGATTATGTCTCTTAAGTTTCTTTTAATTCATGGGTTTTCCTTTTCATCTCGTTTTTTATTCGGTGCAATTTACTTGTCAAAAAAAAAAAAAAAAAACAGGTTGTTTTTCCTATAGAATTTTCCATGGCCTGGAATTTGCTGATTATGTCCCCAACGTGTTGTTTAACATGTTCCCTTGTTCTTGTAGTTTCTGTAACTGATAGTGAGGTCACGAAGCTTGATGACAATCAGGTTTGAATTTTTTTTTTTGCAAGACTATAGGTGGTTGTGTTTACTTTCATTGTGCAGTTGGTAATATCTAGCTGTCTCCTTTTTGTGATATTAGTATCTGTTCGTGATCATTGCCTATGCAGAGTAATTCATAGGGGTTGCAAGGTGATACTCCTCTGATTCTCATTCTTTCTTATATGAGCTGAAATACTTCTATGAAGAGAAACTTCTTGCCACCAGTTTGTACAATTAAAATACATAAGTAAATATATTTTTTATGTAAGTAAATAAGTAAACACACACACATATAATTGGAGTACTTTTTTTAGGAATGGAAGGATAAAAGTCTTGATTCTTCTTTTATTTATTTATCTATTTATTTAAGACAGAGTTTGGCTCTTGTCCCCCAGGCTGACGTGCAGTGGCATGATCTTGGCTCACTTCAACCTCTACCTCGTGGGTTCAAGCGGTTCTCATGTCTCAGTCTCCCAAGTAGCTGGGATTACAGGTGCCTCCTACCAAGCCCGGCTAATATTTATATTTTTGGTAGAGACGGGGTTTCACCATGTTGGGCAGGCTTGTCTTGAACTCCTGATCTCAGGTGATCTGCGTGCCTTGGCCTCCCAAAGTGCTGGGGTTACAGGTGCGTGCTACCATGCCTGGCCTGTCTTGATTCTTCTAAAAAAATTTACCAACTTTCAAAACAATCATATGGTTTCCAGGTGTCTTCTAAAGTAATCAAATTAGTCAATTATTTATGTTTTAAAGTCGCTTTATCATAGGCTTAAACTGTGCACAATTCAGGGTCACCTGTGTCATTTGGTTTTATGCTCTTCAGATTTAACAAAATGAAGAAAAGTGTGCTATCATTTCTCTTAAAAAAGGTATTTGCTTGAGTATTTTTTCAATATTAGAAGGATAAATCATCTTAAAAAGAGGTTACTTATGGGGCAGAATGAAATAGCATGAGGGGAAAAGAATAGAGACTATATTTTTATAGATTTGACTTGAGAACCATGTTCACATTTTACGTAATTATAAGACAATATTAAATTAAAGAAAAAATCCCTAAAACTCAAAAGAACCTAACTTTTGAAGACTGCTTCTACCTCTTCAGAACTGGGAGGCCCTTAATAGGTTACATAGCCTCAATAAGCACCAACTACCTCTTCTCTAAAATTGGGATAATTTTAATGATTTTCTCTTTGCTCTAATAAGCAGATTAAATAATGTGCACTAAATACACTTAACACGGTACCTGGCACAAAGCAAGTGTCCAAAATATTTTAACTATTATTTGTAACCCTAGAACTCATAGCAAAGTAATTTGGAAGCAGGTATTCTTTTTATGGAAAGATTCTCCCTGAGATCCTTTTAAGTATTGAGATCTCTCAAGATATTTAAATATCTTAGTCACAAAAATTTAGTTTTTTAGAAATGGGTCCTACAGCCTCAAGAAGAGGAGCTGTGGTCTCTACTAGCCCAGCGCAGAGAATCTGCTAAGGGTCAATTCTAACTCCAGTGAACAGGAGGCAAAAGAGCTTCCTGCCTCCTTGAAAGGAAAGAAGCTTCTAGAATTCCACACCTAGGAGACAAGGGCTTTCCTTGGTGGGGAAAGTGAGACCTGGTTGGAAGGAGCCTTCCTTTCACAAGGGCCTTGGCCCAGCCAGGCCAGTTTTTCTTCAAACATGTTTGTCCTCCATTACTTACATACTTATGAGTATAGTCTCTTCCTGTCATAAGTCTGAAGGGAGTCCATATATGGTTGGTAGGGAAGTTCCTGAGAGCCTTTTCCCACACTAGGATGTCTAGCAATAACTAAATTATAGATCAAAGTGAATTGGAGGCACATAAAAATGTCCCTCTAAACCCAGATTAAGTAGGATTAGACTCAACTCATACTTCTTTTACCTGGATCCTGAATTGCTCCCAGACATCCAAAACCATGGATGCAGGGAAAGGGGCATGTAGGGGAAGGAGATAGTAGCTATAAGCAGTTACAATTAATATACTATGCCTTTGAAAATGTGTTAAAATATGACCATGGAAACACATTATTAAGGAACTTCCCATGGCATTGGAGGGGCCTCTGAAAATGAGTGATGTCATGTAAGCTTTGTTGGCTTCGTGGTAAATCTGTCTCTGCTAATCAGGAAAGCTCAGTTTTCGGAAGGATTTTCTGGGAAATCTGTTTATAGAACAAAGCCTCCTCTCTCGATTTATTAGCTTGTGGACTGCGGTATTTCTGTGACTCATTTTCCAAAAATGGAGAGACACCTGCATTTAAGAGCTGAAAGCTCTGCATGATAGTTGACAGGGCCAAGTGCCGGAGGTTGGGGGCCAAGGAAGTGCAGTGAAAACATCAGCTGATTCCAGAATAGTTCTTGAGGTACCATAGCCATGGCAAGGCAGGCCCTAGGGAGCCAGGTCTGAGCAGAGAGGCAGCACCCTAAGAAACAGACGTACTCCAGACACAGAGTGAGGGACTGCTAATGACCCACAGCAGTTAACAAGATCTACAGTGGCAGGAGGAAAGCTTCCTGAACAACCCACACTTCCAAACCCCACACCACACATCCTCATTCTCATCTCCATCCCCATGTCTCCACCCCCTCACTCCTACTAGAGAGTTATATTTTCACTGGGTGGGTTGAACTGGAGAATGTTGGATGTGTTCCCATTATGGCCTCACTGATATCCCCTCTGTTATCATGCCTTGGGCCCCAAGCCAGGAGAAGCACCTGGCGTAATTCTATTTATCCCTAGATCCTTAATATCCCTGGGGAGTGCCAGGGTTCCTCATTCCAAAGGCTGCATGTATGAAGAATATTACTGCAAATTGCTCATCTCAGACCTGGGCCCAGGCTTCTGTTTTACATTTTAACAAATGGCTAAATGGTTAGCTTAGGTTGGATCAGTTAAAATCATAACATTCTTAATTTCACTTAAAGGTAGCTGCTTAGAAAATGAATGATTTCAGAAAATCAGGATGTGATGAATGGATTAATTGGAAATTATTATTAGAATTAATGAAGCTTTCAGAACTGCCCTTTTGAGCTCTGTAACAAACTCCCTTTTGTTTGAATTTCAAAAGTCGCCCCATAACATGGCCCATAGTTCCTTAGATGCATATCTCTGTAATGAACAGGAGGTTTGAAAATGTGCCCTGCTTCTGCAGCAGACTTTAATGCTCTTCAAGATGGAAAGTTTTTTAGCTTTCAACAGAACAACCACCACCATTTCCCTCGTTAATGCTCATCCCTCCAACAGAAACACACAGTGAAAGAAGGAATCAGTTGGGTGGACTCTTAACGGCCTCCTGTGGTTGTAGTGTCATTGTGAGACAGACAGGACCTTCGGGAAAAAATAAAAGTGAGATTGAGTTCATATTTTCATAAAGAAGGAATATAATAATGTTTGCCCATATGCAAGACTTTGGGAAGCAGATATGTTGCTGCAGAAATGAATCACCTAATCACTACACTTACATAATTATTTGTGCAATAGTTGATTTCCCCACTAGTTTATAAACTTCATGTGAGCAAGGCTACATTTTTTTCTAGTTCACCTGTACATCCCTAGACTCTAGCACTGAGACGCCAAAAATATACATTGAATAAACACTATTGAGGTCCCAAAGAGTGATTAAAAAGAAAAAAAAGCTAAGGCTCATATTTAAAATATAGATATCATGGTAGGAAAGAAAATGCACTATTTTTTTCATAATTTTTTAGTATTAAATAATTTCAAACTTAGAAAATTTTAAAAAGTTATACCAAGAACTACTGGATACTCTTTGTTCAAATTCCCCAAAGCTTAACATTTGCCACATTTGCTTTTATATGTATGAGAGTAAGTAGCAGACATGATGCCCTTTTACTCCTCAATATTTCAGTATGTAATTCCTAAGAACAAAGACATTCTCTTACATAACCACCAAACAGATGTCAAAATCAGGAGATTAATAACAAGACAATATTATTATCTAATCCATAGACCTCATTCAACATTTGCTAGTTACCTTAATAATATCTATATAGTAATAGAAAAATAATTTTTAAATATTACATGTTGATTAAGTGCAACATGTAATCCTGGATTAGATATTTTAAAATTATTTGAAATATTATTTAAAAATATTGCACTTAATCAGCATGTAATCTCTTTAATAATCTGTAATAGTTCTTCAATCTTTCTTAGTCTTCCATGACCTTGATATTTTTGAAAAGTAGAGGCCAACTATTTTGTAGGATGTCTTTCAATTCAGGTTTATTTGATGTTCCTTCGTGATTAAGTTCAGATTTTGTGTCTTTGGCAGAATTACCAGGGAAGTGATACTGTGTGTTTTGCACTGCACCATATCAAGAGTCTGGGCTGGGTGCAGTGGCTCACGCCTATAATCCCAGAAATGTGGGAGGCCAAGGTGGGCAAATGACTGGAGTTCAGGAGTTTGAGACTGGCCTAGGCAACGTGGTGAAACCCTGTCTCCACAAAAAAATACAAAAGTTAGCCAGGTGTGGTGGCACGCGCCTGCAGTCCCAGCTACTCAGAAGGCTGAGGTGGAAGACTCATCTGAGCCCAGGAGGTGGAGGCTGCAGTGAGCTGTGAACCACTCCTGTCTCAAAAAAAAAAAAAAAAAAAAAAGTCACATATGTTAGTCTGTTCCATTGCTGGTGATACTAACCTGGATTGCTGGGACAAGCTGGTGTCTCCCAGCCTTCTCCACTGTAAAGCTACACTTTTCTTCTTTGTAATTAGTAAGTATTTTGTGGGGAAATACTTTGAGACCATATAAATATCCTGTTCCTTATCAAATTTTCACCCATAAACTTTCACATCCATTGATAATTCTTGCTTAAATTGTTACTATAATACTTGCCAATTAGTGATTGTCTAACTCTATCATTCATTCAATGAACTCTATCATTCATATCAATGCATTTCTTAGTTGGCATTCCCTTCTAAGAAAGTTGATCTCTTTTTTCCTATTTACTTGTTAATGTATTTCTTTATATTAGCATGAACTTGAATGATTATTTTAGTCTATTGGAATTATAATCTGTTAATATCATTTCTTATTTGATATACGTATTCTCCCAGATTAGGCTGGCCCCCAGGCTGTTTTGATATGTGCCGTTGTTTTTGAGCGTTTCCTTTCTCCCTGAGATAAGGTGTTCCAGGCTCAAATTCAACCTTCTCTGCACAGTCCTGGAATCAGCCATTCTCGCAGGAGCCCTAGCTCCTTTTAATGGAGAATGTTCTCAAATTTACCTTTAAATAAAAAATGAAGACAAAATAGATAATACAGAACTATTCAGCAAATACAATAAATATTAAACAAAAATCTACTCTGACCTATGCCATTATCAGTTACACAGGAGAGACACAAAGCTTGATTCATTAATATAGTCTATTATGGGATAGATATATGGAAATATATAAATGAAACAGAATAGACCAGGCATGGTGGCTCACATTCATAATCCCAGCACTTTGGGAGGCCGAGGCAGTAGGATCACTTGAGCTCAGGGGTTCAAGACCAGCCTGAGCAACATATCAAGACCTCATCTCTATTAAAAAAAAAAAAATTAAGTGAAATAGAATGGAGCTACTATAAATTCATCTTGGCATAGCATATATCAGACCTCAGAATTGTTTTGTTGTTGTTGTTGAGACAGAGTTTCACTCTTGTTGCCCAGGCTGAAGTGCAGTGGCGTGATCTTGGCTTACTGTAACCTCTGTCTCCCAGATTCAAGTTATTCTCCTGCCTCAGCCTCCCAAGTAGCTGGGATTACAGGCATGTGCCACTAGGCCCAGCTAATTTTTTTGTATTTTTAGTAGAGAGGGGGTTTTGACATGTTTGCCAGGCTGGTCTCGAACTCCTGGCCTCAGGTGATCCGCCTGTCATAACCTCGGGGGTTGGGATTACAGGCATGAGCCACTGCACCCAGCCCAGACTTCAGAACATTATATAGGTGGCATTACAGTGAACTATTCAATTAATGGTATTAATTTTTTAATATTAATCAACTAAATTCCCTACTCACAATTCAAAAAATTATGCTCTCAATGTATTTCTTTGTTGTTTTTTTTTTAAACTTTTTCTTTTTTTGATGTTTCTTTTTTTTTTTCCTTTTTTTTGATTTGTTTTTAGAGATAGGGTCTTGCTATGCTGCCCAGGCTAGTCTTGAACTCCCGGACTCAAGCAATCTGCCCACCTTGGCCTCCTAAAGTGCTGTGATTACAGGCATGAGCCACCATGTTCAGCCTATGCTCTCCATATACTAAAGCTTCAGTTATGAAAACAAAACTTTAGAATTATTAGACAAAGTTTAGAAACATATATTTAGAATACAGAGATAGTGTGAGACTTATGCTATGGTTTGAATGTGTGTGTCCCACCAAAATTCATATGTTAGAACTTAAACCCCAAGGTGATAGTGTTAAAAGATGCAGCCTGTTGGGAAGTGATTACATCAGGAGCACTCAGCCTTCATGATTAGATCAGTGCTCTTATAAAAGAGGTTTGGAGGCAGCATTGTAGTGCTTTTGCCCTTCCATCTCTTTGGCCATGTGAGGACACGTAGAAGGAACCATTCATGAGGAACTGCCCTCACTAGACAGCAAGCCTACCACTGCCTTGATCTTGGACCTCCCAGCCTCTAAAACTGTGAGAAATACATTTGTTTTTTATAAATTACCCAGTCTAGAGTAGTTTGTTATAGCAGCACGAGTGAACTAAGACAATTTCCTAAATAAGCACAAAGTATATACAAGTTCATAATTGTTATATCTTTTTTTTTTTTTTTTTTTTTTGAGACAGAGTTTTGCTCTTATTGCCCAGGCTGGAGTGCAATGGCGCAATCTTGGCTCACTGTAACCTCCGGCCTCCCAGGTTCAAGTGATTCTCTTGCCTCAGCTGCCGAGTATCTGGGATTACAGGCACCCGCCACCACGTCTGGCTAATTTTTTAATTTTTAGTAGATACCAGGTTTCACCACGTTGGCCAGGCTGGGCTCGAACTCCTGACTTCAGGTGATCCACCTGCCTTGGCCTCCCAAAGTTCTGGGATTACAGGTGTGAACCACTGTGCCCGGCCTGTTACATCATTTTGGTGGACTGTTTCTTTTATTGTTGTACATTGACCTTTGTCTTAGACCATTTTGTGCTGCCATAACAAAATACCACATTAGGGATATACCACATTAGAGCTGGTCATACAGAATATAAAGAAAAATGAATGGAATATTTTGAACATATGCATAATAAACTGTTTATAATCCAATAATTGTTTGTTACAGGTTTTCAAACTAGAAGTGAAAAAGCTACTGAAGCATCTTACGAGGTAAGTCACCATATTACATTGCCCAGAAAAGTACTACAGTAGTAGAGAGATTAATAACAACTTGTATACTTGACATTGCTAAATGCCTGCAGGATGAAAAGTCATTAAAAGAAATATAGGCCAAGAGTGGTGGCTCATGCCTGTGTTAAAAGAGAAACCTTGGCCAAATTATATTTAACAGAGTTCAATTGAGCAAAGAATGATTTGTGAATTGAGCAGCCTCCCAAACCAGAGCAGGCTCAGAGACTCCAGCGCAGCCACATGGTAGAAGGTTTATGGACAGAAAAAGGAAAGTGATGTACGGAAAATGGAAATAAGGCACAGAAACAGCCAGATTGGTTATAGCTTAGCATTTGCCTTATTTGAACACGGTTGCCTTATTTGAACAGTTGGCCACATTTGAGTGGCAAAAACTCAGTGACTGGCACAAGAGTAGGCCACAGCCAGTTTACAATTCCTTTTAGGTTATAGTTCATGATGTACAGAGAAACCTTTAGGCTGAACTTAAAATATGTAAGGATGGCTGGGTGCAGTGGCTCACACCTGTAATCCCCGCACTTTGGGAGGCTGAGGCAGGTGGATCACCTGAGGTCAGGAGTTCAAGACCAGCCTGACCAATATGGCAAAACCCCGTCTCTACTAAAAATACAAAAATTGGCCAGGCGTGGTGGTGCACACCTGTAGTTTCAGCTACTCAGAAAGCTGACACAGGAGAATTGCTTGAACCCAGAATGCAGAGATTGCAGTGAGCCGAGATTATGCCACTGTACTCCAGCCTGGGTAACAGAGTGAGGCTCCATCTCAAAAACAAAACAAACAACAACAACAACAAAAAACCCCCAACCAACCAAACAAACAAAAATCAATATGTAAGGAAGTAGCTTCAGGCTAAGCTTAACACCTGTAATCCCAGCACTTTGGAAGACCAAGGTGGAGAATTGCTTGAGCCCAGGATTTTGAGACTAGCCTGGGCAACATCGTAAGACCCAGTTTCTATGAAGAATTTAAACAATTAGCCGGACGTGGTGGCATGCACTTGTGCTTCTGGCTACTCCAGAGGCTGAGGCAGGAAGATCACTTGAGCCCGGGAGGTTGAAGCTGCAGTAAGCTGTGATCGTGCCACTGCACTCCAGCCTGGGCGATAGAACAAGACCCTGTGTAAAAATAAAAAAGAAAAAGAAAAAAGAAATGACATAACTACCACTTTTCAATGATGTGGTAACTCCAAGTCAAGAATTAGTTGCAAACATAAAGACTAAGTGAATATCTCCTCTGTAAAATTGAACTTTTGCCTTAAAATGAGCAAATCTATGCATGTGCCTAGATTTGCAACTCGGCTTGCATTTGTTCAGGTTCAGCATCAACCAATCATCAAAGATTGATGTTGTATATGTAGATGTGGATGCAATGAACACAGTGGTGCTGAAATGTTCAAAGGGTTGAATAATTTTTTTGAATTGCCTGGTTTATCCTGTAATAACTATGTTAACAGCTGTGCTGATGGTGCAAAAGCAATGGTTGGTAAAACTGCTGGTGTCTTAGCACAAATCAAGGCAGTGGTGCCAAACTCTCCTAGTGGTCATTATATTCTTCACCACCAAGCAGTTGCAGGGGATAAAAAGCAGTTTCGCTGAAGAATATCCTTGATGAAGAAGTAAAAAATGTGAATTTTATGAAATTTCATCCCTAGAGTACATGTCTTTTTAATATTCTCTGTTGAATAGGAAGTACACATAGAACACTTATGCCGCATACCAAAGCATGAGAGCTGTTTCAAGGAAAAGCCCTCGTGTGATTGTTTGACGTGAGAGGTGACCTCGCCTCTTTACCCAAGGAACACCAGTTGAAAGAATGACTAACAGGCCAACTTTGATTATTCAGATTTGGGTATTTGTCAGACACTAACAAATGAACAAAGTGAGTCTGTTTGACAGGAGTTATTTGTGAACTATTTGTTGACAATGATAAAATTCACAACCTGCTGGAAAACTTGTATCTGTCTCCATGAGCTTGGCAGCTTCTCAATACTTAAAGATTTCTGATGAGATCAGTGATGATACTAATGACTGTGACTTTTTAACAATCTTATATAATTAAGTATGTCAACATTTAGAATATCTGCATATTTCTGTGAACCAATATTTTCAAATGGGTGATGCATGATGTTACAGTATCATGCATGGGTGAAAAAAATCCATTCAAAGTACAAGATAAATCAATAGATTTTAATGTAACTGAGTATGAAAAGTTGATTATTATGGTTTGAAAATCTCAACTGTGACTAGCCTTTAAAAAATTACCACCTGTCATGTTTGCGCACAATATCAAAGAAGAATATCCTCAATTATCTGAAAATGCTATCAAAATATTCCTCACATTTCTAATGATTTATCTGTGTCTGTGGATTTTCCTAATATACTTCATTCAAAACTATATTTTATAACAATTTGAATCCAGAAGCAGATATGAGAATCCAGTTGTTTCAAGCCAAACATGAGAAAGACTTTATAAAAATATAAAACAGTGTTTCTCTTCTCATTAAAATTTTTTAGAGTTTGAGGCTGGGCACAGTGGCTTACACCTGTGATCCCAGCACTTTGGGAGGCCGAGGCAGGCCGATCACTTGAGGTCAGGAGTTCGAGACCAGCCTGGTCAACATGGTAAAACCCCGTGTCTACTAAAAACACAAAAATTAGCCAGGTGTGGTGGCACATGCCTATAATCCCAGCTACTTGGGAGGCTCAGGCAGGAAAATCACTTGAACCCGAGAAGCAGAGGTTGCAGTGAGCCAAGATCACTCCACTACACTATAGCCTGGGCAACAGAGGGAGATCTGTCTCCAAAAAAATACAAATTTCTTCTGGAGTTTGAAAAATATAGTTCTTTTTCATAAAAATGTGTTATTTATGTTAAGGGCTTATATTGTTATTTCTAAATAAACAATACATATATTTAAAATATCTCAGCTTTAATTTTAATATAATAAATATCAATAGGTATAATCCATGTAACAATAGCTCTTTAGGGTCCTCAAATTTCAAGAGTTATTTAAGGGGCCCCAAGTCCAAAAATTCTGAGAACCACTAGATTTGAGTAAGGGTGACAGATGAGTTTTGGAAGTTTGAAGAGGCAAGAAAAGATGTGTGATAATTCTGATCATTTAGCAGAATGGGAAAGTGACTGGCCTAGGCAATGTAGTAGGATTGATGTGGCAGTGTGGCTTTCTTCAGCTACATTCAAGTACCTAAGAGCAGGCTTGGAACAGCTGAAGACTTGATTTTAACACAGATTGGCTTGTCAGGCTGGTGAAAAAAAAAAGGAAGACTAGAGTAAGGGGATTTTGTGTACACAGGGGCATGATTATGGTGATGTTTGGTGGAATCTAATCTGGGTGATTAAATTAGTCTAATCTAAACTGGGTGATTAGATTAGAAAAGACTGGAAGGCATGAAGGAGGATAGCCGTAGTGGAAACTGTGATATATAATGAATTGTAGGCTCTGATTAGGTGGGAGAATGTTGGAGTTGGGGCTGTCAGTGGAGTAAGCTGGAAGGACAGAAGCTAGAGGTCCAAGAGTGGGATGCTTACAATTTACATCGTGGAGGGGGTGCGACTATGTTCATGGGTCCAGCACATGACAATGGGAGTGGGTAGCTGAGCTAGCATGGAGGACAAGGTGACAGGAGAGGAGAGACCAAGAAACTTGGGAGGATCATCTGCACTCAGGGCTAATGGCACCTGGTAGGATCAGTGTGTCCATTTCAGTTGTTAAGATGTTAAAATTCTTTCATATCAGTTGGTTAATGGCCACTGCTTAAGACCTGTGAATGTTCCTCCATTGCCTTGACTACCCTGGCTCCTGTCCCTGGACCCAGGACCTCCCTAAGATCTGACCCAGCAATTAAAGGGTAATACCATGCCCAGCAGGAGGCCCTCCAGAGGACTGACATAATTTCTGATTGGTCACTGCCTGTGCTTTACCTGAACATTGTCTCTATTTCCATGAATATTGAAATCACCAAGAACTGAGACTGACACAGTGTTGGAGAGAGAGACAATGAACGCAGGCTAAAATCCTCAAGGAGCAAAGACCCAGAGCTCTGAAGAAGGCAGAGGCTAGGAGCTTCAGAGCTGGGGATTTTCAGAGAAGGAGAACAAAGGTCTGGAACTCTTAGTGGGGAAGAAGCAGACACATAGCCCACTTCTGAGTCCAGTGGTAGGAGGATGTAGGAGAGAAAGCAACCATCAGTTGTGAGGGCTACAGAAGAAACAAGATTCTGAGAGAAGAACCACATTGCAAGAAGGCAAAAGGAACTTTCAGAGAAGAGATTAAGGGTGGAGAGCAGTGCAGTGACCCAACAACTACTGTGTAATATCCCTCAGTATTCTGAAATGGAGTTCATAGATAATTTACCCTGCAGACACACATGAGTTTGTAAAGGGAATCTAACACCCAAGTGTCATATAAAGGATAAACAAAAGGAGATGTTTTTGAATTAAATAGTGTGTATTTAAATATGGAAAATCTTGGAAATGCCCCCAATCAGTGTTAGGATAAAGTAGTGATATTCTTGCATTTGTATACAGAATCACCATGGATGATGAACACCCACAAATGCAGACAGATACTGTAATATTGCATTGATAACTCAAATACTATGAGCTACTTTGCCTTTGGTGATGTGATTTTTTCCAAAATAATAAACAACTCCTGGTAAAGTTTCAAATATAATAAAGTACAATCTTCTCTTGATTTACATAGTAATTGCATTCTTGGAAAATTCAGCATATATTAAAACCATGCAAAAATATCTTAGTTTATATGGAAAGCAGAGTCAGATTCTAGCCTCAAATAACTATAATTGAGTTTTTTACCCACATGAATGTCTAGCAAACATTTGAAAATCGAATCGTTTATGAAACAATTCTTCATATATAGGACTCTCTCATGATCACAGAACATCTAGCATCCTTGGTTCCCACCCATTTAATGACAGTCATGCTTTGCAATCACCCTATTTAAAATATTTCCACAAATGTCCAGAGTTTTCCCTAAGGATCAGCACCAGACCTGCTGACTCCCCAGTGCAGGAGAATGAACAAATGCATGGTCCCAGGGTGCACTGTATATCTGGTGGTTGAGAAAGGGTTGGTGTTGGGGTCAGGTGGGGAGGAGCCCTGCAGAGAGTTGCAAATCTGTGATGTACAATCTCTGTTCCAGAGGGCCTGCCAATCTGGTGAGCGGATAACAGAGGAGTCTTTTAAGGGCATTGAAATGGATAGTTTTGATGTTTTGTGCTGCTATAACAGAATACCACAGACCAAGGAATTTATAAACAATTGAAGTTTATTTGGCTCATGGTTCTGGAGGCTGGGAAGTACAAGGTCAAAGGGCTGCATCTGCATCTGGCAGCCTTCTTGCTGTGTCATAACATGGTAGAAGGCATCACATAGTAGAAGGTGTCACATAGCAAGAGAGTGTGTGCATACATGAGAGAACAGGAGGCTGAACTCACAGCCTCAAGCCCTTTTATAATCAGTGCTTAATCCATTCACAAGGTTGGAGCCCTTGTGACCTAAACACCTCCAATTAGACCCCACCTCCCAACACTGTTGCATTGAGGATTAAGTTTCCAACACATGCTTTTGGGGGGACACATTCAAATCGTAGCAGTTATATAAACCTAAGTTTTTAAATTTGTTTTGATAATACAAGAAATCCCAGGAAGGCCCACAATAGCAACAGTTTTAACAGGACCACTCAGTCAAGGCCTTCTGGATCTTATAAGCATTCCCTTGTCAATTCAGGTTTTAAAATATCAGACAGAAGCTTTTCTGCATGGAAAGGGATACTTACAGTTGCTTGGTTTTCATTGATATTCAATGTAATAAGGTTGTAAGTTTAAACTATACCTTTTTCATAAGCCTTAAAGCTCAGTGTACCAATCTAGTTAATTTATTCACAAATCTAGTCATTTTGTATAAAAATAACATCACGTTCATTTGTCCTTTAATTAATGTTCAGTTAAGTTTAAAAAATAGTATTTCCTTAAATAACCCCATTTAACCATCATGGTTAATTAAATCCCTTTAAATTTTAGGACAGGCGCAGTGGCTCACGACTATAATCCGAGCACTTTGGGAGGCCGAGGCAGGTGGGTTACTTGAGGTCAGGAATTTGAGACTAACCTGGCCAACATGGTGAAACCCCATCTCTACTGAAAATACAAAAATTAGCCAGACGTGGTGGTGTGTGCCTGTAATCCCAGCTACTTGGGAGGCTGAGGCACAAGAATTGCTTGAACCTGGGAGGTGGAGGTTGCAATAAGCTGAGATCACACTGCTACACTCCAGCCTGGGCAACAGAGCAAGACTCTGTCTCAAAACAAAAACAAAAATAAATAAACTAATAAATAAATTTTAAATTATAATCCCAAATTTAATATACAGTTGACCCTTGAACAACCCAAGTTTGAACAAGGATCCCCTTAAAAAATATAAAATTTTTTCAATAAAAGTTACATCAAGCGTGCCTACCTCTCCTACCTCCCCTTCTACCCTCTCTGCTTTTCCCACCTCTGCTATCCCTAAGACAGCAAGACTGACCTTAAAGCTTGGTACACTAAGCCTTAAAGCCCTCCTCTTCCTCCTCCTCTGCTTCCTCAACATGAAGACAAGGAGGATGAAGCCCTTTATGAGGATCCACTTCTACTTAATGAATAGTAAATATATTTTCTCTTCCTTAGGATTTTCTTTTTTTTTTGAGATGGAGTTTTGCTCTTGTTGCCTAGGCTGGAGTGCAATGGCGCCATCTTTGCTCATTGCAATCTCCACCTCCTGGATTCAAGCATTTCTCCTGCCTCAGCCTCCCAAGTAGCTGGGATTAGAGGCATGTACCACCACGCCCAGCTATTTTGTATTTTTAGTAGAGATGGGGTTTCACCATGTTGGTCAGGCTAGTCTTGAACTCCTGACCTCAGGTGATCCGCCCACCTCAGCCTCCCAAAGAGCTGGGATTATAGGCGTGAGCCACCGTGCCAGGCCCCTTATGCTTTTCTTAATAACATTTTCTTTTCTCTAGTTTACTTTACTGTAAGAATATGGTATATAACACATGTAATGTACAAAATATGTGTCAATTGACTGTTTGTTATCAGTAAGTCTTATGGTCAATAGTTGTCTATTGGTACTTAAGTTTTTGGACTGTCAAGAGTGATAGACAAATTTTTCACTGTGCAGGGAGTCCCTAACTCCCATGTTGTTCAAGGGTCCAACTGTAATTGATTCTCTCAAGCACGTCAAATACCCTAGAAGGCTGATTTACTCATAAGACAAACAAAACGCTCTTCAGCATGGAAACTCTAGTTACAAACATAATATTCCTATAGACTTAAAAACATTTCAGTCTTTTAGACAGTCAAATACTTTTAGACAGACAGTATTTGTTTAAAACGCATGTTTTAAAATAAAATGATGTTTAATAATAATTAAACATTTCAAATTAAAATCATACAATTAATACGTCAGATTTCCCTAAATGTTTCAACCACCTGAAATAACTATTATATGCTATTTTTCTTGAGGAATTCAAAATGTATTCCTCAACAGCCCATGGAAGACGTAATCCCATGGAAGTGGGCACGTCGGCATTCAGTCATTTGCCTTCATTTCACAGTCAGTAACAGGGCCTGAATTCTAAAGAAAATTGATTTCATTTGCTTGTTATCTCTGTAGTTTTTTTGTTGTTTGTTTGTTTGCTTTTTTGAGACAGAGTTTTGCTCTTGTTGCCCAAGCCGGAGTGCAATGGTGCAATCTCGACTGACTGCAACCTCCGCCTCCTGGGTTCAAGCAATTCTCCCGCCTCAGCTTCCTGAGTAGCTGGGATTACAGGTGTGTGCCACCATGCCCAGCTAATTTTTTGTATTTTTAGTCGAGATGGGGTTTCACCATGTTGGCCAGGCCGGTCTCGATCTCCTGACCTTAGGTGATCTGCCTGCCATGGCCTCCCAAAATGCTGGGATTACAGGTGTGAGCCACCGTGCCCACCTCATCTCTGTAGTTTATTATTAACTTTCCTGAGTAGCAAAGTCATTTCCTCTATTACATGAAGCAGCTGTACCATCTCAGGCCAACTGATGGTCTTTGCCTGCAACTGGGGTTACAGGTTCAAGTTCGAAGTCCGAGGTGCTGGCCTGCAACTGTGATAGTATTTCTAGGCTGATGGTACCCAAGATTCAGGTTCACCTCTCTAACTCTGTCTTAAGGTTATGGGAATTTAAGTCCCCAGATTTTGTTATTACTTGGATTCTGAGTCACTAAGGGGAAGAAGTTATTCCCTTTAGTCACATTTTGTTTTTCTTAATTTTATTTTTATTTTGAGACACAGTCTTGCTTGATCACCCAGATTGGAGTGCAGTGGTGTGATCACAGCACACTGCAGCCTCCACCTCCTGTACTTAAATGATCCTCCCATCTCAGCCTCCTGAGTAGCTGGAACTATAGGTGTGCACCACCCTGCCCAGCTAATTGTTTTTATTTTTTTGTAGAGACAGAGTCTTGCTATGTTGCTCAGGCTGTTCTTGATCTCCTGGCCTCAAGTGATCCTCCTGCCTCCGCCTCTCAAAGTGCTAGGCTTAGTCAAATTTTTAAACCTTTACTGTAACTTATTTTACAACTGTGTTGCCTGATAAGATTCCACACTCTTCATGTATTTTAATTCCTTACATATCTCACTGATTAATTTGTATAATCATTTTACTGACATCCCTCCTTTGGGTCCCCCCTGAATCCTACACAATCTAGCATAGGTCCTGAAACAATGGTTTCAATGTAGTCATTCAACCAAAATGTGTTAAGAAGTACCTTCTATGTGCCAGGCACTATTCTAGGCCCTGGGAGTACAATAGAAAACAAAACAGAAACAAAAGATTCCTGCCCTCATAGAGCTTCCTTTCTAGTGGGTCCCCTTGCCTCCTCAATATCTTGAGCTACCACTTCAAGTCAGGGACTACGTTATGGGAAACCCCGGCTGGCTCAGGGCCCAGCACATAACAATAACAGTTGTAGCTAATGTTTTTGAGGGCTTACCATGAGCCCAGGGTACTTCTAAAGTCTTTGCATGTGTCTCTCACATAATCCCTGCAACGGCCCGATGTTGGGAGGAGGTAATTTTGTAGATGATTATGTGTCATTTGCCTTCATTTCACAGTCAGCAAGTAGCAGGGTCTGGATTCTAAACCAGTTTTTTGGCTCATATTTAACTGCTGTGCCACATCGCCTTCCAGAGTAGTGTGAAATAAATGTTTGCCCAAAAAAGAAGAAAAAAATCCACGGGAAGTTCACGTGGCCCTAACCAGCTGGTTACCTTGGTGTGTGTTGACAAACCGGGTATCTCCTTCCACCTGCCCCCCACGGCAGGTCTTCTGCGCTGGCTGGCTGGGTGTCTGCTGCTGTTTTATTTATGTAATATCCTTAATCTAAACCAACTGTACACCAGGTGTTCAGAGTCAGATTCTATCAGGAAACTCTTGCCTTATATTTGCTGCCGGAAAAAACGGGATTTGATTAATCCTTAAGGGAAAAACGATGAAGTGTCTATTGTTCATCTCCTCCTACCCCTTCCGTGGCTGACCACATGCAGACCGGCGGAAAGATGCCCTGTGGGAAAGCCACAGGGCCTGAATGTTTGCACATCAGCCAGTGTTCAGAGAATACACAGATACGACTTTACTTGGATAATTGGTTCCTGAAGAACATGACCAAGGTCACTGAATTAAATTCCTAATAAAGCCAAGTTAAGGAGTCCTGGCTCCCAAAGCCCACATCTGTGCTGTCCTGCAAGAGTGACAAACAGGACATTCAGTGGACAAACAGGAAGAGTCCTTATGGCCTGGAGGGCAATAACAATGACTTGTAGTGGCCCCTAGCCATCAGGTGTGCGGAACTAGGCTCCTTTGCTTTGGCAAAATCTCCAGCTAGCTGTGGCACCTGCAGACACTGTCTCTTTTAAACTGTACAATAAGTAGATGAGGTCAGTAACTTTCCAGGTGAGAAAACTGAGGCTCAAAGCGGGGACTCTCCTTCGTCACACCATGCTCACACTTCTGTTGAAGCACTCATTATGCTATAGCGTAATAATTTCGTTCCAAAGGGGCTTTGTCTGTGGCATGATTCTATGACTTAGAAACCTCAAGAGTGAGCGTTTTGGAGCTGGGCACATTTTTCAGTCTTCTGTAAAATGGAGGTTGACTTCACCTTTGAAGCAGATTGTTCCTTTGCTTTGACAAAATCTCCAGGGTGTACCCTGTAGATGTAAAGCACCAGGATATAAGCCAGGTGTCCATCCCTGGATCTTAAGGGAAAATAGCAAACACACTATTCATAGATGCTTTGGACTAGGAAGCAAATGCCCCACTTGGTGATGGAAGCTGTTGGGTGCCATTGCCACAGAACCATATCCCAGCTCTTGCTTTGTTGGGAAAAGAATAGCAACAGCTGCTTCTTGGCTATGTTCGAACAGAGCTGTCACTGGCACTGATGTGCTGCCTGCTCTTGATGGGCCTGGACCAGCTCCCACTGTTACAGAAGGTGGTGAGCGGAGGACAGAAGCCAGGTTGGCAGATTCCTGGCTCTGGGACATGTGATGGAAAATTCCAGGTGCACTTC
This sequence comes from Piliocolobus tephrosceles, assembly GCF_002776525.5. Lineage (NCBI taxonomy): Eukaryota > Metazoa > Chordata > Mammalia > Primates > Cercopithecidae > Piliocolobus > Piliocolobus tephrosceles. Next base: position 159,798,710 of record NC_045434.1, read on the forward strand.
AGTTACCTGGGGCAAATCATACCTGCAGCTGGAGAGGGTCAGCCCTGACAGCGAGGCTTCAGCATGTAGCAAGGAAGAGTCCTTCGCTTGGAGTCCAGGGCTGCACAGTCACCTCAGGCAGCAGCTCCTCAGGAGCACCAGGAGACAGCACCCATGATGCAGCAATGACAATTTCATGAGAAGTGGTCAGCAGTGGCCACAGAAGTTCTCCCTCTCCAGACTGCTTCCTGAGCAGAGGGCAAAACAGGACCTGACACCTGAAAGTAGCATATGGTGGCCCTAGTGCCAAGATACCCTTGTAGGAACCCCTGAGATTGCTTCAATGGGAGTGTCAACGTTCATGAGGCTCTTTATTTAATTCTTTTTTTTTTTTTTTTTAATTAATACAGGGTCTCTCTCTATCACTCAGGCTGGAGTACAGTGGCGTGACCTCTGCTCCCTGCAACCTCTACCTCCCAGGTTCAAGCGATTCTCCTGCCTCAGCCTCCCGAGTCGCTGAGATTACAGGCGCCCGCCAACATGCCCAGCTAAGTTTTGTATTTTTAGTAGAGACAGGGTTTTGCCATGTTGGTCAGGATGGTCTCAAACTCCTAGCCTCGAGTGATCCACCCGCCTTGGCCTCCAGAGTGCTGAGATTACAGGCGTGAGGCACTGTGCCCAGGCTTAAATTTTTTTTTTCTTTTTTTTTTTTTTTTTAGATGGAGTCTCACTCTGTTGCCCAGGCCAGAGTGCAGTGGTGCAATCTTGGTTCACTGCAAGCTCTGCCTCCCGGGTTCACGCCATTCTCCTGCCTCAGCCTCCCAAGTAGCTGGGACTACAAGGCACCTGCCACCACGCCCAGCTAATTTTTTGTGTTTTTAGTAGAGACGAGGTTTCACCACGTTAGCCAGGATGGTCTCAATCTCCTGATCTCGTGATCTGCCCACCTCAGCCTCCCAAAGTGCTGGGATTACAGGCGTGAGCCACCGTGCCCAGCCAAAATTTTTTTAAATAAAGAATTTAAATTTACTCTTTTTTATGTTAAAAAAGGCTCATAAAGTACTTTATTTATTATTATTACTATTTTTTTTTTTTTGAGACGTAGTCTCACTCTGTGTCCCAGGCTGGAGTGCAGTGGCACAATCTCGGCTTACTGCAACCTCCACCTCCTGGACTCAAGTGATCCTCCTGCCTCAGCCTCCTTGACTAGCTAAGACTACAGGTGGATGCCACCACACCCAGCTAATTTTGGTGTTTTTAGTAGAGATGGGGTTTCATTATTTTGGCCAGGATAGTCTCAAACTCCTTGCCTCAAGTGATCTGCCCTCCTTGGCCTCCCAAAGTGCTGGGATTACAGGCGTGAGCCATTGCGCCCAGTCTATTATTATTATTTTTTGAGACAGAGTCTCACTTTCTCACCCAGGCTGTAGTACAGGAGTGGGAACATAGCTTACTGTAGCTACAATCTCCTGGGCTCAAGTGATCTTCTTGCCTCAGCCTCCCACCTCAGCCTCTCAAGTAGCTGGGACTACAGGCACACGCCACTACACCCAGCTATTTTTTAACATATGTGTAGATACAGAGTCTCACCGTGTTGCCCAGGCTAATCTCTTGCTCCTGAGCTCCAATGGTCCTCCCCTCACCAGCCTCCTAAGGTATTAGGATTACAAATGTGAGCCACCACACAAAACCATGAGGTTCTTTGTTCTTGATCGTCATTAAACAACAACAAAAAAAATGCAACAGCAAAATAGTCAGTGACCTGTTCATGTTTTCTTAATATTTCTTGAAAATTAAACTATAATTCTGTTTTTTCTCATCCACTAGTTTAGTCTCAATACTCTAAAATGAGTTTGATAGGGAGATAAAGACAAGTAAGAGGTGGTTTTCAAGCCATTGTGACCTTGACATCAAAACATACTGTGACTGCTTTTTATCCTCAGGCACTGGTGAATGTAAACATAGAGGTTACGCAGGCTTGTCACCACCTGTACAAGGGAGGACTACATTCAGGTGCATGTGACAGAAAATCCAAAATTATCAGTGGCTTAGACAATAGGAATTGTTGCAGTAATGGCCTCCAATAAATCATTTTGCAGTAACTATGCCTGTGAGTGACTTGCTTAGATCAGGGGAACATTAGCATGTGTGACACAAGCAGAGGCTTGCAAAGCACTCACATGTGGGGCTTCTCTTGGTTTTTGCCTTTTTTGTTTTGGAAATCTGAAACTGCCATGTGAAGAAGCTTAGGCTAAGCCTACTGGAGAGTGAGACCAGATAGAGAAAAGGTGCACCATCCCAGCCGAGGCCCTGCAGAACAACCAGCCTGCCAACCACCAGACACAGAGTCAGCCTAGGCCATTCAGCTCCAGCCAATCCTCCAGCACCCAGCTAACCCATAGCATCAGGAACTAAATAAGATGGCTGTTGTTTTAGGCCATTAGCTTTTTTCTTTTTTCTTTTTTCTTTTTTTTTTTTTCCTGAGACGGAGTCTTACTTTGTCACTCAGGCTGGAGTACAGTGGCACAATCTCAGCTCACTGCAACCTCCACTTCCCTAGTTCAAGGGATTTTCCTGCCTCAGCCTCCTGAGTAGCTGGGATCACAGGCAACCACCACCATGCCTGGCTGTTTTTTGTATTTTTAGTAGAGATGGGATTTCACCATGCTGGCCAGGCTGGTCTTGAATTCCTGACCTGAGACAATCCTCCCGCCTTGGCCTCCCAAAGCGCTGGGATTACATGCGTAAGCCACAGCACCTGGCCAGGCCATTAGCTTTGAAGTAGTTTGTTATTCACCAAAAGTTAACAGATACATATAATATAGAAACTTGTTTTCTTTCTCTTCTGAATGAGAAATATGAAGCCTAAGGATGATACAGCACCCTCACCTTGGCTTATTCCATCTTGTTGTTCTTCCATCATCAGCCATGGCTTATACTTCCTGATCCAAGATGGTTGCCCAAGCTCCAGCCATTGCAGTTTGATTCTAGACAGTAGGAAGTGGGATAAAAGGGGAGGTAAAGAAAGAAGGGTATCCCCCCTGGTCTTTTGCAAACACTCCCCGAGAAGTTTCACATACCACTTATGTTCATGGGCCATTTTCCAGAACTTAGTCACGCAGCCATAGCCAGTTACAAAAGAGACTGGAAAATGTAATCTTGCACCTGGGAGCCATGAACCCAGCTAAAAATCTGTGTTTTATTTATTTATTATGTATGTATGTATGTATGTATGTATTTATTTATTTTACTAAACAAGAAGGGAAACAATTTTGGAGAAAATGAACAGCATCTCGGTAACTTCTCTCAGCTGTGAACTTCTGTAGCATAGAGTTTTATTCATCTTTGAATCTCCGGTACTTAACAGGCACTCAGTAATTCAGTAATGTCTTGGAATGCTGTTGAGTGAATGAAGGACTGTCTATTCCTCAGACCACTGAAAGGGCACTTGCAGGTTTAGGAACTGCACTCCACCTCCAGCAGATGGTCCGCACTGCCCTACTATGAGTGATCAGATAGGGGTCTTCTAGAGAGGCTTTGACTGCTGCAAGAGTACCACTGGCTTCGAAGTCAGATATCCTGTCTCTCTCATTTATTTCCTGTGTAATGCTGGGCAAGGTTCTTAACCCAAATATCCTTATCTTTAAAGTGAGTATAAAAATTTCTACCTTAATCAGGAGTGATTGCCTAATGGGTACAGGGTTTTTATTTGGGGTGATAAAAATGTTTTGGGAATAGACAGTGGTGATGCCCGTATAGCATTATGAATGTAATTACTGTCATTGAAATGTACACTTACAAATGGTTGAGAAAATTTCCTGGCTGGAGGGAGCAGCTCACAACTGTAATCCCAGCACCTTGGGAGGCTGAGGTGGGAGGATTGCTCAGGTCTGGGAGTTTGAGTTTGCAGTGATCCACCGTCATGTCACTGTGCTCCAGCCTGGGTGACACAGTGAGACCCTGTCTCAAAAAAAGAAAGAAAAAAAATTTTTGTCATGTTCAAGTTTGCCATATTTCTGTGTGTGCCTCATGTGAGTTTATAGAAAAACATGACAAGAGAAACCATAAAAAGGGCAACAGGAAAGAGCCATCACAAAAGGGTGGTCTGGGATGGGGCGAACGGATAAATGACAGTGATTGGAAGATAATAATTATATTTTCCTGGAATGCTTTGACCTGTAACCAGAATTCTTCATGGTGTCTTGGCAACATGCAGACCTCTCAGAGATATGCCTGACGCACAGAAATGGTGAAGCAGTGGTCCTCCAGCGGCCTTCAGGGCAGGATTGATAGTGCTTATGTTTGCAAACTCTCAAAAACTTTAAAAGTCCAGCTGGCTGAGACAGAGTTCTCTCCATCTCTCTCTGAACTAGTCATTTGACTTCAATTCAGTCAATACTTAACGGGTGCAAACATGCAGTCATTAGGGCTATTAATGAATATTTTGGTTCTTGCCTTCAGAACATAAAGTCAAACTTGACCTCCCCACTTCCTTAGCTCTGGCAAATGAAAGAAAAGCAGAAGTGATATGTGTCGTATTGGATGGAAAGACCTCCCCTGCCCTTCTCCTGCTTCACTGATTGCAGAAGCACTCAAGCTGAAGCCTCCCTCCCCTGTCTGTGAGTCAGTCTCATGAGCCATACTTGCCACCCTGCACTAGACATGTGGCATAAGTGAGGAATAAACCTGTGTGGAATGCTGGTGAGATTCAGCATTGTTTGTTGCTGCAGCATTACCTGGCCTACCCTGACTGATGCTCTGTGTGCGTTTCACCCAGGGCTAAGTGAGTTATTTCACATAGAAATTAAACTCTGGGGTTAGACAGCCTGGGTTTCAATCCTGGTTAGCTACTTTCTTACTGTGTGATCTTAGACAAATCAATAAACTTTCCTATTTATTTACTTATTTATTATTTTTTTTTTTTTTCGAGACAGAGTTTTGCTCTGTCACCCAGGCTGGAATGCAGTGATGCTATCTCAGCTCATTGCAACCTCCATCTCCTGGGTTCAAGTGATTCACCTGTCTCAGCCTCCCAAGTAGCTGGGATTACAGGCACACCACTACCATACCCGGCCAAGTTTTATATTTTTAGTAAAGACGGGGTTTTGCCATGTTGGCCAGGCTGGTCTCAAACTCCTGGCCTCAGATGATCTGCCTGCCTCAGCCTCTCCAAGTGCTGAGATTACAGGCGTGAGCCACTTTGCATGGCCTTTATTTCCTATATTTGTAAAATGGGGATAATAATGGCAATCATGGCCGGGCGCGGTGGCTCACGCCTGTAATCCCAGCACTTTGGGAGGTCGAGGAGGGCGGATCATGAGGTCAGGAGATCCAGACCACAGTGAAACCCCATCTCTACTAAAAATACAAAAAATTAGCCAGGCGCGGTGGCGGGCGCCTGTAGTCCCAGCTACTCGGGAGGCTGAGGCAGGAGAATGGCGTGAACCCGGGACAGGGAGCTTGCAGTGAGCCGAGATCGCTCCACTGCACTCCAGCCTGGGCGGCAGAGCGAGACTCCGTCTCAAAAAATAATAATAATAATAATAATGGCAATCATCTCACAGGCTTTTTGTGAGGATTAAACTATGTGAGTAATTAGCTCAATGCCAGGCACATAGTAAGTCCTCAGAAATGTTTGATGGCTATGATGTTGATCTCATGTAACTGTCACAACAACTCTATGTAAGTGATATAGTTTGGATATGTGTCCCCGCCCAAATCTCATACTGAAATGTAATCCCCGATGTTGGAGGTGGGGCCTGGTGAGAGGTGATTGGATCATGGGGGCAGGTTTCTCACGAATGTTTTAGTACCATCCCCTGGGTGTGTGGTCCTTCTGATAGTGAGTGAGTTCTTGTGAGAAATGGTAGCACTTTCCCCGTGGCTCTGCCTTGCTCTTGCTTTCACCATGTGATGTGCCTGCTACCCCTTTGCCTTCCCCCATTATTGGAAGCTTCCTGAGGCCTCCCCAGAAGCAGATCCTGCTATGCCTCCTGTACAGCCTGCAGAACTGTGAGCCAATTAGACCTTTTTTCTTGTGAACTACCCAGACTCAGGTATTCTTTACAGCAATGTGTGAATGGACTAATACAGTAAAACATGAGGTTTCAGCACTGTTCCTGCAACATCACCTGGCCCCAGCCACACAAGTCATAAGATTAGGATCCAGCACTGGCTCATCAGTCCACCTTGGGGGCATACTTCTAAGTCCCTGGAAGCTGGCCAGCTCCAGTGTCCAACTACTTCTCATTCTGTCCTCATCTGATCTCTGGATTGCTCATTCACTTACTCAACCAAATTCATGTAAAAGAGCTGTCTGGGCCAGGCACGGTGTCTCATGTCTGTAATCCTAGCACTTTGGGAGGCTGAGGCGGGAGGATCACCTGAAGTCGGGAGTTCGAGACCAGCCTGACCAACAAGGAGAAGCCCTGTCTCTACTAAAAATGTAAAATTAGCCAGGTGTGCGGCGCATGCCTGTAATCCCAGCTACTCGGGAGGCTGAGGCAGGAGAATCGCTTGAACCTGGGAGGCAGAGGTTGCGATGAGCTAAGATTGCACCATTGCACCATCGCACTTCAGTCTGGGCAGCAAGAGTGAAACTCCATCTCAAAAAAAAAAAAAAAAAAAAAAAAAAGAACTGTTTGAGGGTTACTCAGAGCTACAGTCATCAACGCTGGTCCCTCAGTCAGAGACTGGTCCTGCTCTCATGCCTGAAAGGCAGGCCAGGAATCTAACCTTTAACTCTTGGGATCCACTTGATTTCCTCTGGCACCAAACTCACTGCTTGGTCTGCCAAAACCAAAAGGTTTTTTTTTTTTTATGATGATTATTATTTCTTAGTATAATTGAGATGGGGGTCTTGCTGTGTTGCCCAGGCTAGGCTTGAACTCCTGGCCTCAAGATATCTTTCCATCTCCACCTCCCAAAGTGCTGAGATTACAGGCGTAAGCCACAGCATCAGCCCAAACACTTTATTTAAATCTTTCAAAAAAATGTAATTGGTGTACAAGGTAAAAATACCCAGAAGATGCAAAAGGGTATAGAGCGATGTGTCCCTCTCAGCCTACATTCTGGACTCCCATTTCCTCTCCCCAGAGGCAACCATGGAGACCAGTTTCCTCAAAGTGGATTCTGAATCAATTCCTTGTTTCTTTCTCTAGCTGCACCATCCTGGGGCTGTAATTTTGCAGCACGCACCCTCAGTGCCCTATGGCCACACTCCCTGCTCTGATACTAGCAAAAGCCATCCAAAATCCTCCCTCCCCTCCTTCCTGCCTCCTAATCCTGCGCATCCTGCCATTTCTCTTCAAGCCATCTTCTCCAGGAAGAAATTTTTTTTAGCAATTCCAGCTGTTCGTCATCCCTCGTCTTCCTGACAACAGAACTTACTATTTCTGCCACATATTCGGACATTCTGTCTTATCCATTGCATCAGGTGCTAGTTTCTAACTGTTCGATGTGGGCCACCCTCCAGTCTCCAATGAGCCTGGAGTTGCCTGTCCATCCCGATGGCCCCACTACCACCTACACCCTGAGGACTCTCAACTCCACTCTCCTCAGCTTCAGATTTGTATTTCCAGTTGAAACTGGGCATCTTCCCAGTTGTCCTGTGAGAATGTCCAAAATGGAATTCCTCCTTTTGGCCCTTAACTTAGTACTTCCTGAATCCTCTCTCTTAAGGAATGGCATCAACATCTATTTTGTCATCCAAACTTGAAACTCCAGTCACTGAGACTCCAATGCTGGCCCCGTTCCCGCCTGCAGTGCCTAGCCAGGAGGATGTGTGCACAGGAAAGTGGGGGTCAGGGTTCACAAACCCTGTCATCAGAAACAGCTCTCGGCTCCATCCCTTTTCCCCCATTCCACCATCTCTGCCCTTGCCACAGTCTTTTGCCTGATTTAGGGAGATTTCTTTCCCTCCCTACAGCCTCTCTTCCCTCCAATTCACTGTCCCTTCACCTGGCACTGTCATCTTTCTAAAGGTCAGTTGTGATCCTTCCACTTTCCTGCTTGAAAACTTTTCAGGGCTCCCCGCTTGCCTGCTGGCCCCTCCAGAGTCACCTCCTGTACTCCTCCTGCCACTCCCACTGCCACTGTCCCCCAAGCCCCTGAAATTCCAGTCAGGAGGTCACCCTGCCATTCTCCAAACAAGCTTCCCTTTCCCTTTTTTCTTCCCTCTCCTTTTAGCCCCTTGACTCCCATCCTTCCTCCTCTCCTCTGCCCATGCCAGCAGACCCAAAGGCCAGCACAAATGTCACCTCCATGAGGCCTTTCCCCTCTCCTCCAGCCCTGGCTGCCCACCTCCTAGGCAGAATCGCGACTTTGTGCTTTGTGGCCCTGCACACTGTCCCTGAAGCTTACTCATCCTAAGGTAGTGTGACGCCTCCAGCTTTGTTGTTTTTGCTCAGAATGACTTTGGCTACTTTCCTTTCTTTTCATCATCCTTCAGATAGTTATTAAGGGTTTCCTATGTGCCAGGCCCTGGGCTGGACACTGGGGATATTGAGGATAATAAGGAATTTTTTTTTTTCTGCTTTCAAGAAGCTCACAGTGGCCGGGCATGGTGGCTCATGCCTATAATCCCAACAAGGAGGCCCAAGCAGCAGGATTGCTTGAGCCCAGGAGTTCAAGACCAGCCTGGTAGACATAGTGGGACCTTGTGTCTCGAAACAACAACAACAACAAAACCCACAGAAAACAAAACCAACTTAACCAGGTGTGGTGGCATGTGCTTATGGTCCCAACTACTCAGGAGGCTGAGGTGGGAGGATTGCTTGAGCCTGGGAGGTCAAAGCTATGGTAAGCTGTGATCACACCACTGCCCTCTAGCTTGGGTGACAGAGTGAGACCCTGTTTCAAAAAAAAAGCTCACAGTGTAGCGGGATGCGGTGGGGGAGAGTACAGAATATTGCAATTTAGACACTAAGGCACTTATTTCCCCTTTAATAGAGCACCTTTCTTTAACTTCCAGGCTAACATGTCTGGCCTCTCTCCCATTTGTCCACTACAGTAGGTGCCATGCATATTTCCCACTTGCTTCCAGTTCCTCTGTGGGCCACCCTGTTTACTGCTGGTCACTACTTGAAACTTGGAATCACGTCCCCTCAATGGAATGAGGACCCTCCCGACTAGCACCAGGAAGGATTTAGAGAGGCAGGCTTCCTTCTCCGGCTACCTGAGAAGAGGTCCCTAGGCCTCCCCAGACTACCAAAGCAGTCCATGGCACAGAGAGCTTAAGAACCTTGGTCTAGGCTGTGCGTGGTGGCTCACACCTGTAATCCCAGCACTTTGGGAGGCCAAGGCTGGTGAATCACTTGAGGTTAGGAATTCGAAACCAGCCCGGCCAACATGGTGAAACCCCGTCTCTACTAAAATACAAAAATTAGCCGGGTGTGGTGGCATGTGCCTGTAATCCCAGCTACTCAGGAAGCTGAGGCAGGAGAAGTGCTTGAACCTGGGAGGCTGATGCTGCAGTGGGTGAGATTGCATCACTGCACTCCAGCCTGGATGACAGAGGGAGACTCCGTCTCAAAAAAAAAAAAGAAAGAAAGAAAGAAAAAAAAAAAAAACAGAACCTTGGTCTAGCTTCAGGTCAAGACCACATTCAGGTGACACGCCCAGGGTCCTGAAGCTGCTTAGATAGCACAACTGGGACCACAACCACATCTGCCTGTGAATATCACCAGAAGGGACCAGAAGGGACCTCCTCATTCTGAGGGCCTCTCCACAAGGACCACCCTTTTGCACATCCCATCCCCTCGGACACCTGGCAGAGCACTTGGCAGGGAAATTCAAATGGGTTCCATAAAGCGGATCAAGTGCTGGCCAAGTGCAGAGTTGTCTCAGGGGCTAGAGGACAGTGCTCCTTCAGGTGCAGCCCAGAGACCTGTGTGGTCTGAAAACTGTTACTGGTCAAAGAAGATAGAAGTACAGAAATTAAGAGTAAGGGTTTAGAAATCCTTACAGCAATTTGACTATAATAATAAAATAAAGCTTGCTTTTTATATGTCTGCTTTTTCTTTTAACAAAGCCAAAGGCTTATATTTTCTACCTATGTCTTTCATTTTATTTTACAAAATCATCTGTAGGCAATGGATTGGAAATTTTTAAAATGAAAACTAAATAGCAACAAAAAATACTAGTGTTGGCCAGGCATGGTGGCTCACACCTATAATCCCAGCACTTTGGGAGGTTGAGGTGGGCGGATCACTGGAGGTCAGGAGTTCAAGACCAGCCTGGACAACAGGGTGAAACCACATCTCTCCTAAAAATACAGAAATTAGCCAGGTACAGTGGTGCACGCCTGTAATCCCAGCTACTCAGGAGGCTAAAGCAAGAGAATCACTTGAACCTGGGAGGCAAAGGCTGCAGTGAGCCGAGATTGTGCCACTACATTCAAGCCTGGGCAGCAGAGTGACTCTATCTCAGAAAAATAAACAAACAAAACAAAACACACACACACACACACAAAAACCAAAAATGTTACTAGTCTTTCCTCCACACAGAGTTTGAGAATCACCATTGATTATGGGGAATACAGTGGACAGAAAGTGGGGGAGAGAGACGGCACAACCAGGCAAATGCGCTGAAAAACAGATAAATAAAATGCTGGTCAGAGATGAGAACATCAGTCTAGCAGAGCTGGCGAAGACAGCAGGGAGGAGAAAACCTCTGTGCTGTGTTTTGCCCAGTGTCCATAGGTAGAAATGATGCCCTCCGTGTATCCCAGGCCATGGGTTCAGCAGGAGCTAAGGTAAGGACTGCAAAGTGCAAGGTAGATCAGAGTAGGCGGGTTGGCAGGCCCAGTGAGGCGTTTGCCTGTGTGTGTTTGTGTGTTGATGGTTTGGGGCTTTTACAGTAAGTTGTGAAGAATCATACATCTATTTTAAGCAGGGAATGAAATGGTCACATCTGCGTTTTAAGTGATAATATTTGTTGAGTTGAACTAAATTGAAAAAGCGCTCAAGCACTGGTTCTCTCAGAGAAGAGAATTTTCCTCTTCCATCAGAATGTGCAAATAAATATCAGAGATGAATTTCCATGCCCAGATGAACACCTGCAAGGATGTGCATGAATGAGGAATGCTCTGGAAAACCAGTTTGCCTCTTTTGTCCTCTCCTTTCCCCTTCCCTTTCCCCTCATCTTCTCTCTGTCTGTGGTTGGCCAAATAATGGCCCCACAAAGATGTCCATATTCTAATCCCTGACACTTGTAAATCCTGCCTTATATGACAAAAGAGATTTTGCAGATGTGATTGAATTAATCATCCTGAGATTGGGGGGTTGCCTTGGATTATCCAGGGGGCCCTGATATGATCACAAGAATCCCTCTAAGAGAGGAGAAGGGAGACCAGAGTTAGTCGTAAGAGGTTGGAGCAATAGCGGAGGGGCCATGAACTGAGGAGTGCTGGTGGTCTCTAGAAGCTGGAAAGGCAAGGAAATGGACTCACTCCTGGACCTCTGAATGAACCAGCACTGCCAACACTTTGATTCTGGCCCAGGAGAACTGATTTTAGGACTTCCGACATCCAGAACTTTAAGAGAATTAATTTGTGATTTTTCAGCCACTAGGATTGTAGTAGTTTGTTACAGCAGCAGTAGGAATCTCACAGGTCACCTCCCCTTCCCTCCCTTCCTCTCTCCTCCTCTACTCTCCCCTCCCCTCCCTCCCTTCATCTCCCTTCCCTTCCCCTTCTCCTCCCCACTTCTCCCCTCACAACCCCTCCCTTCCCCCTTCCCTCCCCACTTCTCCCCTCCTAGTGCCTCCCTTCCCCTTCCCTCTCCTCCCCTCCCCTTCCCCCTCCTCCCCTCTCCTCCCTCCCTTCCTCTCCCCTTACCTCCCCTCCCCTCCCCACCCTTCCCCTTTGCCTCCCCACTTCTCCCCTTCCCTCCCTTCCCCTTCCCCTCTTCGCTTCTCTCCTTCCCTCCCCTCCTTTCCCCT
>NC_045434.1:159811028-159860427 GCF_002776525.5 Piliocolobus tephrosceles
CCAGCTAATTTTGTATTTTTAGTAGAGACGGGGTTTCTCCATGTTGGTCAGGCTGGTCTTGAACTCCTGACCTCAGGTGATTTGCCTGCCTCAGCCTCCCAAAGTACTAGGGTTACAGGCGTGAACCACTGTGCCTGGCCTCAGGTATTTCTTTATAGCAGTGTGGAAATGAACTAATACACCATGAAACAGACATTTGTATTACTATGTTACAGGTGAGAAAAGGAGGCTTAGAGAGACCCAGGCGGTGAGGTGTAGGGAAGGTACTTGGAGCCAGTTCCAAGGCCAGAGCCCTTTCTACTGCCCTCTGGGCTTCCCTAAACTCTTCCTGGCCAGTGACACATGCCTGGCAGGCCTCAGGCTGTCTACCCTCTCAGAGGGTTAGGAGGACCTAATGAAGGAATGACCCTGGAATGTGAACAGGGCGAAGGTGCTGAGTGTGCTCAAGGGAGGGAGGTGACATTTTCTGAAAATCCAAACAGGCGCAGTGTTTCAAGATGGTTCTGCACCCTCACTGATATTGAAAATACTTCAAATTTTCCATTTAAGAAATGCCTCAGGCCCAGCCTGTTTCAATCATGTAAAAACCAATATCAGCTTGGAAAGGTTATCACTGCCTTTCCAATTCCAGTCAACATTAAAAATGCAAATGTTTGCTATTTAAGTATAGCCTTTGGACGCCAGCTCAGAGTGTTCAGGACATCAGGTAAACCACAGTGGGCAGCCACCTCCCCAGAGCTCAGCCAGCTCCACAGGAAGGAGGCAGAGGACATCCAGAAAGTCTGTGTCACACCAAGATGATGGTACCACTTCCAGCCCCATGGAGGTCTGGGTCCTCCGAGGCTGGCCAGTTTCCGCCAGTGAATCAGATATCCATTCATTAGGGTCAGGGACCCCATTGGTTTTCTTTGTTCTTGCATCCCTGATACCTGGCTGAATGCCTGCTTTGGAGTAAAAGCTCAAGGAATATTTGTTAGATGAATTAGTTCATTCGCCATCTGTTTTTTGATATTTTCTCATGTCCTAGGCACTGTGCTGGGCCTTTAAGCTGATACAGAAATAAGCCATTTGGGGAAATTAGTCCTGAGTAATTTACCATCCAAGAAGGATGGTAAGATGTGCAAATAATAGTAATAACATCAAATACTATCCAGTTATCCTCACCATAAGTATTATTTGTGGAGGTCTGTCAGCCACAGGTGTTTGAAAATGTGCCAGACAGGGAATGCTTGTGTGGCTGGACATCAGGATTCTGGGAGATCTGGGAGCAACTGGGCGGTGAAGCCAGCAAAGAGAGTTTCTGGGAGGAGGTACCAAGAACTCTTCCAGGTGCTCTTTGTCCTTGGTGGTCCCCTCCACTCCAACTGTGAGATCCATCAGGCCTGGACGGTGTCTTCTGCAGCTCTGCGACCCAATGCCTCACACGGGGCCTGAAACATCACAGGAAACCAACATAGATGAATAAGTGAATAAACATTAGGCATAAAGGCATAATAACACGAAGTTTTTATTGAGAGTTTAGTACGAACCAAACATTTTACAGACATCTTAATTAGTTATGACAGTCAGGAGATAGAGACCACATCAGTTTCCTCTGCAAAGTGAATGTCATGTAAAGGATTGCTAAATAGGTATAAAGTTGTTAACTAGGCAACTGAAAAAAAAAACAGGAACTGACTTGGTCTATTTGGGCTGCTACAACAAAATACCATAAACTGGATAGTTCGTGAACAACAGAAATTTCTTTACTACCGTTCTAGAGGTTAGGAAGTCCAAGATGACGGTGCCAGCAGATTCGGTGTCTGGTGAGGGTCCTGCTTTTTGGCTCATAGATGGCACCTTCTCCGCGTGCCCTCACACAGTGGAAGGGGCAAGGCAGCTCTCTGAGGTCTCTTATAAGGACACTAATCCTATTCATGAGGGATCCACCTTCATGACCTAGTCCCCTCCCAAAGGCCCCACTTCTTAATACCAGCACTTTGAGGGTTAGAATTTCAACACCTGAATTTTAGGAGGGACACAAACCTTCAGGCTATATTCAGACAAACAAGAACTATAAGGAATAATAGAGATAGCAACAGTAGGAAGCAGCGATCATCCTAGGAATCAGCCTTACTGGGGAAAAGTTAGAATGATGAACATTTAGATGCTTCAAGGGGGGACTCTGAGCTGAAACTCAGAGCTCTGAGGAGGGGACACTGTTAGTCTGGTGCTGATGTCTCTGAGTTGGATGTGGTGAATCTGGTTCCATTAGCGTTGGAAAAACTGCAAACTGGCTTCAGCTATTGCTGTGGGGAAGCCCTGCTGCTGCCGCCAGGGTTAAAAGGCACGGATGAGGTGCTGCTCCTAGAAGGAAAATAGACTAGAAGCCCACAGGACACATATAAGAAAGAGCAAATCTGTTTTCCCCTCCAATTGCATGGCTCTCTCTAGCACCCCGACTGGCAGAATTTCAGAGGGAGTCACCTGGCTGAGTAGAAATGGGGTTTGTAGAGCCCCAGGCCCAGCAGCACAAAGCAGAGTACAGAAGAGTTTGGAGCTGAGACCCCATGACTACACAACTGGTACAGGAATCTTCCCGCCAATGCCATGATGCAGGAATGCACTGCTGTTACTCTTATTATATGATGAGGAAACTGAGGGTCTAGGGAAGTCAAGGTGACTTGCCTAGCAAGTTCGAGTGACAGCCCTGATGTGAAGCCAGGTCCATCCACTCTTTTTTTTTTTTTTTTTTTTTTTGAGACTGAGTCTTGCTGTGTCACCCAGGCTGGAGTGCAGTGGCAAGATCTCGGCTCACTGCAACATCCGCCTCCCAGGTTCAAGCGATTCTCGTGCCTCAGCCTCTCGAGTAGCTGGGATTACAGGCGCTCACCACCATATCCGGCTAATTTTTGTATTTTTAGTAGAGTCAGGATTTCACCATGTTGGCCAGGCTGATCTTGAACTCCTGACCTCAAGTGATCCGCCCGCCTTGGCCTCCCAAAACGCTGGGATTACAGGGGTGAGCCACGGTGCCCGGCCTCCATCTGCTCTTAATGGCAATGCTCTACCAAGTTTCCTTCACATGTCTATGTTAACAATATGTCAGGACAGAACAGACTGAAGTCCCAGTGCTGTCAGGTTGGAGCTGAGGTGGGACAAGATGGGTGGGGAATTCAGGCATGGGGTAGTCCTGACAAAGTCTCCCAGCATGCCGCTGGACATCCACCAGCTTTGATCAGCTCTGCTGTGAAGCTGATACTTATATCACTGACCCTGCCAGCCCTACCTGAAAAGATTTTTCTCCTTAGAAAGGGACAGAAATAACCTCTCGCTTTACTGTCCTTTAAGAAAGTTGAGATCTTTGTTCTTTGACCAAAAATTAGCCACCACCAACAAATTCTTCTCCACGCTTCAAGACTCAGTTCAGATGTTACCTCCCCTGAGAAGCCTTCCTGATCTCTATGGACCCCGTTATGCCAGTATGGGTGCTTGCATAGGATTTGGTGCACACTCCTCGATGGGGCTTCCTTCTCTATAATACTACACTAGATTGTGGGCCCCTTGGGGATGGGCCTGGGTCTACTGAAGCTCTGCCTGGCACATGGTGGGCACCCAACCTAGCAGTGATTGTAAAGACTTGTCTCTCCCAGAAGCATGCTTCGGTGGGAGCCCTGAACATCTCAAGACCATATTTTTTTGACTCATTCTCTAACTTTCAAGTGTTCTCAATTTAGTGGTGAAGACATGTTTAAAAAAGAAAAACAGAAGTCTACTGGCACAGGCCTTCATTTCTCCTGTATTCCAACCCATTCTTTATACTTCAGTCAGACACAAATGTAGCCATCTAAAGTTCCTGCTAAAACCTTCCAGGGGCTTCCCATTGCTCCTAGGATGAAGACCAACTCCTCAATGTGATCTCCAAGGTCCTCCAGCGTTGGTCCCTGCCCTCCTCCAGCCTGGGGTCTCAGCACTCCCCGTTCCCCTTCTTCCAGCCTCCTGCTGCCCCTCCCTCCAGCTACTGAACCTCCTTCAATTTGTCAAACTCACCCACTTCTTTGCATCTTGGTGTTTGCAAGAGGAGTTTCGTCTTCCCAGGACCCTCTTCTCTTTCTTTGCCTGAGTCCCTCCTACCTGTCAGCTGCTGAATCACTTTTGGGATGTTATTGGCAAGGTAACTCCATGCTTCCAGAGCAGCCAGTTCCTGGATCCTGGCTCCTATCCACTGAATTGCAACCACCCGCATTCGGTTAGTTCACTCCACTCAATGCCAAGCTCCCAGGCATGTGGCAGGTACTCTGTAAAAATCCATTCGAATTAATTAATTTAAAACTTAAACAACAACAGCAACCAAACTAAGAGAGTTCTCTCCACACAATTTTGGAAGTCACAGGCTGCCCAAGACATGGTGAAGTAACTTTCTCCCAGTGTCTAGGGGCCATGTCAAAAGAGGACCTCCAGATTGGTGGAGAGGGTTCTGGAGGCAAAGTCAGGAGAGCAGAGGTGGAGCCTGGGTGCCCTGGGGGGTAACCAATTGTCACAGTGAGTGTTAGCTTCTTCGTCTTTATGATGAATATAAAAATGCCTGTCTTGGCCGGGCATGCTGGCTCACCCCTGTAATCCTAGCACTTTGGGAGGCCAAGGTGGGCAGATCACCTGAGGTCAGGAGTTTGAGACCAGCCTGGCCAACATGGTGAAACCCCGTCTCTACTAAAAATACAAAAATTAGCCAGGCATGGTGACAGGCGCCTGTACTCCCAGCTATTCGGAAGGCTGAGGCAGGAGAATCGCTTGAACCCGGGATGGGAAGGTTGCAGTGAGCCGAGATTGTGCCACTGCACTACAGCCTGGGTGACAGAGCGAGACTCCATCTCCAAAAAAAAAAAACCTGTCTTTCCTGACACACAGGGGTGTGATGGCATGGCACATGCACGTGTGCAAACCCTGTGCAAACTGCGAACAGCTGTATAAATGTCAGGTATAATCATTTTCACTGCCATCATCTTCAGGAGTCAGTCCAGGTCACAGCCTTCCCAGCTTTCTTCATAGCAGCCCAAACCCAGGCCTTAAGCTTTTCATCTCCTTTTCCCCTTGGAACTAGGCCCCAGCTCCCTACAGAGAAGATATATCAAAGCCCCACATGAGGATTTTTATTGCTCCATATTGGATAAGCTTCCTCCTCTTGAGAGAGATTACAGGGAAGGTTGGGAAGCTAACCTAAACTTCCTGCTTCCCAGCCACCTTCCCCACACCTGACTCCAGTGAGGGGAGGCCTGTGGCTGCTCCTGCCTTTGTTCACTTTACTCAGGGTCCTCTGCCCACTGTCTCTCCCTGAGATTTTCTTATTGTTCTTCGTGGACAACCAAGAGCCAGAGAGACTCATCAGGTAATTAAAAGGACCCAGCACACCCCCATCACTCCAGATTCCCAAAGCAATAAACCAAAGGACAGTTTGTGGAACATGATTGGGCCACAGGAATAAAATTGCCCTGAAATTGACTCCTTAATAAGGCAAAAGACATCCATTGCAAAAACATTATGAACCTATTATATGTCAGGTATTTAACATGTTCTATATCACTTAAACCTCATATCAACTTTCTCCATTTTATAAATAAGCAAATCGAAGCTCAGAAAGGTTTTAGTTAGATGAATAAATGGATGGGTCGATGGATAGATGGATGGATGGGTGGGTGAATGGGTGGATGGATAGGTGGATAAGTGGATGGATGAATAGATAGGTAGGTGAGTGGATGAATGCATGGGTGGCTGGGTGGTTGGGTGGGTGGAAGAGCAAATGGTTAGATGGATATGTGGATGGATACATGTATGGATAAATGGATGTGTGGAAGTGTGGATGGATGGATGGATGGATGGATAGATAGATGGATGGGTAGATGGGTGGAGAAGCTCCTTACCAGAGTCAAAAAGAAGTGGGTCCATCTCCCTAAAAATGCACAGCTGCCATGTCACTTGCGCTTTCATGTTGAGGTCCCTCATAGGAAGGGTTGTGCATGTCACTGGGCAAATGTAAGACAAGGCCATTGTCTGGCAAAGCTGTTCCCTAGAGCAGCAGAGTCACACATTTTAGATTGAAGATTATGGAAAGAATCTTTCACTTTTTTAGTTGCAGTTTCAGAGTTAGAAGAATTTGCATCTTTGCACCATCATTTATTTACTGTGTGACACGGACAAGTTACCAAACACCTCTGTGCTCAGTGTCCTCATTTGTAAAATGGAGGACTATCCAACTTTGTATTGTTATGAGCTTTAAATGATGTCACTCAAATAGAAGATGTTAAATATGTTCATTTTCTCCTCTCTCTCCCCTTGGCAATGCAAACATCATTGCAGAGATGAGCTAAGAGTGGTTAGAATTTTCCCTGAAGGGGGAAAAGCCAGATGTAGCTGAGTTGCTCTGTAGCAGGCCTCGCTGTACTCCTCTGGGATTGAGAAGAGAATCGTTTCCCTCCAGGTATTCTCAAAAAGGAAATGAATTTTCCCATCAGGAGGAAATGGAAGAAGACTCCTATTCTTGGTGACCTCTGAACTGTGGCATCATTTCAGTGGCATCTGAGAGACTCAGGCCCAGACCACCCAGGGTTTGTCCTTTCAAATGAGAGGGTGGAAGACGTGAAGGAGAGCCAGG
Source organism: Piliocolobus tephrosceles (assembly GCF_002776525.5). Lineage (NCBI taxonomy): Eukaryota > Metazoa > Chordata > Mammalia > Primates > Cercopithecidae > Piliocolobus > Piliocolobus tephrosceles. Next base: position 159,817,657 of record NC_045434.1, read on the forward strand.
GCAGAAATGGGTAAGAGGCTGAAGACCCAGAACATCCAGCAGGCCAGGTTTTCTTTTCCTGACTTCCTCTAAGGAAGGATACAGAAGGAAAAGATTTTTCCTAGATTACTTGAGGATGGGAGAGAGACAGAGAGAGACAGTGTGTGTGTGTGTATGCACGTGCGTGTGCCCACACATGCCCTCATGTGGATGGGTGTAAAGAGGGGAGCGTGTGGGGAAAATGGGTGTGTGTGTGTTGATATGGGGTGCGGTGACAGGCCGTGTGTGTTTGTGTGTGAGGGGTATGGAAGTGGGGTGGGATGTGTGTATGGGAGGTACCGTGAAATGGGAGTGGGCCTCTGGGTGGGTAGATGTGGGTAGGGATATGGCAATGGGAGGTGGCGGAGAGTATAGGAGGGGAGTTTGGAAAGTTGTGGGTGTAGGTCTGTGTCACATTGCATCACACTGAGGGGATGGGCCTCTCTAAATGCATAAAACCACGCATGTCTAAGCACTGTTAATAAACTCTTCTTCACTGAAAATTTTAAGCAAGTTTATTTTTCACTCATTCATTTTTCCATCACCAACACTGGTCTATAATGAGAAAAACAAAAAATTAAAGTACCTTTAGGAACTTGCAATCTATGTAGAGAAGGTGAGACACAGGTGAATTCAATAAAAATAACGAGTACATTTGCCATGTGCCAGGTGCTGTTTAAGCACTTTATGTGTATTACCTGATTAACTGGTCATAACAGTTTTACACAAAAGGTACTATTGTGACTCCCATTTCACAAATGAGGAACCAGAGGCTTGGAGGAACTGGCTGCTGTGGTCTGAAGGTGTCCCTCTAAAATTCATATGTTGAAACGTAATCACCAGTATGATAGTATTAAGAGGTGAGTGACAGGGCTGGGCACAGTGGCTCACACCTGTAATCCCAGCACTTTGGGAGGCCAAGATGGGGGGATCACTTGAGGTCAGGAGTTTGAGACAGCCTGGTCAACATGGTGAAATCCCGTCTCTACTAAAAATACAAAAATTAGCCAGGTATAGTGGTGGGCACCTGCAATCTCAGCTACCCAAGAGGCTGAGGCATGAGAATCACTTGAACCCGAGAGGTGGAGGTTGCAGTGAGCCGAATCACTCCACTGCACTCCAGCCTGGGTGATAGAGCGAGACTCCATCTCAAAAAAAAGAGGTGAGTGAGGCCCTCAGGAGTGGAGCCCTCATGAATAGAAGAATTAATGTCCTTATAAAAGAGGCTTGAGGAGCTGTTGGCTGTTGGCCCCTTCCGCCATGTGAGAAGGCAGCAAGAAGTACCATCTTGGAAGCAGACAGCAGCCCTCACCAGACACGGAATCTGCCAGCACCTTGATCTTAGACTTCCCAGCCTCCAGAATTGGGAGAAATACATTTTTGTTATTTATAAATTCCCCAGCCTCAGAATTTTTTGTCTTTCAGCTTTTGTTTGTTTTGTTTTTGAGATGAGGTCTTACTCTGTCTCCCAGTCTGGAGTAGAGTGGCACAATAATAGCTCACTGTAACCTTGAACTCCTGAGCTCAAGCGATACTCCCACCTCAGCCTCCCACGTAGCTGGGACTACAGACATGCACCACCAAGCTCAGCTACGTTTTAAATTTTTGGTGGAGACAAGGTCTCACTTGCTATGTTGCTATGCCCAGGGTGGTCTCAAACTCCTGGGCTCAAGCAATCCTCCAGCCTTGGCCTCCTAAAGTGCTGGGATTATAGGTGTGAACCACAGCTCCCAGCCAGGTACATTGTGATATTAGCAGAAATGGACTAAGACATTGGTCCAAGGTCAAACAGCTTGTGACTGGTGGAGCTGGGATTCCAATGCAGGCAATGTGTCCCCTGAAAATGTATTCCTAGGTATAACCCCAAGTCTGTACCATCCGTCCCCAGTTGATATCCAAGGGATAGGCTCATGTCCCTTATAAAGGACTGGCTGCCAGGGAGCAATCAACCCAGTAAGATGCATAGTGCGCCTCTGAAGTCCTAACCCATTGCCCTAGGTCTACCGCTGTCAGCATCCCATCTCTTCATCCTTCCTCACCCTATGTCTCCTACCTGTTTCTACTTCTCATGTGACCCCAAGACCAGGCAGACAGGGAGTACAGGAAGGAGACATGTATAAACTTAAAGGCCAACCTCCCTCTCCACTCATCACCTTCCCAGCAGCCCTGGGGCTGGGACACTGGTCGCATGGTATTCTTCATCCCAGGGGTCTCCCTCCTGCTCCTCCTGAGAGGCAATACCTATGACAGCTATAGTGAGATCACTGGGCCTCACGCACGTGGCCAAATCTGACTTCAGTTCTCAGGGTCATAATATTAATAGCATTTCCATCCATATATCTCTCACCAGGGACCAGAATAGGCTCTAGTGCTTTAGGCACATTACCTCATTCAGTTTAATTCCCACAACCACCCCATGAGGAAAGATGATTCCCCATTTACAGATAAGAAAACCAAGGCTCAGAGAAGCCAAACAGCCCACTGGAGAGGAGACAGTGGCATGAGAGGACAGGCTTGTTTGCCTCCAGGGCCCGGGCCCCTGGCCGCACTGCCATGCTGTTTGGTCTCTCCCTCTCACACCAGGTTGTATGTAGAGTGAAAAACTGGTCCTGACTATTTCCACTGCCAGGTGGGGGAGACAGGGTGGGTGGGTGCTCCATGCTAAGTACCTTCACCCCTGAGGGTCAGACTTTCTGGGGAGGCCCACCCAAGTCTACGGCCCAGGAGACCAAGGAGTCTGTGGGGAAATAACTTCTCCCAGGCGAATCGAGTCAAGCGTGGTCACCCCCAGGCCAAGGCAGAGGAAGGCCTGCTGTCCCCACCTTAACTTTGCCCTGGCATCCCCAGTCCTGGCCGCACAGGCATTTGTGCTGGATCCTGGGCATAGTGGCCTTCGAGCAAAAACTAGGCATTCAAGCCCCTAAAACGTCGGCGCCCGAGTATTAAAATCCTATTTAATAGGGGGTAACGCCCGCAAACAGGGAGAAGAGCTCTCCCCATGGTTGTTCCTTGAATCATGGCAGGGCTTAGGGATGCTGAGGGTGCCGGCAGAGGCAACTCTGGGGCCGGGAGATAGAGTGACCGCTGCCAAAATCCAAGTGTCAAAGGTCGTGGGGCCAGCAGTATTTGCGGTGGGAGGCAGTTGGCTGCAGACCGGACTCACCCCTGAGTGAGGGGTGAGATGACTGGGGGCTCCCAGAGACAGATTTGGGGTAAAGGGAGGAGTTTGAAAGAGAAGGGGGTACATGTCGTGAAACTGGAGCGAGAGCCTTCATATTGTAAGTTATTGTTTCTAGCAGTTATTTATAAAGGACCCAAAAGACTGTGTTCCTGCCTCAGGCCAGCAGAGGCTTTAGAAACACAGTACAAATGTTGGCCATTGTCCCTTCTAAAAGGAACAATTCAACAAACAGCTTTGGCTGAAAGGAGGGGACATTCCTCAGAGTGCTTTGTCCTACTCAAATCTGGCTGTCCATGGACGGCCAACTCAGGCTGGCCAGCAACCTATGATCTGTGGCCCAGCACAAAGGGAGCTGAGCCAATCAGATTCCTGCCTCAGGAATTTGAATCAAGAAATGCTGAGCCATGCAGGCTGTCCGCTGTGGAGCTGCAGGCCACAGGAACTCCTTGGAAGATTCCAGATGGTGGAGCTAGAGCTGGGGGGGCCTATGAGGAGGAGAGAGACGGGGGATGCAGAGAACTGGCTAGTAGAAGGTTTACAATGAGAAGTCAGACTGGGAAGACAAGAGAAAGGCAGTGACACAGACAGAGGCCATGAGGTCTGGCCGGCGCCTCTGTCCCTGCCCCAGGCTCTCCCTCCCTGCCTTTCTCCTTTGGTGACTGAGTGTCTGATGGGACAGGAAGGGAGGGGAGCCCAGCAGCGACCACTTCCACAAAGTGGTTGTGGGGTGAAGAGGACCTGGTCATCAGCCCATGATGGCTCTTTCAGTTACGACAAGGACACCGAAGAGCCAAGTGAGCAAGAAAGAGAGAGTCTAGCGGTGACCATCAGCCGCCTCCCACCACCACCCAGGCAAAGCAAGAAGTTGGCTTCAAAGACCTGGGCAGCATCCAAATAGTGCCTCAGGAGGGCAGGCACGGTGGGGAGTGGTGACTTACAACCCTCTTAATTCCCAGCTTCTCTTTCTAACTGTGAGAACTTGGAGAAGAATGGACCCTCCCATGTCTTTGTTTTCACATCTATAAAATGGGATAAGAATAGAACCTCATTCCTTAGGCTGTGGGAGTGTCCAAGAGGGTCAAGGCGGAGCCTGGGAGAGGCAACGCCTGTCCACGGGGAGATCCTCCTTTCAGCCACAGAAATTCTGCTTTTGAGCTCCTCCAAGAAGGGCTAGAGCGGGCATAAGAGGTTGAGGAGTCCCTTCCCCTATAGAATTATCTGCCTGAAATGACTGCCTGTCCATCGACAAGAACATGCCCCCTGTCTGTCGCCCTCGGGGACTCTGTGGGGAAGGAGGCTTCCAGAATCACCCTGGCTGCAGATCAGCCTTACTTAGCCAGGCTTATTAATAGGAGAACATCCATTTCTGTCTTAAAATAGCCGTAGAAAGTTATTTAAAATGAGCCGCAGTTGGGTGGTCAGACGGTTTGTTATTGTCTTCCTCTCAGGAGAGTTCAAGAACTCTCTCATATTTTCCTGTTTCATTTATAGTAAAACAGTCCTAACAGGAAGGTCCATTGCTCTGTGTAACTTTCTGAGTCAAGGATGCCCAGGCTGTTGGAAGGGTCTCAGAGTTAAGTGCCACCCCCATCCACTACCCACCACTCGCTCTACAGAGCTCTTGGCAGGCAGGTAGCCATCCAGCCTTGGCCTGGCTCCTCTAGGTGTAGGGGCTTCCAGGCTCCCGGGGAGGAGCCTGGTTGGGAAGAGCCTGGTTGGGAAGAGAACTGGGCTTGGGAAACAAGCACGTTGGCCTAGAAAGAGTCACTCAAGACCCATCTAACTCGTGCTTTTTCCTCTGTTTTGAATATCTTAAGAGAGGCCCCACAGAACAGAAAACCAAATACCGCATGTTCTTACTGCTAAACAGGAGCTAAATCATGAGAACACATGGACATGTAGAAGGGAACGACATACACTGGGGCCTGTCGTATCAGAGGGTGGAGGGTGGGAGGAGGAGAGGATCAGGAAAAATAACTAGTGAGTACTAGGCCTAATACCTGGGCAATGAAATAATCTGTACAACAAACCCCCATGACACAATTTACCTATGTAACAAACATGCACTTGTATCCCTGAACTTAAAATAAAAGTTAAAAAAAAATGGAGGTCCTGCCTAGAGGAAGGGTCTTGTAACAAAAAAGGCCCTTCCCCTTGGCCAGGCTCAGTGGCTCACGTCTGAGGCAGGTGGATTACCTGAGGTCAGGAGTTTGAGACCAGCCTGGCCAACATGGTGAAATTCCATCTCTACTAAAAATACAAAAATTAGCTGAGTGTGGTGGTGCACACCTGTAATCCCACTACTCAGGAGGCTGAGGTGGGAGAATTGCCTGAATCCTGGAGGCGAAGGTTGCAGTGAGCTGAGATCACACCATTGCACCCCGCAGGGGTGACAGAGCAGGACTTTGCCAAAAAAAAAAAAAAAAAAAAAAAGGCCCTTCCCCAACCTCACATCTTGTCTTCCCCCAGCCTTTCTATACCATTCCTTTCCCTCCTTGTATTTCTTTCTCACTCCAGCTTCAAAACCTATTTAGCCATGACACTCTCTGGAACCCTCTATCCATTGTGAACACACTTCCTTTTTCCTCCAGATCATCATCTTTTGCCCTCACAGAAGTCTGCATTTCCTCTGCAGCCCTGCAGGAGAAAGTTGCTCACCCACACTCCACGACTCTGAGGCAGAAACGGTGGCTGGCTTGTCCCACCTCCCTCTTGTCACTTCCACATTGTTGCTCAACTCTTTCTTTGAGCCAAATGCCATCCAATCACTGTCCTCCTGATATGGTTTGGATCTGTGTCCCTGCTCAAATCTCATGATGAATTGGAATCTCCAGTGTTGGAGGTGGGGCCTGGTGGGGGGTGATTGGATCATAGTGGTGAGTTTCTTGTGAATGATCCAGCACCGTGCTCTTGGTGCTGTTCTCGAGATACTGAGTTCTCGTGAGATCTGGTTGTTTCCAAGTGTGTAGCACCTCCCCTCATCTCTTTTGCTTCTGCTCCTGCCATATAAGATGCCTGCTCCTGCTTTGTCTTTCGCCATGAGTAGGAGCTCCCTGAGGCCTCCCCAGAAGCAGATGATGCCATGCTTCCTGTACAGCCTGCAGAACCGTGGTGAGCCTATTAAAATTTTTTTTTCTTCAGTAAATTACCCAGTCTCAGGTATTTCTTTATAGCAATGTGAGAACAGATGAATACACCTCCTAAACACTAAAAATGGTCCAGTGCCGTCTCACTGAATCCCTCAAGACCTGGCTCATGGTCTTCCTCTCCAGCTCAAGTCCTCAGAGATTTCAATACCCGGGCACACAACTGATTGGCCTGTACTTCCTGGACAGTATTAACTCCAAGAGTCTCCACCTCCACTTTGCTGCGGCCACCACTCCCAGACCCACCCTGGATCTTGTCATGAGTCAGGACTGGGTCATGTGGAGTTCAGTATCTTCCCTTCTGGTTGCATTCTCCCATCCTTTGAGCTATCTCATGACCTCACGCCCACGACAACTATATTTTGACCTCCAAGAGGCCCCATCCACTGGTCCTTCCATTTCCTTCAGCCTATCAGTCTTCTTGGCTGAAAGTCCAGACCCTGTAGGTGATCATATGAACTGCACCCACACCATCCTCCTTGCACTGCTATCCTACTGTACCTTCCTCTCCTGACAAATCCTTGTTATTTTCTTCCAGTGTCAGTGGAGATCCTTCAAGCCAGCTCCTCAACTGGTGCATCTCCGGAGCCCTTGTCTGTTGCATCCTCTTCTCTTCAACACTCCCCCTCTTCTGACATTTTCCCCTTGGCCTATATATCTGTCCACTCTACACCATCTGACAAGAACCCTCCATAAAACCCCTCTACCACCCTCCACTTTGGTTTCCTCTCACTGTAGTCTATTCATGCTGTCACCCGCTTCCTCACCATTCATTCCCCAGCCCACAGCACCCTGGCATCAGTCCTGGTCACTCCATGGAAACTGTTTTCTCTGAAGCAATAGACTCAAGCACAATTGCTGTGTAACAAATTGCAAATGACTCCAAAACCTTTTTTTTTGAGATGGTGTTTCACACTTGTCACCCAGGCTGGAGTGCAACGATGCGATCTCAGCTAACTGCAACCTCTGCCTCCCGGGTTCAAGTAATTCTCCTGCCTCAGCCTTCAGAGGAGCTGGAATCACAGGCACCCGCCACCGCACCCAGCTAATTTTTTGTATTTTTTTAAGTAGAGATTGGGTTTCACTATGTTGGCCAGGCTGGTCTCAAACTCCTGACCTCAAGTCATCCAACCGCCTTGGCCTCCCAAAGTCCTGGGATTACTAACGTGAGCCACCGTACCCAGCCAATAACCCTTTTTTTATGCTCATGGATTCTGAGGGCCAGGAAGTTGGATCGGCCACATAGTACAGCTCATCGCTGCTCCGTGGGGCCTTGTCTGGGCCGGTGATTCATCATCTGAAGGTTCATGCGCTTTCATGTCTAGCACCCAGGCAAAGACTGGGTCTGCCAACCAGAGACCTATACACGGCCTGTGTGTGTGGCGTGGCTTCCTCACAGTGTGGCAGCCTCAGGGTGGTCTCGCTTCTTATGTTGTGTGCTCTAGTGTTCCAGCAAACAGGGTGGAAGTGGCATTGCCTTTTATGACTCTGAAGTCACTACGACTTTTATAGCTCAGAAGTCCTATAGCATCATTTCCACTATGCTTCATCAGTCAAAGCAGTCACAAGCCCACCCAGAATCAAGAGGCGATCATAGAGATCCCATTTCTCTAGGGGAGAGTGAGGAGGTTGCATTGCAGAAGAGCATGTGGGATAGGAAATACTGTTGCAGTTTATCTTTGAAAAATACAATTGGCCACAGACTTCAGTGATCTTCCAGTTACTAAATCCAAGGAACATGACTTAGCCTACTTCTGCTGCTATAGCAAAACACCTGAGACTAGGTAATGTATAAATAATAGAAATTTATTTCTCTTAGTTCTGGAGGTGGCAAAGTCTAAGACCAAAGAACTAGCAGATTTGGTTTCTGGTCAGGGCCTGGTTTTGCTTCAAGGCCATGTCTTTAATTCTGTGTCCTCACATGATAGAAGACATGGAGCGATGAGCAGTTCCCTTCTACCTCTTTTCTGAGGTCATTAATCCCATTCATGAGCGCTCTACCCCAAATGCTTAATCACCTCCTAAAGGCCACGCACCTCTTAATACTAACACATTGGTGATTAAGTTTTAACATATGAATTTTAGGAGGACACGTTCAGAACATAGCAAGATGTTTTTTAGTTAATATCTTGATCTCTTCTGTATTTTTGTTTTGTTTTGTTTTGTTTTGTATTTTGAGACAGGGTATCTCTCTGTCACCCAGGCTGGAGTACAGTGGCGCGATCTCAGCTCATTGCAACCTTCACCTACCAGGCTCAAGTGATCCTCCCATGTCAGCCTCCTGAGTAACTGGGACTATAGGCATGTGCCACTATGTCTGGGTAATTTTTGTGTTTTTGTAGAGATGAGGTCTCACTTGCCTTGTTGCCCAAGCTGGTCTTGAACTGTTGGGCTCAAGCGATCTGCCTGCCTTGGCTTTCCAAAGTGCCGGGATTGAAGATGTGAGCCACTGCTCCCAGCCTGTATGTGTTATTATTGATCATTCCCTGCTTCAGGAAACTGTCTACATAGTCCATGTGGGTTACCACACTCTTCCAGCTCTAGACAGACCTTTGCCCACTACCCCATCCCCCACTTCATGTGCACCTCTGCCTTCCTGTTAACGAGAATGTTCCCCAAGGGTCTGTTCTCAGACCACAGCTTAGCTCACTCTTTGGCTTCTCTCCTGTGACTTAGATTGCCATCTAGGTGCCATTAACTCCCAAATTTATTCCACCATATACCTCTCTAACAGTTGGTCTTATATACCCATCAGCCTGGTGGATGTCTTCAAAGACAGCTCAATTTTGGCATGTCCAGCATTGAACTCACCAACTTCCACTCTAAACTGGCCTCTCCTCTGGTATTCTCTTTCTCCCTTAGAGATATGTAGCTGCCCAAACTTTGACACCTCCTTTTCTGTCACCTCTCACATCTAATTACTTACTAAGTCATGATCATTTTGTCTCTTAAATGTTTCTACAATTTTTAGTTGTCATCATTTTAAAATTAGAAGATTAAGAATCAAAACCAGGTACAATGCATGCGCGCATAGTCCCAGTTACTCAGAAGGCCAAAGTGGGAGGATCACTTTGAGCCTGGCAGTTTGAAGCTACAATGTGCTATGATGGTGCCTATGAATAATAGCCACTGCACTCCAGCCTGGGCAACATAGCAAGATCCCATCTCAAAAAAAAAAAAAAAAGAATCGGAGAGTCAGAAAGGTTGTTATTTTCCAAGATTAAACAGCTGTCATCTGTTTATTCTTTATGTCTTAATCCACCACTTACTGATTACAACTCAGTTCCAGGAACTGTAGTGAAAAAGCTTGTAAGACATAATCTCTGGTTCTTTTCATTGGAGTGATAAGCAAGTAAGTACTAGATTACTATAAAGTGTGATAAATGTTGTGATCATGGGAAGCGTTGGGTACTACAGGGGCAAGAATCCAACGTGGATGGGCCCGGCAAGGTGGTTTATGCCTGTAATCCCAACATTTTGGGAGGCCGAGATGGGTGGATCACTTGAGGCCAAGAGTTTGAGATCAGGCTTGATAACATAGTGAGATCCTGACTCTAGAAAATATTTTTTAAAAACCAAAAAACTAGGCCGGGCACAGAGGCTTACGCCTGTAATCCCAGCACTTTGGGAGGCCAAGGCGGGCAGATCACCTGAGGTTGGGAGTTCAAGATCAGCCTGACCAACATGGAGAAACCCCATCTCTACTAAAAATACAAAATTAGTCAGACGTGGTGGTGCATGCCTGTAATCCCAGCTACTCAGGAGGCTGAGGCAGGAGAATTGCTTGAACCTGGGAGGCGGAGGTTGCGGTACACCACTGCACTCCAGCCTGGGTAACAAGAGCGAAACTGCATCTAAAAAAAAAAACCAAAAAACTAGCCAGGCATGGTGGCTTATGCCTGTGGACCCAGCTACTTGGAAGGCCAAGGCTGAGAGGATCACTTGAGCCTGGGAAGTTGAGACTGTAGTGGGCTGTGATTGCACCACTGCACTCCAGCTTGGGCAACAGAGAGATCCTGTCTCAAAAACAAAAAACAAAACAACAACAAAATCCAACCTGGAATGGGAGGGAAGAAAGTTGGGGTTGTATTCGTTTTCTATTGTGTTATAACAAATTATTCCAAATTTCAGCTGCCTAAAATAATAAATATGTATTAGCTCATAGTTTCTGGGGGTCAGAAATCTGGTACAGCTAAGTTGGGTGCCTCAGGGTCTTCCAAGACTGTAATCAACGTGTCAGCTGGGGCTGCAATCATCTCACTGGTGACCAGAGGAGGTTTCACCCTGAAGACCTTCACTGGCTATTGGCTGAAGTTGTCATTTTCTTGCCACATGAGAGCAAGAGCTTTGAGAGAGAGAGAAACAGAGAGAAGAGAGGGAGCTCGAGCTAGAAGTCAGTCTTTCTGTAACACAATCTCGTAAGTAACATCCCATCACTTTTGCCACATTCTATTTTTTAGAAGTGAATCGCTAGATCCAGCTCATATTCAAGGGGAGGAGATTACACAAGGGCATGAACACCAGGAGGAGAGATCACTGGGGGCCATCTCAGAGACTATGAGAGAGACCAAAGGAGATGACTTACAGCAGGTGATGTCTGAACTAGACTCTGAAGGAGTTAGCTAGGTGAAGAGTTACAGGACTGTCTTAGCAGAGAATGCTATGTGTAAAGTAACCTGGAAGGGAGAGACAGAGTCTGAGGCTGGAGGAATTCCACGCTCAGTAAGGCTGGAGGATAGGCTGCCGTCTATGTGGAAACTGGAGGCAAGTTGATGCTGTTGACATGCATTTGACAGCTAATCCTGTCATCCAATGGTGCCTCCCAAGTTAATGTCAAATTCCTTGCTTAATATGCTCTTGTTCACTCTGTTTTTGCCAAGTTTTAAATAGTTAATCAACATTAAATGTTTCATGTACACACAAATAAATATATATATAATCAAATAAAAAATTGAACTCACAACCTCTTTCCTATTTACAAAAACAGAGCAGTTTTTCAGTAGAGCACATTTATAAATCATTACAAATGCGAAAAGCATGACTAGAATTTTCAGTTATGGGTGGGTGGAAATCCCCTTATACTTTAGAATGTATTTATTTACTTTTTTTTTTTTTGAGACAAGGTCTTGCTCTGTCACCCAGACTGGAGTGCAGTGGCATGATCTCATCTCACTGCAGCCTCCACCTCCCAGGTTCAAGTGATTCTCCTGCCTCAGCCTCCCGAGTAGGTGGGATTACAGGCATCTACCACCACGTCTGGCTAATTTTTGCATGTTTAGTAGAGATGGGGTTTCGCCATGCTGGCCAGGCTGGTCTCAAACTCCTGACCTCAGGTGATCTGCCTGTCTTGTCCTCCCAAAGTGCTGGGATTACAGGCGTGAGCCACCACACCCAGCCTTATTTACTTTATTTTGTTGTTGTTTTTTTTTTTTTTGAGATGGAGTCTCACTCTATTGCCCAGATTGGAGTACAGTGGCTCAATCTCGGCTCACTGCAATCTCTGCCTCCTGGGTTCAACCGATTCTCCTGCCTCACCCTCCCGAGAAGCTGGGACTACAGGTGTGTGCCACCACACCCAGATAACTTTTGTATTTTTAGTGGAGACAGGGTTCCACCATGTTGGCCAGGCTGGTCTTGGACTCCTGACCTCAGGTGATCTACCCACCTTGGCCTCTCAAAGTGTTATGTTAGGATTACAGGCGTGAGCCACCACGTCCCGCTATTTACTTTTTTAAATAAAATTTTACATTGAACTGTAACACTCATAGAAAAGCAAACAAATAATAAAGGTACAAATCAATGAATTTTCACTAAGGAAAATATCATCTAGATTTAAAAAACAGAACATTGTCACCCCTAGTCTCCCCTTGTGCCACTTTCCAGTCACAAACCCTCTCTGTTCCCCAAAGATAATCACTACCCTGACTTCCATTATAATAGAGTAGTTTTGCCTGTTTGAACTTTATGTGAATGGAACCATGCAGTCTATACTCTTTGCATTTGGAACTCATCATTTATTTTTGTTAGACTCATGCACGTTCCTGCATGTAGTAATAGTTGGTTCATTTCACTGCTCTATAGTATTCCTTTGACTAGACCACCATGTATGTAGCTATTCTACAGTGACTAGAACTTTAAACTGTTTCCAGTTTGAGGGAATTATGAATAGTGCTGCTATAACCATTTATGATTATGTCCCATAGTGTACACATGTACACATTTCTGTTGAGCCTATGTGTAGGAGTGGAATTGCCAGGTCATAGGTATATGTATATTCATGTTTAGTAGACACTGACTGTTTTCCAAGATGGTTGCACTAATTTATACTTCTAGGAGCAATGCGAGTTCCATTTGCTCTACCTCTATCTACATCCTTGCCAGTACTTCAAATCTATATTTTTATGATAAGCTATTCTGAAGAGTATGCAGTGATATCTTATTGAGGTTTAATTTGCATTTCCCTAATAACTAATGATGTTGGGCAATTTTTCATATGATTCACCTTTTAAATATATTATTTTGTGAAGTGTTTGTTTATACCTTCGCTCATTTCTCCCTTGGGCTGTCTTTTTCTTATTGCTTTACAGACATTCTTTATATATTGCACTAATTGACTAGGGTAGCCAGGCAGCCATAATAAAGTACCACAAACTGGATGGCTTGAAAACAGAAATGTATTTTCTCAAAGTTCTGGAGCCCAGGAGTCTGAGATCAAGGTGCTGGCAGAGTGGTTCCTTCTGAGGGCTGTGAGGGAGAATCTGCCCTATGTGTCTCTCCTGGCTTCTAAGGGTTAGCTGGCAATTTTTGGTATTCCTTGGCTTATAGATCTCTACCTTCATCTTCACATGGGCTTCCCCTGTGTGCGTGTCTCTGTGTCCAAATTTTCCCTTTTATGAGGACACCAGTTATATTGAATTAGTGATGGTAGCAGCTGCTGGCATCACGCTGGCTGCAGCTGCCCAAATCATGGCTGCAGACCCAGGTTTCCTGCCCTATGGAACAGGAAGGAGCCCCGCCCTCCTGAGTGGAGCTACAGCTGCCCAGACTGTGGCTGTGGATCTGAGCCTGTGCTCTTGGTGGGGGTGCCGGGAGCAGGCAGGATCTGCCCTCCTGGGTGCAGTTACAGCTACCCGACCTGCAGCTGCAGACCTGGGTCTCCCGCTCCACAGAGCAGACAGGAGCCAAAGACAAACCGGAGTCCCACCCTTACCAGTTGGCTGGGGCCGGAGCTCCCCTGGCTGCTCTCCCAGGCACAGGACCTGGGCATCTCTGTAGCCTGCACTCTCTGGTCCCGGGAAGACGACCCCCCCCACCACAGACATCATCCCTGCAGGCTCAGGGGTGTCTACTCTCACTGCCTGGCCTCTCTCCACTCCTGGTGCCAGCTCAGATCTTGGAGCAGGGTTGGGGTTGAGCCTAGAGTCCATGAATGGCAACCGGAGGGAGACAGAGTCTTGGGCAGAAGGGGGCGTGTCCCTGGTAAGGCCCCACCTTCAGGCCAGGGCTTCCAGTCCCGCAGACCAGACCGGAGTGAGGACTCATGATTCCTCTTCCAGGCCTGCCCATGGTCGCCCATGGACCATTTGGCATGCATTTCTTCCCCTCCAAGGTCCATAAAAGCCCCGGGCTTAGCTAGAGGAAGAGATGGGGGCGGAGAACTGAGAGAAGACAGCACAGGAAGACCAGTTGCAGAGAGGAGCTACCCTCTCTGCTGAGAGCTTCAGAGACCTGCAGAGACATCCGGACTACCAACTGCAGACAACCCTCTCTAGGGCCTCCTCTCTGCCGAAAGCAGCAGACGTCGGGATAAGCTGCCTACAGAAAGGAGCTACCCACTGTGGGTCTCCTCTGAGCCGTTCTAACACTTAATAAAGCTCATCTTCATCTTGTTCACCCTTCACTTGTTTGCATACCTCATTCTTCCCGGACACAGGACAATAACTCAGGCTGGCCACAGAGGTTTCCAGCTAGAAAATTGACACCTCAAAGATTCTGTAACATGAGGGCCCACCCTACTCAAGTATGACTTTATCTTAACTAATTACATCTGCAGTTACCCTATTTCCAAATAAGGTTGCATTCTAATGTACTGGGGAGTTGGGACTTGGACATATGAATTTTGGGTGGGCACAATTCAACCCATAACATATATGTTTTGAAAATCTTCTGGCTGGGCATGGTGGCTCATGCCTATAATCCTAACACTTTGGGAGGCTGAGGCAGGCGGATCACTTGAGCCCAGTTCAAAACCAACCTGGGCAACATGGCAAAACTGTGTCTCTACCAAAAAAGTACAAAAATAAGGCAGGCATGGTGATGTGTGCCTGCAGTCCCAGCTACTCAGGAGGCTGAGTTGGGAGGATTGCTTCAACCCCAGAGGCGGAGGTTGAGGTTGCAGTGAACTTGTGCACTTGCGACTCTGTATCACAGTGTGGGCAAGAGGGACACCCTCTTTCGGAAAAAAAAAAAGGAAAAAAAAAAAAAATACTCCAGTGCTTTGCTGTTATATTCTCTCTCTCTCTCTCTCTCTCTCTTTTGAGACAGAGTCTTGCTCTGTTGCCTAGGCTAGGGTGCAGTGGCATGATCTCAGCTCACTGCAACCTCAACCTCTCAGGTTCTAGTGATCTCCTGCCTCAGCCTCCTGAGTGGCTGGGATTACAGGCGCCTGCCACCACGCCTGGCTAATTTTTGTATTTTTAGTAGAGATGGGGTTTCTCCATCTTGGCCAGCCTGGTCTCAAACTCCTGACCTCAGGATCCACCCACCTTGGCCTCCCAAAGTGCTGGGATTACAGGATAAACTACTACACCTGGCCGCTGTTATAGTCTCTTAATGATGTTGTAGCACATGAAAGATGGCAATAAATTCTTTTTCACTCTCTCCATTGAGAGTTGGTGTTTATTACCTCCTCCCTTGAAAAAAAGCTTGTCCTGTGACTGATTAACCAATAAAAATGTGTTGCAAGTGATCCTGTGTTAGTTCTGGGTCTAGCCTTGAGAGAAATGCAGATTCCATGTCTTCCCTCTTGAAAGGCTTGTTCTTGGAATGTTCACTCTTGGGGCCCCGGGCTGTGAGAAGCCCAAGCCACACAGACAGGCCATGTGTAGGTGCTCCTGAATCAACCGCCCCAGCTGAGCTCCTGGTCAGTAACCTGCATTAGTCAATCAGCCATGTGAAAAAACCATCATGGACATTCCATCCCAACTGAGCTCAACCACAGCCATCACCTCCTCAGGACATGGAGATTTCTGCACTTCCAGCATGTGTGGCACTCTTAGGTTGTGCTGGAGAATGACCCAGGGAACCACTCTCACCACACAGCAGTGCACATAGGTGAATCAGGGTTGAGGCACCCACTGGCCGGGCTCCAGGAATGTTATGGGCCTGGAGTGCTAAGATAGCGGTGCCTCTGGGCTGATGTGCGTTTATCTAGGTGAGGAGCTCAAAGGGCCTAAGCGAGTGTGGCAGTGAAATCAGAGCGGTGGCAGAGGCAGAAAGGCTGCCGTGTCACTGGACAGAATTTCTGTGCTGGCTGGGCTCGCCAGGAAACATGCATAAAGAGTTAGGGTTGGGAAAGTTTATCAGGAACAGCATCTGTCAAAGAAAGAGGCAGAATTGGGCAGGGAGAGCTGTCAAATGGCAATACTCTGAGCAAAGACTGTCCAGAAAGGAATCCTGCCTTTGGGGGAAATGGTGAGGCCTCATTCCACCTCTTTGCTCAGTCATTGCCTAAGAGCTGCACAGAGGCACGGAGACCTCAGCCAGATAGTTGAAGTGGTGTGCTGGAGCCAGCTTGCTTTGGCTGGCAATAGCTGATGGTGAAATTTTCAGGAATTTTATGAGCCAGTTGTTAAAGACAGCCATTATTACAAATTAAATTATGTAAACTTACAACTGAATAAAATATATTAAAAACAAATCTAATACAGATGGCAAATAAGCACATGAATAGATATTCAAGATCATTAACCATTAGGGAAATACAAATGAAAGGTGTGATTAGATATCTCTACACACTGATGGCTAAAGTTTTTCTAAAACATTGATAATAACAAGTGCTGAAAAGGATAAGGGGCAACCAGATCTCTTGTACATTGCTGATGACAGTGTAAAATGGTATAGCCATGGCTGGGCGCGGTGGCTCACGCCTGTAATCCCAGCACTTTGGGAGGCTAAGGCAAGTGGATCACCTGAGGTCGGGAGTTCAAGACCAGCCTGACCAACATGGAGAAACACCATCTCTACTAAAAATACAAAATTAGGCTGGCGTGGTGGCGCATGTCTGTAATCCTAGCTGCTCGGGAGGCTGAGGCAGGAGAATCTCTTGAACCCAGGAGGCGGAGGTTGTGGTGAGCCGAAATTGTGCCATTGCCCTCCAGCCTGGGCACCAAGAGTGAACGCTATCTCTAACAACAACAAAAAAAAAGTACAACCACACTGGAAAAGTTTGGTAGCTCCTTTTCTTTTCTTTCTTTCTTCTCTCTTTCTCTCTTTCTTTCTTTCCTTTCCTTTCTTTCTTTCTCCTTTCTCTTTCTCTCTTCTTTTTTCTTTTTTATTTCTTTTTCTTTTTCTTTTCTTTTCTTTTTTTTGGACAAGGTCTTGCACTGTTGCCCAGGCTGGAGTGCAGTGTCACAATCTCAGCTCATTGCAACCTCTGCCTCCTGGACCCAAGTGATCCTCCCACCTTAGCCTCCCCACCATGCCTGGCTACTTTTTGTTTTTGTTTTTTTGAGAAGGAGTTTTGCTCTTGTTGCCCAGGCAGGAGTGCAGTGGCATGATCTCGGCTCATGACAACTTCCGTCTCCTGGGTTCAAGCGATTCTCCTGCCTCAGCCTCCCAAGTAGCTGGGATTACAAGAACCTGCCACCATGTCCAGCTAATTTTTGTATTTTTAGTAGAGATCGGATTTCACCATGTTGGCCAGGCTGGTCTCGAACTCCTGACCTCAGGTGATCTGCCCGCCTTGGCATCCCAAAGTGCTGGGATTACAGGCCTGAGTCACCGTGCCCAAACTGCCTGGTTAATTTTGGTACTTTTTTGTAGAGACAGAGTTTCGCCATGTTGCCTAAGCTAGTCTGGAACTCCTGGGTTCAAGGGATCCTTCCATCTCATCCTCCTAAAGTGCTGGGATTATGGGCATGAGCCACTGCACCCAGATTGGTAGTTTTTTATAAAGTTGAACATACGTTTATCATATGAGCTACCAGTCTCATTCCTGTGTATTTTTCCTAAAGAAATGAAAATTTATGCTCACACAAAAACCTGTACAGTGTTCTAGACAAAAGAAAGGAGAAAGGTTAATATTGCATACTAAATTTAAAAGTGTGCCATGTCTGTAGCTATTACATTGTAAATAGTACAAAAAATTGAGTGATATTCTAGTATTTGAAAACAGTCATCTGATTCACAAAGAAGTCACTCATGCTATTGATTAATGAATGAAGTTCCCAATATACACCTTTGTTCTTTTACTTTCATTTTGATCCTTAATGTAAACAAAAATACCAATCAATGTTCATGTCAGAATCATACCTGACATATGGAGTCTTTAAACAGAAATACGGGTAAAACAAGGTTAGATATTAATGGACTGATGAAAATGTAACTAGAGGCCCTCAGGCACCTTATTCTGCATTTCCTCTAAGAGCAATGGTTCAGTATTCACTATATCAGTGTTTGAAGCCAATTGATAGAACTTATAGAATCCAGAGAATACTGAGAACCCACTGTATATGTGCACACATTTCTCCCTGCTAAGAGCTGGGTTTTTTTTTTTTTTTTTTTTTTTTTTGAGACGGAGTTTCTCTCTTGTTGCCCAGGCTGGAGTGCAATGGCATGCTCTCGGCTCACCACAACCTCCGCCTCCCAGGTTCAGCAATTCTCCCGCCTCACCCTCCCGAGTAACTGGGATTACAGGCATGCGCCACCATGCCCAGCTAATTTTGTATTTTTAGTAGAGACAGGGTTTCTCTGTGTTGGTCAGGCTGGTCTTGAACTCCCGACCTCGGGTGATCCACCCACCTCAGCCTCCCAAAGTGCTGGGATTACAGGTGTGAGCCACCATGCCCAGTGAGCTGGTTGTTAAACATTACTAACACACCACTGACTGCAGGAGATCACCACACTGGGGCTGCCAGTGAACCACATGGCTGCGGTCTTAAAGTGAGATCTGAGTGATACATCTCCACGTTGGCCCCAGTTTCCAGGCCTACAGTTAGAGAGGTTTAGTATTTGGGTTACAAAGATGTAAATTGGAATCCTACCTCCCCAATTTACTAGTTGTGTGTCCTCAGGCAGGTAACACTGTGCCTCATATCCTCAATAAGAGACCAGCTATTTCAGTTTTGTTGTGAGTCCCAATGAGATTGTGTCATGTATGTGAATTGCCGGTACATGGTAGATAGTGTGAAAGGAAAATATCTTGGGCCCCCAAAATCATTAAGGAAAACTCAAGCTGAAAACTGCTTAGGGCAAACCTGCCTCCCATTCTATTCAAAGTTATCCCTCTGATCACTGAGATCGATGCATATCTGATTGCCTCCTTTGGAAGGGCTAATCAGAAACTCCAAAGAATGCAACTGTGACCTGGAAGCTCCCTCCCTCTCACTTAGAGTCTTCTTGCCTTTGCGTCAAGTTGCCCCGCCTTTCCAGACCCAACTGACGTACTTCTTATACTATTGATTGGTGTCTCATGTCTCCCTAAAATGTATAAAACCAAGCTGTGCCCTGACCATCTCGGGCATATGTCATCGGGACTTCCTGAGGCTGTGTCACAGGCACGTCCTCAACCTTGGCAAAATAAACTTTCTAAATTAACTCAGACCTGTCTCAGATTTTCTGGGTTCACAATAGTGACTAGTATTAATCCTCCTACACACGACCCCAAACTCCAGCAAAGGCACAGAGACACCCTATTCTGTCTGCTGCTCAGTCCTTTGATTACAGAGGATCAGACTGCAGTAGCATTGTGCCCAGTCATTCTAAATCAGTTTTCAACACCAGTACTCACTCTGTCTGAAAGGCCCAGGCTGGGTCCTGCAGTGGAGATGCCCAAACCTGAGATTCTAGAGACCTGCTGCCTGAAAAAGTTTCCCTCTTTCCAGGACTGTACGAAGGGCCCACCTTACAGTCTAACTCTTGATGCTTTCCTGTCATGACAGGAATAGTAGGCAATGTTCTTGCTGGTGTCTCGGTGTCTGGGGCTTCTGGTTTTGTGGCGGGGGGGGGGGGGGGGGGGGGGGGGGGGGGGGGGATAGAGGATTTACTTTGTCTGTTCTTCTTCTCCCAGTTTCTCAGTACCCTAATCTGGGCTTTAGAAACCCCAGCTGCCACAGTTCAGATCTCGCTTTCTCTGACTCAGCTTTACCCTCAAGACACAATCTCATCTCTGAGTCATCAGGCTGGTCTCCTGCTTTCGAGGACAGCAGTCTGGCACTCCCGTTCCATCTTCTCAGGAAAGGTGCTGTCTCCACACCCCAGTGCCAGCCCCTAACTTGGCCCCCAATGCCCAGAACCAAGAAACAAATTCTCCATGAGATCAGAGAATGCCCAGAGAAAAGGTTCCAGGACCAGGAGTTGTGGAATGTCTGGTTTCAGTTCCAGCTCCACCAATTTGCTTGTGTGACCTTGGGCCAGTTCTGGAGCCCACCTGAATTGGGCTTCCTCTTCCCTAAAATGGAAATACGATCCACACTGGGTCTATCGCACAGGGATGTTGGGAAGCCTAAACGAAAATAGTATGAAGTGCCCCCAGACATGAGAGCACAAACCCCTGGCCTGTAGGCTGGCTCTGATCCATAAAGCCATTTCCTTTGGCTTGAACAATGTTGACATATGTAGAAAGTGTTTAGCATTATACAAATGAGCTCCTAACAAATTTGGGGCCTTCACTTAAATATGTGACTTATTGCTTTTTTTTTTTTTTGAGATGGAGTCTCGCTCTGTTGCTCAGGCTGGAGGGCAGTGGTGTGATCTCGGCGCACCGCAATCTCTGCCTCCCGGGTTCAAGTGATTCTTCTGCCTCAGACTCCTGAGTAGCTGGGATTACAGGCACACACCACCATGCCCAGTTAATTTTGTATTTTTAGTAGAGATGGAGTTTCACATGTTGGCCAGGCTGGTCTCGAACTGCTGACCTCAGGTGATCCACCCGCCTCGGCCTCCCACAGTGCTGGGATTACAGGTGTGAGCCACTGTGTCTGGCTGATGGCTTCTTTTTAAAAATGGGAGGATCTGGCCACATGAATCCCTTTCTCTAGATGGCGAAATAGACTGAGCTGAGTAGCAGCAGCCTGTTCCCTTGGGCAAGAGCCTGGAGCTCCTATCAGGCTCACCACAGTCCCCACCACTCCCTACTATGTCCCAACACTGGAACCAAGTCTCTGCTGCCATTTATTATTGTTCTGGGATATTGATTTGCTCCAGTGGAGCTCTAGTGGAAGTGAAATCGTTCTAATAATCATATTTCTATAAAAATGTAAAATGAAAGTCCCAGAAAGTACTCCCCCATCTGGGTCACAGTGTCAAAAAGGAAACCCCTTTGTTTAAATGTTAGCCCTTGCCAATGGGCCCATGAAGGATGCCCATGGTGGGGGTCAGAGGTGGCATCCGGAGTCTTACGGGCTCCATGGTCCTCTACTTCCCCATCTCTGTTGTCTTCACCTGTAAAGGGAGAGTAACAGCAGCTCCTTTCTCCGAGGGTTATGGTGCACAATGCCCACCAGGCACTTAGTGAGCTGTTCATTCAAGGTTAGCAGTTGAAAGGCAAACATTTTCAACTGATAAAAAAACTTTGGTGGGCCGGGCGCGGTGGCTCACGCCTGTAATCCCAGCACTTTGGGAGGCCGAGAAGGGCGGATCACGAGGTCAGGAGATGGAGACCATCCTGGCGAACACGGTGAAACCCCGTCTCTACTGAAAATACAAAAAAATTAGCCGGACGTGGTGGCGGGCGCCTGTAGTCCCAGCTTCTAGGGAGGCTGAGGCAGGAGAATGGCGTGAACCCAGGAGGCAGCGGAGCTTGCAGTGAGCGGAGATTGCACCACTGCACTCCAGCCTGGGCGACAGAGCGAGACTCCATCTCAAAAAAAATAAAAGCTGGGACTACACAAGCACGCCTCCTAGGACCCCAGCCCTCACTGGCCCACATCCGCTGGCAAGCACCTCACTTACTGCACCCAGCTTCCCAGTGGCCAGACCTGGGTTCCAGTCCTGGCTGGAGCAAGTCATTACCTTGTCTGGTGCTGTTTCTGCACCTATCAAAAGAGGATAGAAATGTCTAAATGAACAGAGATAAACGCATACGAAAGCACTTTGGGAATCTGAAAAGCGCTATGAACAGGTTAGGAGTTTTTGGTCTCTTTTCAAAAAGTTTTTCTTCTAAGCTCATGTTTATCAAGGGTTTTTGAGTTTATCCAGGCTAAGACCCTCCCCTCGGTTTCACAATTCTGCCCCTTCCTACACACCAAAGCCCGCGCCGCGTCAGGAGTCTTTTTTTTTTCTCCCCTAGCGAAGGCGGGGACTCTGGCGCTGTTGGCAGCTGGCGACGCGGGGCGAAGCCGCGGCTGGCGGCGCCTGGCCAGTCCCGCATCCGCCGCGGTGGGTGTGCCCACAGGGGTGCGCCGGGGCCAGGGCCGAGCCCGCCGGCCAGAGGGCGCCTGGAGGGTGTGCGCGCCGCGGACGACCAGGGTGCGCCAGCCCCGGGGTGCGCGCCTGGGACGCGGACTGTGCACCCGGAGGCTGCGTGCGCCCCGAAGCCGGGGTGTGAGCCTAGCTGCCCCGGCCGGGTGCACAGCGGACCGCCTCGCGCACGACTTCCGCAGCTCGCCAAGGTAAGGGACTCTGCGACCCCAGTCCCCGGCAGTGCGCCGGGGTGTCCAACACCCGCCCTGCGCTACCCGAGTGTTGGCCCCCGCTCTCGACCACTCTCCTCTCACCTCCGCCACCCGCCTCGCCCCCTCCCCAGCGCCGCGTCCTCGGCTCCCTTTAAGGCAGCGGCTGCAGCAGCTTGGGCCGACCTGGCGCCCCCGCCTCCCAGCCTGGGGTCTGCGACAGAAAAGGAGGGGGGCTGCTCGGGCTGCCCAAGGATGGACGCCGCTCCCTTTCCAGCCCGGATTGGCTCTCCGCGCCCCGATTCTAGGGATGGAGAACACTGATGAGTAGGGGGAGGCCGTGCTGTCCTTGCGTCTCAGGTGGTGCAGCCCCCGCCCAGCTTTTCCCAGCTGGGCGCTGCGGTGGGGGATGCAGCCTGCGGGACTCCGCGCTTGCCGCGGGTTCCCACTACTACCTGGAATCTAGCTCTTAGTCCCTCTCCTGTCGCAAAACTCTCCCCGTAGTGCCAACCCTGGCACTCCTCGGCCTCTGGCTGAACTTTCGAGGGCTCCCTTTGGGCCGCGACCTTGGGTGGTGGCAGTGGGGCAGCTCCGAGTGCTCTAGACGCCGCTGAGGGCGCTTTGCCCAGCCGGCATGCCTCCTGTGAGCTCCTCCTTTCCCTTCTGCCTCTCGGGTAAGGTGACTCTGGGTACTTTGTCCCCGCAGACTGGCCAGAACTGGGAGTTGAAAAGTCGAGCCCATGGCCGCCAAGCTGGGTCTGAACCTAACTCTTGCCCTGGGCATCCTTGGGGGCTACCCGACACCTCTTAGTTCCTAAGCGCCCTGGGGTGCAAGCCTTTCGGGCAAAGAGGGAGTATTTTCCAGGAGAGGGAGGAGGACCCCCTGAGGCCTGGGCAAAGCCCTATCCACCAAATAGGGCCAGAGGAGGATCAGATGCAGCCAGTGACCAGGCTGAGGCCTGGGGAGAAAGCATCTTGAGTTAAACACGATTCCCAAGGACCTTTCTGGGTAAATCAAGCCCAGGTTGCTTAGAGCTTCTCAAAATGTGACACAGGAAAGCTACACTGGAAATAGAGGCAGAGTCTGTTCTAATATTGCCTTTTCAAACCCAGCCTTCCCACCTCACTGGACCATAATGTGACCTGGGGAAAGTGAGTTTTGGGGAATGGCTCCGGGATCAGACCAGACTGATTCAATCAACAAATGCTCTGTGCCAGGCACTGGTCAACGTAGTGAGGTACAGAAGTGAACAAAACTGGCACTTTCTGGCCTCATGGAGCTTGCATTCCAGTGGCCAACACCAACAGGAATCAAATCACTCACATAAATAGAGAATTCTCCAGTGCTGAGTTCTTTGAAAAGACTAGATACCCTGAGCACCTGATAAGTCCAATAGTCGGTCAGTCTGCAGAATGATCGGAGAGAGTGGAATGAGCCTTCTAGGCATAAAGAGCCGCATGTGAGAGAGCCTCAGGTGAGTAGCAGAGTGGGTTAGAGGAACTGAAAGCCTTCCTTGGCTGAGTTACTACCAGGGGCCCAAATGGGCAGTCCCTTAGTTGCGCATCCCATTGAGCGCCTTCCTTTCTCAACTGTAATAATGAGCAGTTGGAAGCCCCCGGGGCTAGATCACAGTGTGGGGAGAAGGAGAGAGAGAGACCAACAGCAGCTTGCTGGACTCACTGCCTCATGTGTGCACCTTGGTCAGACAGCCCGTGCCACTCGTGGTGCCAAGAGCAGCGGTTCATTCCCTAACGTCCATTCAGCCCACAGTGAACCAAAGCCTCTGCCCAACATTTAGGGAGATTTGTGCTAGGAGTGGTGGCTCATCCTAGACTTTTAAAACTAGAAAGAACTTGTCGACAGTGTAAAATTCCTTAGGGTGGCATACGTGGCATTTCCTCGTCTGGGCCCTACCTACCTTCCCAGCCTCATTTCTGGCTCTAACACTTCCCCAGCCTCTTGCAATGAGCACCCTCAATATGTCCAGCACAATTATGCTTCAGGTGGTTCCTGGGCCACGCGTTGCCTTTGCACATACTACTACCCTTGGTCTAAAATATTCTTCTTGCCCACCCAGTGAATGCACTCTTAGCTTTGAACTTCAGCATTAAATGTAAGGTTTTTTCCTCTGTAGAAGGCCCTTCCTGACAAGATAGAGGCAAATGCTGCCTTCTCTTTGTTCCTAAAGTTTCCTGGACATGCTTCTGTCACAGCAAACATCAGCTACGCTGAGCATCTTAAAAACAGGGCTCTCCACGTATCTAGCACAGAGCAGGGCACATAGAAGATGTTCAAAAAATGCTTGTTGGATGGAAACTGTCCTGTATTTCTTAACTTTTTTTTATGTGGGGAGGGGATGGTGGTTATTGCATATATCTTTGAGATTCTGATGAAAATTATGGATACTCTCCTCCAACTGCATAAAACCTAAAATATCTTGCATACAATATTACATGATTCACAGCTCCCTGCTCCATTAACCCATTTCCAAAACTTTGGACTTCAATTTTACAGAAAATGGATGCTCAGTGAGGTGCGGTGACTGCCTAAGTACCCACAGCTGGCCATGAGTAGGGATTCCCAAGCTCCTGACTTGCAGTTTAAAGCTCCTTCCAGCTCTGTCTGCTTCTCTTAGCCAACAACCTCTTTTTGTCCCTGGTACTTCATGAAGGCCACTGATCATGGCTGGAAGATGGATATCTTGGTTTTGCTTCCGTTCAGTAGCAGCCTAAGGTGTGACAGGGAGAAAAATCTTATTATGGGCAGAGTTGACAATTAGGAAGACAGATGGGCCCTCTCCCTGGCCTGTTCGCCACCCCTTGCCTGCAATGTTATTACATCTGTTTTAGCTGGAGGAGGGTCACGTGTGCTTCACAGTTACCTCCTGGGTCCTGGATTGGGCCATGTGGGCCAGACTGGGAGACGCCCTTGATGGACCATTGAGATCAGAGGCCCAGCTATTGACCTTGTCAAAGGTTTCTTCCTGCAGAACATGCTAAGGAGAGAATGGAGTTCTTGCTTGCTGCTACCAGAGCTCTTGCCTGCCTGGCCCCTACTTTCTGCAATAAGATACCTGCTTTAGGCTATTCCATTCTTAGCAGATCGGGATTTTCATTCATTCAGTAATTCACCCATTCTTTGAAACTGCATTGAGCCTCTGCTCTGTGCCAGGACCCGCGCTGATTCCAGTTTACAAGAAAGGGCCATGGAGTTTGTGTTTGTGCACTTGTGGCTCTGCAAGGGGAAGGGAAGAGGCAACTTTTACTCCTAGTTCAACCTGTACTTCTGTAGGTATGGTGGGGAGGATATTTAGGACTTCTTAGTGCTGAGAATGTGCTTACTTTATTTTTGAGAAAGGATCTCACTCTGTTACCCAGGCTGGAGTGCAGTGTCGTGAACATGGCTCACTGCAGCCTCCACGTGTGTACTCACTTTTAAAACTCTGATGTTGTGCAAGTTATGTCAACTCTGGGGGGGACTCAATTTTCCTATCTGCACAATGGGTTTGAGAACAATCCTTTCTTGCCAATTTCTGGATGGTGGCGTGGATACAGTTATCACAGATCCACTCGATTGTGTGTGAAACAGGAGCAGTACAATATCATAATATACATGTGTGTCGATCCCTGGCATAGTCAAGCCTCACCCTAATCCTAGAGTTAGTTACTGCCATAATCCCCAATGTATAGGTAAGGAAATCGAGGCTCAGAGAGGTTAAGTGACTTGCCCAGGGTCATGGTCCGTATTAAATGACAATAAAACTAGAATTTCACAGAGCCCTCTGTCTTTGGAGATCAGATGGCTAACCATTTTGTGCTACCCTGTAGTAGAGTTTGTCGGGGGAGGCATGGGTTTGGAGGTCAGTGTATTCTGGGATTGGAGCCTAGATTCACCACTAAGCAGCTGTGTAATTTACAGCTGGTCCCTAACCTCTCTGTGCCTCAGAACGCCAATCTCCCAGACCAAGTTTGGACTAAGAGGCTTCTAATGGGCCTTTCTGTGAACAGCCTCCAGTCTACACAGATAATATTTCAAAGTAGGATTAAAGGAGAGAAAAGGGATCCTCCAGCTAAAAATAGGGCTGTCACAGTTTCCAGGATAAAATAAATGCTGCCCCAAGATTTAAAGTACGTAGATGGTGAATGTGATACACGGGCAGTTATAGATTGGTGGCATCTGAAGAAGCTGGCCAAACGTTCCTTCTCCAAGAGAAAGAAGCCCTGTTTTCAAAGGATCGCCTCACTGTCTTGCCCAGGCCCTGGGCTCTGCCCCCTCAAATAGCTTTCTGGAGACACAGGCATTGTGGGAGAAAACACACATCCCAGCTCCATCACTGTCTTCATATTTTCCCCAAAAGTAAATAAAACTTGTTGGTTGGATAGATTTTTTTTTTTATGTGGTTGTGGCTTTTTCCCCTTTGTGTGGAAGGATCCTTTGTGTCTGCAGAGTTTCCTTTGGTATGTATTTCTAATTTGTGGCTCTGACGTCAAGTGACAAGGGGGGAGAGAAATACAGCATCAGGAGAATTTGCTCCACACAAGGATAAAAGAGCAGCCTTTGGTGCCGATTCCCCTCCACAGCCTGGTTTCTGCCCAGCAGGCGAGAGACGCCAGCTCTCGGTGCCATCGGTTTGGATGTTCCTAGCAGGGCACCAGGCAGCAGGGCTGAGTGTTTTCAGGCGCTGCGCTCAGTTCATCAGTGATTCCCACCCTGCTCTCCCTTCTGCCTTAGAAAACATAGCCATCCTACTCCTGGGGAAAGGTGTAAAAGACAGAATGGAGGCTGGCCGCAGTGGCTCAAACCTGTAATCCCAGCACATTGGGAGGCCGAGGCGGGCCGATGGTCTGAGGTCTGGAGATCAAGACCAGCCTGGCCAACATGATGAAACCCCGTCTCTACTAAAAATGCAAAAATTAGCTGGGCGTGGTGGCAGGCGCCTGTAATCCCAGCTACTCGGGAGGCTGAGGCAGGAGAATCGCTTGAACCTGGGAGGCGAAGGTTGCAGTGAGCCCAGATCATGCCACTGCACTCCAGCCTGGACGGCAAGAGCAAGACTTCGTCTCAAGAACAAAACAAATCAAAACAAAAAGACAGACTGGCAAGTTCGGTAGCGACTGAATATAATAGTGTGGTCAGGGTCTACAGTTATTAGGTACGACGTTGAGTATGAATGGGGAGGGCATTTTATCAATGTTTAAATTTAAAAAATTTTTTTATTTTACTTTTAGTTCGGGGGTACAGGTGTAGAATATGTAGGTTTGTTATGTAGATATACATGTGCCATGGTGGTTTGCTGCACCTACCAACCCGTCATCTAGGTTTTAAGCCCCACATGCATCAGATATTTGTCCTAATGCTCTCCCTCCCCTTGTCCCTCACCCCCCAGCAGGCCTCGGTGTGTGATGTTCCCCTCCCTGCATCCATGTGTTCTCATTGTTCAACTCCTACTTATGAATGAGAACATGTAGTTTAATGTTTGAATTTTTAAGAGATTATTTTCATGGATCATTTGTGTGATTTGAAATAAAAAATAATAATAAAAGGCATTACCCACCTGCCCCTCCATAATAGGCTGTTTGGGAATGAGAAGAAAAGAAAGGGAAAATGGCTTCACCATTTATTATCCCCGTGAGCCTGAGAAAATTATTCAAGTTTACTAAACTTCAGCTTCTTCGTCTATGTTAATAAAATGGTGCTGACCTGGGGCTCTTGTGATGCAGAAAACAGAGACTCCCTCGAGTTGTGGTTATAGGAAGAGAGTGAGAAGCCATATAATGCAGTACAGTAGTACCCTTTTCCCCGTGGGAGATACGTTCCAGGACCCTCCGTGGATGCCTAAAACCATGGATAGTACTGAATCCTACATATACCTATGATAAAGTTTAATTTATTAATTAGCAAAGTAAGAGATTAACAACAAAAACAAAAGACAATAATTACAACAATAATACTGTAATAAAAACTATGTGAATATGGTCTTTCTCTCTCTCTCTCTCAAAATATCTTAATATTTTTGGACCTTGATTAACCATAGGTAACTGAAACTTCAGAAAGCGAAGCTGCAGATAACAAGGGTTTGGGGGGACCACTGTATTGATGTCTAAGCACAGGTCTGGAAGGAGGCCAAGCATTCTTGAGGCAGTTGATGCTGTGGAGAAGATTTTGAGTTCAAGGTCATACCACCAGTACAGCTGGCCACTGGCCTACACTGTAAGTGCCGTAGATTAACACAGCATCTGCCAACCCACCCCTTGCCCTACGATTGCATGAAGCTCTCTTTTGTTGCTGGCTTCAAGTTCCAGAGAGCATCCTTATGTCTGAGCTGGTTCTCTGGAAGTGAGGCTTTCTCTCCAGGCTGTGTCTTGGCAGGTGCCAGGCAACAAGGGCATGGGATGCCACTGAGGCAGGGATCCTCCCTGGGCCAGTTGGATGAGAGGGATGGGCAGAAGAGAGTCCTATGTGAAGAACTTTTGAGGCAGAAAGGATGTGGGTGGAGATTCTTCAAGAAGGGGATAAGGGTGAGCTGGAACTCAGAAATATGCCCAATACAAATACTTACTGAGCCATAAAGGATTTAACAGAGTTTCTTAACTTAGGGTCAAGAGCCCCACGGGGTTCATGTATAGAATTCAGAGGAGTCTGTAAACTTGGGTAGGGAAAAAAAAAAGAGCATCTTTATTTAGGATTTTCTTGTATTATGAATGTAGGCAATAATCCAGTGTATTTGCAGTCCTTGTGACATTGTCACCAATAGAAATTACAGGTATTTTCATGTTACATTTTAGCTGCTACAGATACCTTGAAATATCATTTATGTCCCTGATGGCTCTGTATTTATAGTAGTTACTATACCCGCTGCCAGAGCTTGTTATTTAATGCATTAATAAAGAAGAATATATTACATTACACAATTTAAAAATTTTTAATAATTATATTTCAGTATTATTGGTTTTCTTTGTAGTCAAGCTATGCATTTTATTTTATGCATTTTTAGATGTTCTGAGAAAGAGTCCATAGGCTTCACCAGTCTGCCAAAGGGATGAAGGCACAAAAAAGGTTAAGACCCCCTGACAGGAAGTAAGTAAGCTTTATCCCCAACTTCCTACCCTCCCTCACCCTGACTTTTTATATACTCATCTATCACTGTCTAATTAGTGGAAGACATTGTTGAGCAGTAGTAAATTTTATTTAATTGTTGGCAAATTTGCAAAAGCACAGAATTTGTGGTTTGGATAGAAGGCTTTGATGTATTCTAGAGGTCAATTTACAAATTGCAGGCAAATTACAAATTGCAGGCACACACGGATGACTCATCAGGTAATTCTATCAGCTCAGCCTGGATCTGCCTGATTCTAGAAACTTGTTCTTGAAACCTACTACAGGCAACCGGGAAGAGTGTGTTTGGGAAAGCTCTGGCTGCCATATTGTTTTGGTAGGAAAGTGCCTGCTATCCATCCTCATCTTCCCCAATCCATCTCTCTGCCCTTTGCCTATTCTCATGCCACTTCCCTTCCCCTCCCACCCTTAACCCTCTCACAAGCACACAGTCTGCAGGAGTGATGATGGAATAGAAATTACAAGCAAAAGCCCCTCCCACCCTTAACCCTCTCACAAGCACACAGTCTGCAGGAGTGATGATGGAATAGAAATTACAAGCAAAATTACAGGCAGAATGGGTTCTAATGCCAGCTCTGCTACCTGGCTGTGACCATGCTGAACCTCAGTTTTCATATTTGTGAAATGGAGATAATGATGCTTCCCTAAATTTACCTATTCTCCCACTAGTGCTTCAGCACCATTTTGGAAAGTTCTTTCCATTTGGGTGGGAGGAACTAGACTTAGACCGGGTGAAATCGCCCCCATCTTCTCAGGTGAGCTCCTGTAGGAAGACTTCCCTGATTTCTCTCCAACGTGAGCAGCAGGCACTACTCATCATAGTACCTGGCTCTGGCCTTGTGAAAAGCTCATTGCTGTTGCTGTGTGTGGCTGTCCCTCTGGATAGAAGCTCCCTCTCTCCTTCCCAGTGCCCCGTGCCGCATCTGTCACGGAGTCCTTCTCAGTAGAACCTTGATAAAAGCAAATTAATTGTTTCCTTCATTCCCCGTTTCAGGGACCCTTTGCCCATTCTTGGCACCCCAATCCCCCAGACCCCTATTCTGGGCCCCGTCACCTAGAGCTTATCTCTCACCTTTCTTTGGCCCCTGCTGCTTTCTCCCTCTCTCTCCAGTCCTCCCTGCCTCCCACCTTGGCCATTAATGCTGCCGCTCCAAGTGCCAGATGCACTAGGCTCCTATGCAGATTTGCATTAGTTGAAGGTGGAAGAAACCTTACCGCTTACCTACATTGTCCCTCTTGTCTTACAACTGAGGAGCGAACCAGCGAGGGCAGGTGGCAGGCCCTGGATTGCAAGGGCATTGAGTGACTGAGCTGATCGAGGACTTTTCTGCTCCGGTTTGCTACCCTACCCTGGAACTCATGATTCCACATTGTTAAGTGGCTGATATTTGGGGCAAGGGGACAGGGGAGGAGCACATTCTTCTTTAGGTGCTTGCTTGCCTTGCTCTTGTGCCTGCCATGGGGCTAGCCTTCCCTGGGGCTGGCCTTCCCTGACCTAATCCTCTTCTCCTTCATTCTACCCCCATGTGCCTTGGCTTTGCTGACTGCTGAATGGAGCCCTGTGTCAGCCAGGCCCGTGGGTGGCCGCCTTCGGGTGATGCCTGGTGGTGCCAAAAGGCTCCTGCCTTGAGAGCTCTGCCCACTGGCAGAGAAATTCCTGGCTTTTGAGCCATTGCTTTGGACTACTTTGTCTTCTCCAGGCAGCTCTTGTTAAAATGCAGATGTGTTAACTGGAAGGAGAACCTGTTAGCCCATCGCAGTGTGGTCTGTGGAAGAGTGGAATTCCCTGGGCCTTGGCTAAGTCACATCGTTGCCCTATCCTCAGCTTCCTATCTGTAAAATGGGAACAAAAAAGATTGTATTATAGGGTTACCCAAGGATGAAATGAGATAGTGCACTTAAAGCCCTTGGCACATAATAACTAGTTAATAAAATTAGCTTTTTTTTCCCCCTGAGATTCCCTAGCTGAAGTCCTGGTTCTTATTAGTTTTTATTATTATTATTATTATTAACTTTTTAAAAAAATTTAAGTAATGTAGTCTTCTTTCAGTTGAAGATTTCTTTTTCCTTTCTAATTATAAAGTGGGTTTGAAGTTAACTTTCTTGCCTTTAAAATAGGTTAAAAGATCCTACCTCACTGGCGTGTCAAGGATTTACTGAGCTAAAGTGCCTGTGGATGCTGCAGGCCTGCCCTGGGCTCTCAATGAGAGCCTGGTGCTGTGGTCTGAAAGCTGGTGTCCTCCCAGAATTCATATGTTGATGTCCTAATCCCCAATGTGATGGTATTAGGACATGGAATCTTCGGGAGGTAATTTAGGTCATTAAGGTAGAACCTTCACAAATGGGATAGTGCCCTTATAAGAGAGAGCTCTGTCAACCCTTCTGCACATAAGGACACTCCAGATGCCAGCAGTCTGCAAGCTGGAAGAGGGACCCCCGCCAGAACCCAGCCATGCTGGCACGCTGCTGGTGTTCTCCCAGCCTCCAGAATGGTGAGACACATACACATCTGTTGTTTGGAAGCCACCCACCCTGTGGTAGTTTGTGATAGCAGCCCAGACAGGCTAAACACCTGGTGTTCTTCATGTTATCCTGGAGGTGAGGATTGAAAGCCCCTGGGAGCCCCAAGGGAGGTTCTGGGAGGGTCCCTAAGAGAGGGGATGGAGGAAAAAGATGCAGGAGAATTGGAAGTCAGGGCCCCTGCTCCTCCACCCCAGCTGCTTAGGTTCCAAGTCTGGGTGGGAGGGGACGTAAGAATCTGCTTTGCTCTGGGAGGGGTTGGGCCCTGTGACCTTTTTCCCAGATCATTGCCTTCTAGACAAGTTATCCGAGGTGCTGAGTTCCCTGGGGAGAGGTGCCCTCGGTGTTCCCTCCCGGGCTTGACTTTGGTAGTGGTGGTTGTGGTGGTGGTAGGAGGAAACCAGAGTTTTCCTTAACCCTCTGTTCTTGGGGTGAGTGTTGGTGGGTGCTGGAAACTGCTCCTTTGAGAGGGTGGCTGGGCTTTTGAGAACGTCAGCCTGGCTAGATTCCCTGTGATTCCTCCTGAGACCAGGATAGTTCTCTCCAGGCTGGACCAGGAGAGAGACCAGGAGCAGGAGCTCCTGGCCCAGGCTCCTGGCTGGTGAGTGAGGAGGGGCGGGGGGTGCAGCTGCTCAGGAGTTTTCTAGCAACCAGCACAGCCTCACTTCAGGGCTCTCTAGAGGATCCTCTCACCCCTGCCTTTGTCCTGACTGCAGAAGGTGCATTTTCTGGCCAGGTAGCGCCCCTGGGCAATAGGAGTGTCATCAGGCCCCTCTCCATGCAGGCGCCTGTGTGAGCCTCTCCAGCTGGCTTTCCTGTTAGCCCCTGGGGAGGGCGGGTCCCCACTGTCATCCATCATAACTGTAGTTAGCCTTCCAAAGCAGAGCCTGAATCATGCAGAAAATACTTTTCCCTGGGGCGCTAGAGACCAGGCGCAAAGGGCAGGCAGAGGTGAATGCTGGTTGCTGGGGCGCAGAGGCCAAGCTGCAACCTGCCACCTGCCAGTCTGATAGAGAAGACAAAAAAGGGAATCCTACAGGGTAGGTACGTGGTGAGCAAAGGCACAGGGGTGTTAAGGCAGGCGGTGGGGTGTGAGTGGCATTTGTGAGGGGCAGAGGAATCGGAGATGAGGCTAGAGAGGTATGCTGAGACGGCCTTCAGGGCCTAGCTGGCAGGCACATGGGTGGCATTTGGCTTGCATTTGGGTTTTGTTTGACCTGCATAGCATTTTTTAAAAAAGAAGAATTCAGTCAACATTTAAAAATCAGATTTTACATAAATCCACATGTCTAGCTTCTTTTGAAAAAAAAAAATCAGGTCTGGCAACACTAGCCTTGAGTCATTCCCACCATGGCCACACCTGGCTGGAAGGTGAGCAGTGGACCTTCAGATGATGGCTGAGGTCCCCCAGCCAATTGGCTTGCCCAAAATCTCTGCCATAAGCTTACTGTGGAGTTACTACAATGTTCTCAGAATGTTAATGCGTTACAGGGGAGGAGAAAGGAAATTCTAAACTATTCACATTATAGTCCCTTTATCAGATTAGGAAATGAATTTTAACTACTCCTCAGGAATTTTTTTTTTTTTTTTTTTTTTTTGCAGAGTCTCTTCCTGTCACCCAGGCTGGAGTACAGTGCTGTGATCTCAGCTCACTGCAACCCC
Source organism: Piliocolobus tephrosceles (assembly GCF_002776525.5). Taxonomy (NCBI): domain Eukaryota; kingdom Metazoa; phylum Chordata; class Mammalia; order Primates; family Cercopithecidae; genus Piliocolobus; species Piliocolobus tephrosceles. The sequence continues at coordinate 159,851,131 of NC_045434.1, forward strand.
TGCCTCTCGGATTCAAGCCATTTCCTACTTCAGCCTCCCTCCCAAGTAGCTGGGACTGCAGGTGTGCACCACGACGTCTGGCTAATTTTTGTATTTTTAGTAGGACAGGGTTTCACCATGTTGGCCAGGCTGGTCTGGAACTCCTGACCTTGTGATCTACCTGTCTTAGCCTCCCGCAGTGCTGAGATTACAGGCTTGAGCCACTGTGCCCTGCTTCTCAGGAAAATTTTGATTGTGGGTTGAGAAGCAGTTAGGTGGGGCAAATGGGATGCTTCCTGCATGATGGCCTGGGAAGGAACCTGGAGGAAGTGCAGGTGAGGCCAGGACATCTGGAAGGATGGAATGAAGGGTGGGCCCGTTTGCTCTCAGCTACGGTGTCTGGCATCTCTACTGGGGATGACACCAAAACACCCACCCTTGGCAAACATTTATTGCACTGTAAGATGTTTACTACCTTACTTTATTAACCTTTTAAACTTAAAAAAAGGACAGAGTGAAATGTGTGTGTGTGTTCGTGTGTTTAATTGCTACGGAAACTAATAGAAAGAGAATTTTTAGGAATAATTTGGAAAAGGAGGAGAGGAAAAGAAAGTATTATTATGTTATATTATATTATATTGCTATTCCTCCAATTAATGTGTATATTGGAGGGGTGGCCTTTACAATTTGAAAGGCTCCATGAACACTATTGGGAATTTTTTTATTAAAAATCATTATAAATATCATACCAGTTAGCAGCAAACATTGAGAAATATATAGAGGCAATGAGCTATGATCATGCCACTGCACCTCTGCCTGGGCAACAGGGATAGAGACCCTGTTTAAAATAATAATAAAAATGGAGGGCGGTGCGAGATTCTCCTGAGGTGGAACGAACGGCTCTCGAGCGCCGGTGTTCTCTGCCAGCAGCCCTTCCTCGCCGGCCGGCGCTTCCGCTGCAGAGTTTTGCCCAAGCTTCGAGACTTAGGGAACAGTGCCTTTCAGAATTTGGCTATTCATCTGGTATAACTATTTCTGATGGCTGGGAATAAAGGAAGAGGACGTGCTGCTTATACCTTTAATATTGAGGCTGTTGGATTTACCAAAGGTGAAAAGTTACCTGATGTAGTGTTGAAACCACCCCCACTATTTCCTGATGCAGATTATAAACCAGTGCCACTGAAAACAGGAGAAGGTGAAGAATATATGCTGGCTTTGAAACAGGAGTTGAGAGAAACAATGAAAAGAATGCCTTATTTTATTGAAACACCTGAAGAAAGACAAGATATTGAAAGGTATAGTAAAAGATACATGAAGGTGTACAAGGAAGAATGGATACCAGATTGGAGAAGACTTCCAAGAGAGATGATGCCAAGAAATAAATGTAAAAAAGCAGGCCCAAAACCCAAAAAGGCAAAAGACGCAGGGAAAGGCACATCACTCACTAATACTGCAGATGTGTTGAAAAAAATTGAGGAATTGGAAAAAAGAGACGATGGTGAAAAATCAGATGAGGAAAATGAAGATAAAGAAGGAAGCAAAGAGAAAAGTAAAGAAGGTGATGATGACGATGATGATGATGCTGCAGAACAGGAGGAATATGATGAAGAAGAGCAAGAAGAGGAAAATGACTACATTAATTCATACTTTGAAGATGGAGATGATTTTGGCGCAGACAGTGATGACAACATGGATGAAGCAACCTATTAGGCATGAAATTTTTCAAAAAATATTTTTATGACGCAGCTTCTGAACATTTGGACAGACTTGATTTGTATTTTGTCTCTGATAAGGAACAAGTATTTATTTTTGTTTTGTTTTGTTTTGGACAAATATTTGTTACCAAAATATTCAAAACCACTTTGAGTTTACATACTAGTTACCTTACAAATTAGTCCCTGACATTCTGACATTCCTTCTAAACACCTCTGCCATCTCTCTTACGTACTCTCTTGGATTTTTTTTTTTATTTGAATATGAATGTGCCTAAAGAATTTTTGCTCTCTTAATCTATGTATATGTACTTGAAGAAATCATTCTTGCTTAACTGCTGATCTTTTGTAAAACTACTGCTAGTCATAATGGATTTCTATAACCTGAAAGTTGATACAATACAGCACATGGAGCACTTTAAAAACAAAGAAACTTGAAAATAATTTTATTTTTTACCTTTACATGGTGTGTTCTAGACTACTGCATTATGACTATATAAACCTACCTGAGCTCTTAAAAGTACAGAATTGTGAGATAGAGGTTTTGTGATAGAAAACATACACACAGGGAAAAATACCAAACTGAGCAATATAAATTTCACCACTCACTCTTAGCCAGTATAAAGAAACTCTCACATGGGGTCAATATTATAAATACTTGAATTGGGACTAAATACTGTATGATACATGAATTAATCATCCCACTGTAATAACTGACATCTTCAAATAGTTGGGCTTATGAAAAATTTGACTAAGACATTTTATTTAATTTTATATTTTATAAAATGTGAAGTTCTGGTCATATAAATATCATGTAGAATGCATGTGTGTGAACTCTATGAAGTGTGGTGGCCTTTTATGTTTCAGAGTACTCAAGCTGTACAATTGATTTATATAAAAACGCAAAATGAACTCAGGTCATTTTGAAGTTAAGATTAATTTTTTTGTTGTTTCAAGCTAGCTCTCCTAACTTTATATTTTGGGAAAAATTACCTAAAAACCTCAGCCTACAAAGACTCTCACAAATGCCAAAGATTTTCAAGGAAATTCATATTATATATTTCAAAAATGATTTATCAATGTTATCTACCAAAAGAAATAATTTTATTTTTCCCTTTTGGGAAGATATTACTATCCTCTAATGTTAGAATCAGATCCCTAGATTCTGTTTCTACCTGTACTATTAAACTCAACCTTGAACCTAAGCTTGGTTGTTTCTGTGCCTTAGTTTCTCCACTCGTAAACAATTTCCTATAAAAATTGTTTAAACACCAACCAAAATTTACCATATGTATTCATTCTCTTGCCTTAAAGATCAGTTCTTAATTTACATTTGGCCGTCACCCTCTAAAAATTTGTAGTTTGGAGAGTAACTGAAAACAATTTTAAGAAACATTTTAAGAAACACAATTTTAAGAAACATTATTTTCCTCACAAAATATAATCTTATTTTCCTATCTTGTATTCATGCAGAAAATTGGAGAAAATGTGTATTGTCTTGTGCCATTTTGCACCATGAATTTCTCAGGAAAAAGATCACTTTCAATGGCAATACTTTCTTAAATAATTCAAGATGGGTGTGAGGACCTATCTTATTAGTTTAGAGCTGTGTTAACCATTTGTGAATTACTTCTTGTTTAAAGGAAGTTGTCAAAAAATTTTTAAGATTCTAAATGGAATATATGAATAAAGCAAGCCGTAGAATAGAAACTTCACAAAAAGTTGTCATTTGTGGTTGACAATTAACATAGGTGTTTTATTCTTTCAACTCCTTAGTACCAGAGCCAAATACCATTTAGTTCTCAGAAATCTTATCAATATTGTTCTGTTTACCTACTTATTATAAATCTGCAGATAACCACTTGAACCAGGCAAATACACTGAAGATAAAGGTTATTTCTTTTTTTAGCTTTGAATTTGTCATGACCATTTTAGTCTTGCAGATAGCAGGGCAGCCCCTTGGGGCAAGGATTTACTCTGGGAGGTACCAGCCATACCCTTTCAGAGCCTTTCCCCCTTTGAAAGATCTTTTTACAATGTTAAGGTATAGTAGTTGTGAGAACAAGCAGGATTTGCAGGTTGCTTTACCAGCATGAATCTCATTTTTCTGGCTTAAAATCTGAGACTGTGAAATTATTCCATAGGAAAGTTAATGTTATTTTGCAGAATTAGCCTGTTACATAAAAGAATTTGTTGAAGTGTCTTTAAAAATTGCTATCATGAGCAAAACTGGTTGCTGTAATGCTTATTTTTCTGTATTTATTTACACCTTAAATTCTTACAAAACAAAATTGTGTTCATTTTATAGTAAGATATTTTGTTTTGAACTTATTTAAATGTTTATTTGGTAGAGAAAACTAATTTGTTAATACAGATCTTACCTAGTAACTATCAAGCAGGGATGCTTGTTCCAAATATTCTTGAATAAACAATCACCACAAACAAAAAAATAAAATAAAATAAAATAATAATAAAAATAAAATAATATAGAAGCAGATAAAGGCAAAAACTGTAAACTGTCAAGAACTGGTGGTTAGAGCATATGGACCAGTTTGGAGGAAATTGATCCAGTTTGGCACTATATATATGTATGATATATAACTACATATTCTTACGTAGAGCTAGATACATATCCAGATATATTTGGATAGAAAGTTTTTTAAATAAAAATGGAGCTTACCAATTGTCCTGCTGTTTTTTCCCCTCATACTCCATCTTGAACATATTGCACGTCATTACATTATGTCTGGGTCTGAGTAAAGAAAATCTGTGGTCTGGGTGGTGTAACTGACACCTGTAATCCCAGTGCTTTCAGAGGCTGAGGCAGGAGGATCGCTTGAGGCCAGCAGTTTGAAACCAGCCTGGGCAACATAGTGAGACCCCTGTCTCTACAAAACATTAAAATAAAAATTAGCCAGGCATGGTGACACATGCCTGTAGTCCCAGCTACTTAGGAGGCTGAGCCAGAAGGATTGCTTGAGGCCAGGAGTTTGAGGCCACAGTGAGCCATGATGGCACCACTGCAACTCCAGCCTGGGCGGCAGAACGGGACCTTGTCTTAAAAAAAAAAAGAGAGAGAGTCTGAAATGGGAAACACTATAAGATAGAAAGAGCTAGTCCTGAATCCCCACTGGGCCCCTCCAAACCTCAACTGCCAATTCTATTAAGTGGAGATAATAATTCTTTCCTTCAACGCTTCTGCTGAGGGTTAAATAAAATGTGAATGTGTCCAAAGCAGCTTTTTGGATACTGGGTTATCAGAGCCCATTGCAGCGTCAAGAGAAAGCAACCCCTGCTTAACATCTTCCATTCTTTGGATTCCGCATTTTCCTTCCTCCACCACGTTGCAGGAGGGTTCAGAGGGCCAGTGAACCTTGCATGAGTTGTAACTTTCACAATGGAGCTTAAAATACTCCTTTCAATGCTGTGTGACATTAAAATCTCAAGCAGGGCCAGGCACGGTGGCTCACACCTGTACGCCCAGCACTTTGGGAGGCTGAGGCAGGTGGACCACCTTAAGTCAGGAGTTTAAGACTGGCCTGGCCAACATGGCAAAACCCCATCTCTACTGAAAATACAAAAAAAAATTAGCCGGGTGTGGTGGCAGGCACCTGTAATCCCAGCTACTTAGGAGGCTGAAGCAGGAAACTTGCTTGAACCTGGGAGGCAGAGGTTGCAGTGAGCCGAGATCATGCCATTTCACTTCAGCCTGGATGACAAAGCAGGACTCCGTCTCAAAAAAGAAAAAAATAAAAAATCTCAAGCAGTTCCTTAACAGCTGCATTCAGGTTTTGTTTAGGACATTTTCCCTGGAATCACTTTTATTTATTCAGCTGCAGGAAAATTCCTGAAGCCAGGTATGTGGTGTTCTCTGATAGGAAGGCTTTGGCCTGTGCTGGCTCTTGGGGAGGTGGGGGTGCCCCTCCTGCCGTAGGAAAGGTCAGCCCCTCTTAGTACAGCGGAGGGGATTCACACCTTGTCTTTGCAAGTGACACCTCCTTCCTGCACCCCCCTTTTCCTTTTTCACATCTCTTCTCCTGCTTCCCTCTCTAGATTACAATATTCCCTTTCATTTGGGTATCACCTCTTTAGCAAAGCTCTTGTACTCCCATTATCTCATTGAACCCTCTGGCACGTCTGTAGACTTAGGACAGTATTAGTAGGTAGCAGATAAGCAGCGGAGGCCCAGAGAAGTTGTGATACGCCTTAAGCTCACACAGTATAAATTGGACAAATCTGAGTTAGGATCTGGATTTCCCGGCTCACAAGCCATACTGGTCGCGCTGTATCATATTGCCTCCTTTCTTAATTGTTGGCAGGAATCTCCTGAAAGGGGAAGCTGTTGGCAAGGGGGCGGGTAATCGGCCCCAGTGCTGGCTGGTTGGGAAAGGCTTTTTGGAATGCCTGAGGTTGTTGGGCTTAGTGTCTTAAAGAGACTGGTGGGAGGGAGCAAGTGAAGAGGACAGGGCAGGACGGGGTGGTTTGGAGGTCACCTGAGGTCAGTGGAGGGGCAGACAGGAGCAGGGGAACGTAAGGCCCAGTGCAGAGCTAGAACACTGAAGGGGAGAATCCTGGATTGGAAGCAGGTCCAGGGTCATCCTTGTCACCACTGGAAGGCTTGTGGGCTTTTTTGACATTTGGTCTCATTTTGGATGTTTGGCCCTTTTCTTGCCCCAATCAGTGGCACCTCATAAAAATCTGCTTCTGGTACCCCAGTGAGGACCTCTTTCTTAATTCAGGTCACAGCTCCCTGGCACTCCATTCCCATGTCCAACAAATCAAAACTTATCAGTTCTGTTGCTATTCAGATCAACTCCTTTGGTTAAATGGGCCTAAAACATTCATTTAGCCCAAATTTGGTATGTGGACCAGCTCTTGCCAATAGAAATAGAAATAGGTTCGGGTGTGGTGGCTTATGCCTGTAATCCCGGCACTTTGGAGGCCAAGGTGGGCAGATCACTTGAGGTCAGGAGATCAAGACCAGCCTGGCCAACATGCTGAAACCCTGTCTCTACCAAAAAAATACAAAAATTAGCCAGACGTGGTGGTGTGTGCCTGTAGTCCCAGCTACTTGGGAGGCTGAGGCTGGAGAATCGCTTGAACCTGGGAGGCAGAGGTTACAGTGAGCTGGGATCACGCCATTGCCCTCCAGCCTGAGCGACAGAGTGAGAGCCTGTCTAAAAAAAAAAAGAAAGAAAGAAAAAGAATCTGAGATATATTTTAAGTTTTCTAGGAGTACATTAAAGAAAATAAAAAGAAAACAGGTGAAATTAATTTTAACATATTTTATTTAACCCAATATATCCAAAATATTGTCATTTCGCCATGTGATCCGTACAAAAAAAAGGGAAATTTTACATTCGCTTTTTCATATTAAGTCTTTGAAATTCAGGTGTACTTTACACTTACAGCGCATTTTAATTCAGACTAGCTACATTTCAAGTGCTCAGCAGTTAGTTAACTAACATGTAGTTAGTTAGCCACTAACATGTAGTTAGTGGCTACGGTACTGGGCAGCAGAGTTATGAGCCAAGAAGACTTAGTTTGGGATGGGCGGTGGGTGCTTTTGGGCACCTTTGTAATTAGGTGTCTTTGGGTCGGGGGGCTGGTCAGCAAACCTCAGCTATAACACATCATGGCTGCTCGCCCTGTCCTCACCTTTGCACTTGTTGGTACAGATGACATAATGTTGAAAATACCATCCCTCCCTATTATGCCAACTATCATGCCCTTCTTTGTGCCCTACAATCTCCCTCTCTCAGCTCCTTTGACCTTTTTCAGCCCCATTTCTCTGACCCTGCCTTGGGACTGCTGGATCCATTAAATCCGTGCCCTTTGACTTCAGCCGCTACTTGGCATCCTCTCTGTGTGTCAGCTGCCTCTCATCCCAGTATCCTCACTGAATTGCAGACCTCATCTACACTTCTCAAGGTCCCAAGTCCATTCACACAGCCCTCAGTCTCAGCTCTCGGCCTCTTCCTACCTGAGAAGATGGAGATTATGTGGCTTAAACTTCCTCGTTCCCACCTTGCTGTTTTTCTCCATCTCTGCTCTCCTCTCTCTTGCCAAAGCCAAATCTTGAAAGCCTTCCCTTCCCACCTCCAGAAACTCTAGCAGACTGGCCATTTGGGTAAAAGCCTTGGACTCTTAAGCCAGAGCTTTTGGCTTCAAATCTCAGATTCTCCTACTGCTAACCTGGGTAAACTATTTCACCTCTGTCTTAGTCCATTTGGGCTGCTATTACAAACTACCATAGACTGGCTGGCTCATACATTTTCATAAATTTTATTTCCCACAGTTCTGGAGCCTGGAAGTCCTGGGTCAAAGTGCTGGCAGATTCCACATCTGGGGGAGAACCCTCTTACTGGTTCATAGACTGTCGTCTTCTTCGGGTTCCTCACTTGGTGGAAGAGGCCAGGGAGCCCTCTGGGGACTTTGTTTATAAGGACATTAACCCCATTTATCTGCTTTATCTGCCCAAAGCAATACCATCACATTGGGGGTTAGGATTTCAACATACGAATTTTAGAGGGGGCTCAGTCTATAGGCACCTTCTCTTTGCCTAGTCTTCTCGTTGTAAAGTATGAAATAAAATAATAAAAGCACCTAGCTCCTAAGGAGTGGTAATGAGTAAATTCAACATGTGTTGCATCTTTTATTTAGCACAGTGCCTGGAGTAAATGTTGACTCCTATGCCACCTCCTCTTTCTTGCATCTAGAAGTCCATCCTTCTCCCTCAGCTTCTTTCCTTAGGCCTGCAAACATGCTCGCCTTTGTCAGAGCTCACCTTGTCCCTCCCTGGAGCTACTGTCCCTTTCTCTCCTGAATTGCACTGGAAAATGCCAAAGGGGAGCCCAACTGCTGCTTCAGCCATCTTGTCAACCCTTGACGCCTGCCTCTTCCTCTATTGAAACTAAGCCCGAGCCTCACACGGTCTTCAAGTCCCATAGCATCTGACACCGTAGAACAGTACTCTCAAAACTGACCCCCTTTGGGTTTCTGAGCTGCACCCCACCCTGGCTCTTCCTTCTTATCTGCTCCCCATGCATGACTGTCTTCAGGGGTGCTCCTCAGACTCCTCTGCTAGCTCTTGCTTCTCACCACCCCCCACCCCCAACCATGTGGTGATCACACAGAAATGGATGGTTCTTGAATCTGCATCTCTAAGCTTCAGGTTTCTCCCTTGTCCCAGGCCCACCTTTCCAACTATCTGTTGGACCACTCTCTCTGAATGAACCCTTTACGGGTGAACCCCTCCTTGAGCACACTCAATGTGCCCCAAGGCTGAAAGCTCCGTCTTCCTACTCTGAAATATCTTGTCTCTCCTGTTTTTTTTTTTTTTTTTAACTCCATTGTTGTCCCTGTCACTCTCTAGTTACCCAGGCTTGAAACCCTGGAGTTATCGACACCTCCCTCGCCTTCCTTTTTTTTTTTTTTGAGACGGAGTCTCACTCTGTCACCCAGGCTGGAGTGCAGTGGCACGATCTCAGCTCACTGCAAGCTCCGCCTCCCGGGTTCACACCATTCTTCTGCCTCAGCCTCCTGAGTAGCTGGGACTACAGGTGCCCACCACCACGCCCAGCTAATTTTTTTTTTTTTTTTTTTT